>NC_041383.1:549726797-550015853 GCF_002162155.2 Triticum dicoccoides
CAGAATACTTGGGTTAAACTTGACGAGTCTAGCATGTACAAACATGGCCTCGGAACATAGGAGACCGAAAGGTCGAACATGAGTCATATAGTAAATATGATCAACATGGAGATGTTCACCATTGATGACTACCCCATTTCACGTGATGATTTGACATGGGTTAGTTGATTTGGATTATATATCACTTAGACAACTTGAGGGATGTTGATTTAAGTGGGAGTTCATTAGTAATTTGATTAACTGAACTAATTATCATGAACTTAGTCTTAATTTTTCTTTGCAAAAGTTGTGTTGTAGATCAATGGCCCGCTCTGTAGTTCCCCTGAATTTTAATGTTTGTATAGAGAAAGCTAAGTTGAAAGACGATGGAAGCAACTATGCGGACTGGGTCCATAACTTGAGGATCATCCTCATTGCTGCATAGAAGGCTTATGTCCTTGATGCACCCCCTCCAGCGTCGTCTCTGGATGTTGTGAACATTCGACAGGCATGTTCTGATGACTACTCGATAGTTCAGTGCGCCATGCTTTGCGGCTTAGAACCGGGGCTCGAAAAACGTTTTGAGCACCATGGAGCATATGAGATGTTCCAGGAGCTGAAATTGGTATTTCAAGCTCATGCCCGGGTTGAGAGGGATGACACCTTCGACAAGTTCTTTAGCTGCAATATGGAGAAGAATAGTTCTGTTAGTGATCATATACTCAGAATGTATGGATTTCACAACCGTTTGGCTCAGTTGGTAGTTGATACGTCCATTTTGCATCATGCTTTTATATCAATATTTATTACATTATGGACCGTTATTACACGTTATGTAACAATACTTATGGCTACTCTCTCTTATTTTACAAGGTTTACATGAAGAGGGAGAATGCCGGCAGCTGGGATTCTGGGGCTGGAAAAGGAGCCAATATTAGAGACCTATTCTGCAAAGCTCCAAAAGTCCTGAAACTCCACGAAAGTCATTTTTGGATTTAATAAAAAATACCAAGCGGAAGAAATACTAGAGGGGGCCCACACCCTGGCCCCGAGGGTGGGGGCGCGCCCCCTGCCTCGTGGCCCCCCTGGCAGCCCTTCGGTGCCCATCTTCTACTATATGAAGTCTTTTACCCTGGAAAAAAATCACAAGCAAGCTTTCGGGACGAAACACTGCCGCCACGAGGCGGAACCTTGGCGGAACCAATCTAGGGCTCCGGCGGAGCTGTTCTGCCGGGGAAACTTCCCTCTGGGAGGGGGAAATTATCACCATCGTCATCACCATCGACCCTCTCATCGGAGGGGGTCAATCTCCATCAACATCTTCACCAACACCATCTCCTCTCAAACCCTAGTTCATCTCTTGTATCCAATCTTTGTCCCAAAACCTCAGATTGGTACCTGTGGGTTGCTAGTGGCGTTGATTACTCCTTGTAGTTGATCCTAGTTGGTTTATTCGGTGGAAGATCATATGTTTAGATCCTTAATGGTAATTATCACTCCTCTGATTATGAACATGAACACGCTTTGTGAGTAGTTACGTTTGTTCCTAAGGACACGGGAGAAGTCTTGTTATAAGTAATCATGTGAATTTGGTATTCATTCGATATTTTGATGAGATGTATGTTGTCTCTCCTCTAGTGGTGTTATGTGAACGTCGACTACATGACACTTCACCATTATTTGGGCCTAGAGGAAGGCATTGGGAAGTAATAAGTAGGTGATGGGTTGCTAGAGTGATAGAAGCTTAAACCCTAGTTTATGCGTTGCTTCATAAGGGACTGATTTGGATCCACATGTTTCATGCTATGGTTAGGTTTACCTTAATACTTCTTTTGTAGTTGCGGATGCTTGCAATAGGGGTTAATCATAAGTAGGATGCTTGTCCAAGAAAGGCCAGTACCCAAGCACCGGTCCACCCACATATCAAATTATCAAAGTAACGAACGCGAATCATATGACCGTGATGAAAACTAGCTTGACAATAATTCCCATGTGTCCTCGGGAGCGCTTTCCTCTATATAAGAATTTGTCCAGGCTTGTCCTTTGCTACAAAAAGGATTGGGCCACCTTGCTGCACCTTATTTACTTTTGTTACTTGTTACCCGTTACAAATTACCGTATCACAAAACTATCTGTTACCGATAGTTTCAGTGCTTGCAGAGAATACCTTACTGAAAACCGCTTGTCATTTCCTTTTGCTCCTCATTGGGTTGGACACTCTTACTTATCGAAAGGACTACGATAGATCCCCTACACTTGTGGGTCATCAAGACTCTTTTCCGGCACCGTTGACGGGGAGTGAAGCGCCTTTGGTAAGTGGAACTTGGTAAGGAAATTTTTATATAGTGTGCTGAAATTTACTGTCACTTGTTACTATGGAACATAATCCTTTGTGGGGCTTGTTCGGGGTATCTCCACCCCGACCAGTAGAGCAAAGAGTTGCTCCTCAACCTACTGAACCTACTGAAAATGTTTACTTTGAAATTCCTTCGGGTATGGTAGAGAAACTGCTAGCTAATCCCTTTATAGGAGATGGAACATTGCATCCCGATTTACATCTAATCTATGTGGATGAAGTTTGTGGATTATTTAAGCTTGCAGGTATGCCCGATGATGTTATCAAGAAGGAGGTCTTCCCTTTATCTTTGAAGGGAGAGGCATTGAAATGGTATAGGCTATGTGATGATATGGGATCATGGAACTCCAAACGATTGAAATTGGAATTTCATCAGAAGTTTTATCCTATGCATCTTGTTCATCGTGATCGTAATTATATATATAATTTTTGGCCTTGCGAAGGAGAAAGCATCGCTCAAGCTTGGGGGAGGCTTAAGTCAATGTTATATTCATGCCCCAATCATGAGCTCTCAAGAGAAATGATATCCAAAAATTTTATGCTCGGCTTTCTCTCAACAATCGCTCCATGCTCGATACTTCTTGTGCTGGTTCTTTTATGATGAAGACTATTGAATTCAAATGGGATTTATTGGAAAGAATTAAATGCAACTCTGAAGATTGGGATCTCGATGAAGGTAAGGAGTCAGGTATAACACCTAAGTTTGATTGTGTTAAATCCTTTATGGATACCAATGCTTTTCGTCGATTTAGCACTAAATATAGACTTGACTCTGAGATAGTAGCTTCCTTCTGTGAATCATTTGCTACTCATGTTGACCTCCTGAAGGAGAAGTGGTTTAAATATAATCCTCCCCCTGAAGTAAAAGTAGTAGCACCTATTGAAGTTGAAGAAAAGACTATAACTTATAATGATCCTATTGTTCCTACTACTTATGTTGAGAAACCACCTTTCCCTGTTAGGATAAAGGATCATGCTAAAGCTTCAACTGTGGTTCGTAAGAGTAATACTAGAACATATACACCACCTGAGAAAGTTAAAGTTTAACCTAGTATTGCTATGGTTAAAGATCTCTTGGCTGATAATATTGATGGGCATGTTATTTTTTCTGTGATGCAACTGCTAGAATTTCTAGACCCGATGCTAAGAAACATAAACCTGTTGTAGGCATGCCTGTTATTTCTGTTAAAATAAGAGATCATTGTTATCATGGCTTATGTGATATGGGTGCTAGTGCCAATGCAATACCTCATTTCTTATACAAAGAAATTATGCATGATATTACACCTGCTGAGATAGAAGAAATTGATGTTACAATTAAGCTTGCCAATAGAGATACTATTTCACCAATTGGGATTGTTAGAGATGTTGAAGTCTTGTGTGGGAAAGTAAAATATCCTGCTGATTTTCTTGTTCTTGGTTCCCCACAAGATGACTTTTGTCCCATTATATTTGGTAGACCCTTCTTGAATATTGTTAATGCTAACATAGATTGCGAAAAAGATGTTGTTACTATTGGCTTAGGGGATATGTCTCATGAGTTTAATTTTGCTAAATTTCGTAGACAACCCCATGATAAAGAATTGCCTAGCAAGGATGAAATTATTGGTCTTGCTTCTATTGCCGTTCCTCCTAATGATCCTTTAGAACAATATTTGCTAGACCATGAAAATGATATGTTTATGAATGAAAGAAGGGAGATAGATAAAGTATTCTTTAAACATGGACCTATTTTGAAACACAACTTGCCTGTTGAAATTCTAGGGGATCCTCCTCCACCCAAGGGTAATCCCGTGTTTGAGCTTAAACCATTACCTCATACTCTTAAATATGCTTATCTTGATGAAAAGAAGATATATCCTGTTATTATTAGTGCTAACCTTTCAGAGCAGGAAGAGGAAAGATTATTTAAAACTCTGAAGAAGCACCGTGCTGCTATTGGATATACTCTTGATGATCTTAAGGGCATTAGTCCCACTCTATGCCAACACAAAATAAATTTGGAGAAAGACGCCAAACTAGTTATTGATCACCAACGACGGTTAAATCCTAAGATGAAAGAAGTGGTAATAAAGGAAATACTAAAGCTCCTGGAGGCAGGTATAATTTATCCTGTTGCTGATAGTCAGTGGGTAAGCCCTGTCCATTGTGTCCCTAAGAAGGGAGGTATTACTGTTGTTCCTAATGATAAAGATGAATTGATCCCGCAAAGAATTATTATAGGTTATAGGATGGTAATTGATTTCTGTAAGTTAGATAAATCTACTAAAAAGGATTATTACCCTCTACCTTTTATTGATCAAATGCTAGAAAGATTATCTAAACATACACATTTTTGCTTTCTAGATGGTTACTCTGGTTTCTCTCAAATACTTGTGTCAGCAGAGGATCAAGAAAAGACCACTTTTACTTGCCCTTTCGGTACTTTTGCTTATAGACGTATGCCTTTTGGTTTATGTAACGCACCTGCTACCTTTCAAAGATGCATGATGGCTATATTCTATGACTTTCGTGAAAAGATTTGTGAGGTTTTCATGGATGATTTCTCCGTCTATGGGTCTTCTTTTGATGATTGCTTGGGCAACCTTGATCGAGTTTTGCAGAGATGTGAAGATACTAGTCTCGTCTTGAATTGGGAGAAGTGCCACTTTATGGTTAATGAAAGTATTGTCTTGGGGCATAAAATTTCTGAAAGAGGTATTGAAGTTGATAAAGCTAAGGTGGATGCTATTGAAAAGATGTCGTGTCCCAAGGACATTAAAGGTACAAGAAGTTTCCTTGGTCATGCCAGTTTTTATAGGAGGTTCATTAAGGACTTCTCTAAAATTTCTAGGCCTCTGACAAAAGATATTCCCTTTGTCTTCGATGATGATTGCGTAGAAGCATTTGAAATACTTCAGAAAGCTTTGATTTCTGCACCTATTGTTCAGCCACCTGATTGGAATTTACCCTTTGAAATTATGTGTGATGCTAGTGATTATGTTGTAGGTGCTGTTCTAGGGCAAAGAGTTGATAAGAAACTAAATGTTATTCAATATGCTAGTAAAACTCTAGACAGTGCCCAGAGAAATTATGCTACTACTGAAAAAGAATTCTTAGCATTTGTATTTGCTTGTGATAAGTTCAGACCTTATATTGTTGATTCTAGAGTAACTATTCACACTGATCATGCTGCTATTAAATATCTTATGGAAAAGAAAGATGCTAAACCTAGACTTATTAGATGGGTTCTCCTACTACAAGAATTTGATTTGCATATTATTGATAGAAAGGGAGCTGAGAACCCCGTTGCAGACAACTTTTCTAGGCTAGAGAATGTTCTTGATGACCCACTACCTATTGATGATAGCTTTCCTGATGAACAATTGGCTGTCATAAATGCTTCTCATACTGCTCCATGGTATGCTGATTACGCTAATTACATTGTTGCTAAATTTATACCACCTAGTTTCACATACTAGCAAAAGAAAAAGTTTTTCTATGATTTAAGACATTACTTCTGGGATGACCCACACCTTTATAAGAAGGAGTAGATGGTGTTATTAGACATTGTGTACCTGAGCATGAACAGGAACAAATCCTACGCAAGTGTCACTCCAAGGCATATGGAGGACACCACGCTGGAGATAGAACTGCACATAAGGTACTGCAATCCGGTTTTTATTGGCCTACTCTCTTCAAAGATGCCCGTAAGTTTGTCTTGTCTTGTGGTGAATGTCAAAGAATTGGTAATATTAGTAGACGTCAAGAGATGCCTATGAATTATTCTCTTGTTATTGAACCATTTGATGTTTGGGGCTTTGATTATATGGGACCTTTTCCTTCCTCCAATGGATAAACACATATTTTAGTTGTTGTTGATTACGTTACTAAGTGGGTAGAAGCTATTCCAACTAGTAGTGCTGATCATAACACCTCTATTAAGATGCTTAAAGAGGTTATTTTTCTGAGGTTTGGAGTCCCTAGATACTTAATGACAGATGGTGGTTCACATTTTATTCATGGTGCTTTTCGTAAAATGCTTGCTAAGTATGATGTTAATCATAGAATTGCATCTCCATATCACCCACAGTCTAGTGGTCAAGTAGAATTGAGTAATAGAGAGCTCAAATTAATTTTGCAAAAGACTGTCAATAGATCTAGAAAGAATTGGTCCAAGAAACTTGATGATGCATTATGGGCTTATAGAACTGCATATAAAAATCCTACGGGTATGTCTCCATATAAAATGGTTTATGGAAAGGGATAATTAGATTAATGCCCCTAGTTGTGTCCCACTCGTCTGTTTTAGCCCTAATTCCCAAAAGTCACCGGTTGTGTCCAAATCACTTTGCTCCTCTTATGCTTTTGCCCTTTGACCGTTTGACCATCAGTTTGAAAACTTCATAACTAATTCATACTAAATCAGAAAAATGCAAATAAGATACCAAAATGTTCAGAAAAACATCACCTATATGTCAGTGTCATTTACATTCATGAAAAAAGTGTTGGAAAGTGCCCATCCGAGTTTTAGCTCTTATGCTACCACCATGAATAGTAAACTCTAAAAAAGTTCAAAAAAAATTGGTGGCAAAGAATGACAAATGCTTTAACATTCGTGGGTGCCACGGCAAAAAAAAAACAATCAGCAATCCAAAATAGATTATTTTTTGCCACGACTTCCACGAATGTCGTTCCCTAATGAAACTTGGCAAGCACTTAGGACATTTGTCGTTCTTTGCCACCATATTTTTTTTTGAATTTTTTTGATTTTTTTGATTTTTTTTGAATTTGTTTAGAGTTTACTATTCATGGTGGTATCAAAAGAGCTAAAACTCGGATGTGCACTTTCCAACACTTTTTCATGAATGCAAATGACACTGACATATAGGTGATGTTTTTCTAAACATTTTGTATCTTATTTGCATTTTTCTGATTTAGTATGAATTAGTTATGAAGTTTTCAAACTGACGGTCAAATGGCCAAAGGGCAAAAGCATAAGAGGAGCAAAGTGACTTGGACAGAACCGATGACTTTTGGGAATTAGGGGTAAAATAGACGAGTGGGACACAACTAGGGGCATAAATCTAATTATCCCTTATGGGAAAGCATGTCATTTACCTCTCGAACTAGAACATAAGGCATATTGGGCCATTAAAGAGCCCAATTATGATTTCAAACTTGCCGGTGAGAAGAGGCTATTTGACATTAGCTCGCTTGATGAATGGAGAACTCAAGCCTATGAGAATGCCAAACTGCTTAAAGAAAAGGTTAAAAGATGGCATGACAAAAGGATACAAAAGCGTGAGTTTAATGTAGGTGATTATGTGTTGCTCTTCAACTCTCGTTGATTTTTTGCAGGAAAACTTCTCTCTAAATAGGAAGGCCCTTACGTTATCGTGGATGTCTATCGTTCTGGTGCCATAAAAATGAACAACTTCGAAGGCACAAATCCGAAGGTGGTGAACGGTCAAAGAATCAAACATTATATCTTAGGTAATCCTATAAATGTTGAAACTAATGTTATTGAAACCGTAACCCCGGAGGAATACATAAGGGACACTTTCCAGAACGTTCCAGACTCCGAAAAGGAATAGGTATGTGGTACGGTAAGTAAACCGACTCCAAAACAGTTCTAATAGCAAATTTTCTCCATTTTGGAATATTTAAGAAAATAGGAAAATAAGAAGTACTCCGGGAAGGACACGAGGCGTCCACGAGGGTGGAGGGCGCGCCCCCCTACCTCGTGGGCACCTCGTGTGCTCTCCGGACTCCATTTTCTTGCACGATACTTATTTTGGTCGATAAAAATTCATTATATAATCTCCCGAAGGTTTTGACCACCGTATCACACAAATATCCTCTGTCTTTGTTTCGAGATGTTTTTGTCGCAAATTTAGAGCAAGATGTCTTCTCAAGAGTCAGTCGGGGAGAGTCGGGTGTCTCATCCGATGCCAGGTCCAGGAGCAAACAGTGATGCTTATCACTTTGGGCCACCAACGGAGGATGAGATCGAGGCCGACTTGAAAAGGATAGATGCCATGGAGGAGGATCAAGAAGTTACCTCCCGTTTCCAAGCCGGATTCACGATGGGGGAACTAAGAGCTTAGCCATTCCAAACTTGGTCATCCCTTCCAATGTTAAATTTCTTTCTTATGAAAATATGAAAAAGAGTGTCACTTGTTCTCCAGCAGCTATGCAACATCCATGGGTGGAAGGAGGTTTAGCCCTCATGGGTAAACTCCGCAAGGAAAATATGGACCTCAAGCAGCAAGTCAATAAGCTTGAGGAGGAGAATCGTATCCTAAGGGGCATCATCGCCAAGAAGATCACACCACCACTTCCGAAGAAGGAGACCTAAACACTTGGGTATGGGCACTCCCCATGGCAACTGCCAAGCTTGGGGGAGGTGCCCCGGTATCGTATTACCATCACACTCCTATCTTTACCGTTTTTCTTAGTTCAATCCTTTTGGTAATATCTTGATCTAGTAGAATAAAGTTTTGGTATAATCTAGTTTTGAGTTTTGCTTTATGATCGCTCTATGTAATCAAGTCCGTGAGCTATATATAATAAAGATTAGTGTTGAGTCAAGGGCTTTTCTATCTTGCTATGATCCCAAGGGAATAAAAGTAGTATAAAAGAAATAAAAGAGATCATATTAATCTTATGGAGAGTAATGACTTCACATATAAAGAGTATGATGATTAAAAGTTGTTGAGAGTTGGCAAACAGAGTTTTGGTCATCGCTGCAATTAATAGGAAGTAATGAAGAAAGAGAGGTTTTCGCATATAAATATACTATCTTGGACATCTTTCATGATTGTCAGCACTCATTAAAGTATGACATGCTAAAGAGCTGATGTTGGACAAGGAAGACAATGTAATGGGTTATGTTTTCTCATATGTTAATTAAAGTATATTGTCATTGATCATCCAACATGTTGAGCTTTCCTTTCCCCCCCATGCTAGCCAAATTCCTTGCACCAAGTAGAGATACTACTTGTGCTTCCAAATATCCTTAAACCCAGTTTTGCCATGAGAGCCCATCATATCTACCTATGGATTGAGTAAGATCCTTCAAGTAAGTTGTCATGTTGCATGCAATAAAAATTGCTCTCTAAATATGTATGACTTATTAGTGTGGAGAAAATAAGCTTTATAAGATCTTGTGATATGGAAGAAATAAAAGCGACGGACTGCATAATAAAGGTCTGTATCACAAGTGGCAATATAAAGTGACGTTCTTTTGCATTAAGATTTCGTGCATCCAACCATAAAAGCACATGACAACCTCTGCTTCCCTCTGCGAAGGGCCTATCTTTTACTTCTTGCTTTACATTCAGAGTCATGGTGATCTTCACCTTTCCTTTTTATATTTTCTCCTTTGGCAAGCACCTCGTGTTGGAAAGATCCTGATATATATATCCAATTGGATGTAAGTTAGCATGAACTATTATTGTTGACATTACCCATGAGGTAAAAGGTTGGGAGGCGACATTATAAGCCCCTATCTTTCTCTGCGTCCGATTAAAACTCCATAACCATAAGTATTGCGTGAGTGTTAGAAATTGTGAAAGACTAAATGATAGTTGAGTATGTGGACTTGCTGAAAAGCTCTTATATTGACTCCTTCCTATGTTATGATAAATTGCAATTGCTTCAATGACCGAGATCATAGTTTGTTGGTTCTTGATATGTCTCCAATGTATCTACTTTTCCAAACACTTTTGCCCTTGTTTGGACTCTAACTTGCATGATTTGAATGAAACTAACTCGGACTGACGCTGCTTTCAGCAGAATTACCATGATGTTGTTTCATGTGTAGAAAATAAAAGTTCTCGGAATGTCCTGGAAATCCTCGGAGACACTTTTTGGAAAATATAAAAAATACTGGAGAAAGAATCAAGACCAGGGGCCCACACCCTGTCCACGAGGGTGGGGGCGCACCCTCCCCCCTGGGCGCGCCCCCTGTCTCGTGGGCCCCCTGAGGCTCCGCCGACCTCAACTCCAACTCCATATATTCCGTCTCACGGAGAAAAAAATCAGAGAGAAAGTTTCATCGCGTTTTACGATACGGAGCCGCCACCAAACCCTAATCTCTCTCGGGAGGGCTGATCAGGAGTCCGTTCGGGGCTCCGGAGAGGGGGATTCGTCGCCATCGTCATCATCAACCATCCTACATCACCAATTTCATGATTCTCACCGCCGTGCGTGAGTAATTCAATCATAGGCTTGCTGGACGGTGATGGGTTGGATGAGATTTATCATGTAATCAAGTTAGTTTTGTTAGGATTTGATCCCTAGTATCCACTATGTTCTGAGATTGATGTTGCTATGACTTTTCTATGCTTAATGCTTGTCACTAGGGCCCGAGTGCCATGATTTCAGATCTGAACCTATTATGTTTTCATGAATATATGTGTGTTCTTGATCCTATCTTGCAAGTCTATAGTCACCTATTATGTGTTATGATCTGACAACCCCGAAGTGACAATAATCGGGATACTTCTCGGTGATGACCGTAGTTTGAGGAGTTCATGTATTCACCATGTGTTAATGCTTTGGTCCGGTTCTCTATTAAAAGGAGGCCTTAATATCCCTTAGTTTCCACTAGGACCCCGCTGCCACGGGAGGGTAGGACAAAAGATGTCATGCAAGTTCTTTTCCATAAGCACGTATGACTATATTCGGAATACATGCCTACATTACATTAATGAATCGGAGCTAGTTCTGTGTCACCCTATGTTATAGCTATTACATGAGGAATCACATCCGTCATAATTATCCATCACTGATCCGTTGCCTACGAGCATTTCATATATTGTGCTTCGCTTATTTACTTTTCCGTTGCTACTGTTACAATCATTACAATACCCAAAAATATTACTTTTGCTATCTTTATCTTTACTACTGTTACCACTACCATCATGTTACTTTTCTACTAAATACTTATCTGCAGATACTAAGTTATCCAGGTGTGGTTGAATTGACAACTCAACTGCTAATACTCAAGAATATTCTTTGGCTCCCCTTGTGTCGAATCAATTAATTTGGGTTGAATACTCTACCCTCGAAAGCTATTGCGATCCCCTACACTTGTGGGTCATCAAGACTAATTTCTGGCACCATTGCCGGGGAGCATAGCTCTATTCTCTGAGTCACTTGGGATTTATATCTATTGATCACTATGAAGAACTTGAAAGACGCTAAAACCAAGATCTATCCCTCAACTACGAGGGGAGGTAAGGAACAACCATCTAGCTCTGCACTAGATTCTCCTTCTGTTATGAATAAGCTCGCGACACCTAAAACTGCTACTGCTATGAATTCTTCTATGTTGCATGTTATTGATGATGCCACTTCTTCTTTGCATGATACTTATGATGAAACTACTTCTGTGTGTGATACTACTTTGCCATTAGGTGAATTTCTTGATGAACAACTTGCTAGGGCTAGAGAAAACGAAATTATTGAAGATGCTATTATTGATGATAGTGATGATGAAAGATCTCCGAATGATTATGAATTGCCTATTGTTCCTGAGGGTTATGTTATGTATGAAGAAATTGCTAGAGATTTTCTTGCTTGCAATGATAGATCAGATCTTAAGAAATTATTAGCTAAGCTGAAAGAAAAGACTCTAAATGCTAGAATGAAACATTACCCTGCTTTTGCCACTTCACCTATCTTTGTTACTGATAAGGAATGTGAATTCTCTGTTGATCCTGAAATTATTACTTTAGTTGAATCCGATCCTTTTTATGGCACTGAATTTGAAACTGTTGTGGCACATCTCACCAAGTTAAATGATATAGCCACCCTACTAATGATGAGACATCTCACTATTATTACATACTTAAGATATTTCCGTTCACATTAAAGGGTGATGCTAAGACTTGGTTTAACTCTCTTGTCCCTGGTTGTGTGCGTAGTCCCCAGGATATGATTTATTATTTCTCTACTAAATATTTCCCAGCTCATAAGAAACAAGCTGCCTTGCGGGAAATATATAATTTTGTGCAAATCAAAGAAGAGAGTCTCCCACAAGCTTGGGGGAGGCTTCTCCGATTACTTAATGCTTTGCCTGATCATCCTCTTAAGAAAAATGAAATACTTGATATCTTTTATAATGGACTAACCGATGCTTCCAAGGACTACTTGGATAGTTCTGCTGGTTGTGTTTTCAGGGAAAGAACAGCCAACGAAGCTGAGTTACTATTGAATAATATGTTGACTAATGAAAATAATTGGACTCTCCCAGAGCCAATTCCTAAGGCAATTCCTGAACCAATTGAGCCAACTCCTAAGCCTATTCCTAAACCCACTCCAAAGAAGAGAGGTGTTCTATTTCTCAGTCCTGAAGATATGCAAGAGGCAAAGAAATCAATGAAAGAAAAAGGCATTAAAGCTGAAGATTTAAAGAATTTACCACCTATTGAAGAAATACGTGGTCTTGATATACCGCCTGTTGAAGAACCATATTTTCTTGATAACCCGACATAGGTAGTAAAGGTAAATTCTCTCTATAGATATGATAAAGATGAAATCCCCTCTACTAAATTCCATAGCCCTTGCTTAGATGAATTTGATGACTTTATGGCTAGGCAAGAAAATTTTAATGCTTATGTTGGTAGAGAGTTAAAGAACAATGCTTTTGAGATAGGACGCGTGAGTGATAATATGGCTAGAGTTAAAGGTGAACTTAAAATCATTAGCAAATATGCATCTATGGTTGCTACTCAAGCTGAGCAAGTACTTAAAGCTCAAAATGTTTTGCTTGATGAATTAAATAATAAGAATGACTTTGTTGTTAGAGTGGCTACTAGAACTGGTAGGATGACTCAGGAACCTTTGTATCCTGAAGGCCACCCTAAGAGAATTGAGCAAGATTCTCAGAACAATAATCTAGATGCTCCTAGTTCTTCTAAGAAGAAGAAAAAGAAAAATGATAGGACTTTGCAAAATTCTAGTGAACCTAATATAGAAACACTTGAGAATCCTAATAATACTTCTATCTCTGATGCTGAAACACAATCCAGAGATGAACATGAACCTGATGATAATGCTAATAATGATGTTCATGTAGATGCTCAACCTAGTAATAGCAATGATATAGAAACTGAACCTGCTATTGGTCTTGATAACTCACAATCAAGAAACCAACGTTATGATAAGAGAGATTTTGTTGCTAGGAAGCATGGTAGAGAAAGAGAACCATGGGTTCAGAAACCCATGCCCTTTCCTCCTAAACCATCCAAGACAAAGGATGATGAGGACTTTGAGAGTTTTGCTGAAATGATTAGACCTATTTTATTACGCATGCGCTTAACCGATATGCTTAAATTAAATCCCTATGCCAAGTATGTGAAAGATATCATCACTAATAAGAGGAAAATACCCGAAGCTGAAATTTCCACCATGCTTGCCAACTATACCTTTAAGGGTGGAATACCTAAGAAACTTGGTGATCCCGGAGTACCCACTATACCTTGCTCTATTAAAAGAAATTATGTTAAAATTGCTTTATGTGATTTAGGAGCCGGTGTTAGTGTTATGCCTCTTTCCCTATACCATAGACTTGAATTAAGTAAGTTGACACCCACTGAGATATCCTTGCAAATGGCTGATAAATCAACCGCTATACCTGTCGGCATTTGTGAGGACGTGCCTGTTGTTGTTGCGAATGTTACTATCTTAACAGACTTCGTTATTCTTGATATTCCCAAGGACGATAGTATGTCTATTATTCTTGGTAGACACTTTTTAAATACTGCAGGAGCTATTATTGATTGCAACAAAGGCAATGTCACCTTTCATGTTAATGGAAATGAGCATATGGTACATTTTCCGAGGAAGCAAATTCAAGTTCATAGCATAAATATTATTGAGAAAATTCCATCAATTATTATTGGAGGTTTTGAATTTCCTCTCCCTACTGTCAAGAAAAAGTATGATATTCTTATTGTTGGGGATTTTCATATCCCCGTTGAGGTAACTTAGTGTCATTTGAAATTTCTCCTGTTCCGTGTTATTCGGAATGAGTTTGTTAACAAGACTTGATCAACCTTGTTAGTGGATTAATTTTGATGATCATGAGATGGATGAAACTAGAAGGCACAACCTTCTGTACTTTCTTTTTTACTTTCTGTTTTTAGATTAAATAAAGCAAAAATAGTGTTATCTGTCTGTTTTCTGAATTATCCTTGCAATAAAAAATATCCCGAAAATAAAAAGTGCTCCAAATGCCATGCAAATTTAGTATGATTTTTTATGGAATATTTGAGGATTTTAGGCACTGAAATCACTGCAGGAGGGGCAAGCACCAGGCCACGAGAGTGGAGGGCGCGCCCAACCCACCTGGGCGCCCCCTGTCTCGTGGGCCCCTGGTAGCCCCCCTCCACTTATGCCAGCACCCACACACTCCATCTTCTACCCAAAAAAATCCCCATCCAGCTCAAGCATGAGTTCTAGCTCGTTTTGCTGCGATTTTTGATCTCCTTGCTCAAAGCTCCATTCACAAAACTGCTTTGGGAGATTGTTGCTTGGTATGTGACTCCTCCATTGGTCCAATTAGTTTTTTCTCTAGTGCTTTATTCATTGCAAATCCTTGCTGTCTTGGTGACCCTGTTCTTGAGCTTGCATGTTAAATTTATGAGGTTCCAAGTAATTCTAATGCATGATATAGGCTCTAGGCACTTGTAGGAGTAGTTGCTACCATTCTTGTTAAGTTCTATTCACTTTTATTTTGAAGTTACTAAAATTTCAGAAATTTTTCAGAAAAAGAATTATGTCTAGGAGAATGTATCAAGGTGGTTCCTCGGTAAAGAAAGGGCCCAGGATTGCTATGCGTGAGCAAGATGTTGAATTACCGAGGGATGCTGATGTACGAGCTTGCGAGTGGCCATCCGATGATTTTATGGTCAAAGTAGGCTTTAAGGAGGAATTTGACGCGTATGTGCGTAATGCTGAGCTGGAGGACTTCTTACAAGATAAGTGTCCCAGTACTATCAATTGACTGATTCCTTTGTGCGAAGGTTTAAATATAACTGTACACGTAATTCTCCTAGTGTCCTATTTTATATTTATGATACATCTTATACCATGGACTTAGAGAATTTTACAACTGCTTGCAAACTTCCGCAGTGGGGTAATATTAATGATCCTCACAAATCTGAATTTAGAGATTTCCTTGTTAGTATTACTATGGGAGAATCCAAGGACATAACACAAGCCACCATAGGGAGCATTCATTTTCCTGCTATACATTATTTCGCTCTCTTCATTGGTAGATGGATTAACGATAAAGATGAAGCATGTCATATGTGTGTCTCTGATCTCTGTGTCCTCAAGAGTGCTGTGTTGGGTTATAAAGGTTATAACTTGGGGGCAATAGTTGCACGTAGGTTGCAGAATAAAGGTAGAACTGGAGATTTATTTGGAGGAATTTATGCAACCCGTGTGGCTAACTATCTTGGTATAGCCCCACGAGAGGGGGATGTGATGATACCTCCTGTTTATTTAGATTATGACGCTATGGTCAATCATTATTTTCTTAGGAGGAATGAACAATTCCTCCATTATCGACTAATCTATAACAGACGCAACGTCGTCCATGTTACTCTTCCTACTCCTCTCCTTTTTGATTATCAGGCAAAAGGAAGACATATTGATACCAGGGAGGAAGCAGTTGAACACGAGGGGAGAGCGGAGGCAACTCGCCAACATGCCGCAGCTCAGGAGGCATTTGCTGCTGCATCTCAGTACGACCCCAGTTACAACTATGGATATCAGCCAGGCTACCCTTGGCATTAGACCAACTTAGGCCAAAAGAGTAATCTTGGGGGAGTACGTATTTCTCACCGACTTTACATTCATGTTCACACACTATCCTAGTCGTCAGTGCTCATACTCTTTCATTGTATTATCCATGCTAGTTTAATTTTCTTTTTCTAGTTTTCTTCTTGTGTGTTCGATAAATCTTAAGAAAAACAAAAAAAATAGTTAGTTTAATTTCCATGCTTGTAGTAGAAATTAAAATGAAAACCCAAAAAGATTTCTTATTCTTCTTTTACCTGTTGGGAGCTTTCTCGTGTAAATAGTTTTATTTTCTTTCCTTTTCTTTGGGGGTCGAGAAGACCATATTGAAATGTTTAGTGGCTCTCTTATGCATGACTGTTTATTTAACTTAGAGCCCATATTACTTTGTCTTCTCTCTTGAATTGAATGCTTGCAGATTCCAGCTTAGTCCAATGCACGTGCACTCTTATTATTATAGACATCTTTCGGTCATGCGAGTGAAAGGCAATAATGACGATATATGATGAACTAATTGAGATGAGAAAAGCTGGTATGAACTCGACCTCTCTTGTTTTTGTAAATCTGATGAGTTCATTGTTCCTCATTCAGCTTATTATGAAGTAAACATATTTGCAATAACATTTAGAGATTATAGTTGCTTGTGCCATGCTTGATTAGCTATGAGTTATAATGGTTTACCTTGCGTGCCAACATTCTATTAGAATGATTATGATGTGGTATAATGGGATGGTATCCTCCTTTGAATGAATTGAGTGACTCGACTTGTCACATGTTCATGCACGTAGTTGAAATAAAAGTCAACATAGCCTTCACGATATTTATGCTCATGGTGGATTATATCCCACTTATGTTTGTATTCTGTGTAAATTAGTTTTAATGCATGTTTATGACTGTTGTCGCTCTCTCAGTTGGTCGCTTTGCAGTCTTTTGCTAGCCTTCAACTATACTAAGCGGGAATACTACTTGTGCATCCAAACTCCTTACACCCTAAAGTTGTTCCATATGAGTCCACCATACCTTCCTATATGCGGTATTTACCTGCCGTTCCAAGTAAATTTGTATGTGCCAAACTCTAAACCTTCAAATGAAATTTTGTTTTGTATTCTCGAGCCGCTCATGTTTCCACTAGGGCTGCCTACATCTTCCATGCTAGGTGGGTTATTCTCAAGAGGAGTGGACTCCGCTCCTCATTCACGAGAAAGGGCCGGTAACCGGGATGCCCAGTCCCATGATCCAAAAAGATCAAAGCAAATCAAAATAATTAAACAAAACTCCCCCAGGATTGTTGTTAGTTGTAGGCACTCGTTGTTTCGAGCAAGCCATGGATTGATGCTTGTTGGTGGTTGGGGGAGTATAAACTTTTACCATTCTGCGTGGGAACTGCCTATAATGCATGTAGTATGGAAGATACATCCATCTCATAGTTGTTGCGTTGACAGCGAAAGTATGCCGCTCAAAATTTTATTCAATCTCTATTTTAAAATCGAGCTCTGGCACCTCCACAAATCCCTGCTTCCCTCTGCGAAGGGCCTATCTATTTATTTTTATGTTGAGTCATCACCTTCTTATTAAAAAGCACCCACTCGAGAGCACACTGTCATTTGCATTCATTATTATTGGTTTATATTGGGTATGACTTGACTGGATCTCTTTTACCATGAGTTACAATGTTTAGTCAGTCCTTGATCTTTAAAGGTGCTCTGCATTTATGTTTTGCGGTCTCAGAAAGGGCTAGCGAGATACCATTTTGTTATATCATGTTATGATTGTTTTGAGAAAGTGTTGTCATCCGAGTTTTATTATTATCGCTCGCTAGCTGATTATGCTATTGATATGGGTAATTGTGAGACCTAAATGTTATTTTGAGTATGGTTAGTTTATAATATTGTTGAAACCTGAATGATGGCTTTGCATGTTTACAACAACAAGAGCAAATAGAGTTTGTAAAAGTTTTTCTTTGTCACTTTCAGTTTATCAACTGAATTGCTTGAGGACAAGCAAAGGTTTAAGCTTGGGGGAGTTGATACATCTCCAATGTATCTACTTTTCCAAACCTGATACATACTACATGCATTATAGGCAGTTCCCCTTGTCTCGTGGGCCCCCTGAGGCTCTGCCGACCTCAACTCCAACTCCATATATTCCGTCTCACGGAGAAAAAAATAAGAGAGAAAGTTTCATCGGGTTTTACGATACGGAGCCGCCGCCAAGCCTAATCTCTCTCGGGAGGACTGATCTGGAGTCCGTTCGGGGTTCCGGAGAGGGGGATTCGTCGCCGTTGTATTCATCAACCATCCTCCATCACCAATTTCATGATGCTCACCACCGTGCGTGAGTAATTCCATCGTAGGCTTGCTGGACGGTGATGGGTTGGATGAGATTTACCGTGTAATCAAGTTAGTTTTGTTAGGGTTTGATCCCTAGTATGCACTATGTTCTGAGATTGATGTTGCTATGAATTTGCTATGCTTAATGCTTGTCATAAGGCCCGAGTGCCATGATTTCAGATCTGAACCTATTATGTTTTCAGGAATATATGAGTGTTCTTGATCCTATCTTGCAAGTCTATAGTCACCTATTATGTGTTATGATCCGACAACCCCGAAGTGACAATAATCGGGATACTTCTCAGTGATGACCGTAGTTTGAGGAGTTCATGTATTCACCATGTGTTAATGCTTTGGTCCGGTTCTCTATTAAAAGGAGGCCTTAATATCCCTTAGTTTCCACTAGGACCCTGCTGCCACGGGAGGGTAGGACAAAAGATGTCATGCAAGTTCTTTTCCATAAGCACGTATGACTATATTTGGAATACATGCCTACATTACATTAATGAATCGGAGCTAGTTCTGTGTCACCCTATGTTATAGCTATTACATGAGGAATCACATATAATTATCCATCACTGATCCGTTGCCTACGAGCATTTCATATATTGTGCTTCGCTTATTTACTTTTCCGTTGCTACTGTTACAATCATTACAAAACCCAAAAATATTACTTTTGCTATCTTTATCTTTTATTATTGTTACCATTACTATCATACTACTTTGCTACTAAATACCTTGTTGCAGATACTAAGTTATCCAGGTGTGGTTGAATTGACAACTCAACTGCTAATACTCAAGAATATTCTTTGGCTCCCCTTGTGCCGAACAATAAATTTGGGTTGAATACTTTTCCCTAGAAAGCTGTTGCGATCCCCTACACTTGTGGGGCATCAGGCCTCCGCGGCAGCACATCCGGCCACGGGAGGCAGGAGCATGCAGCACGACCGGCGCTGCTTTGGGCGGCTAGAGCAAGAAGACCAGAGGTTGAAGAAGCACTACGGCCGTTGGATGGACATCGTACGGTCACTGGAGCTAGAATCGTTTATATTCACTAAGTTGACAAAGCCCTCCGCCCCCGTCATCTTAGTAGGCTCACAAGTCAGCCTCCCACCAAGGTGGGTCCCAGCTAGCAGGGGGTATTCATTTTTTTGTGCGTAATAAGGAGGCACTTCCGGTGGGTCTGAGCTGATAGCAGGGGGAATGTTTTTTTCGCGAAATACGGTGGCCCATCAGGTGGGTCCTAGCAGTCAGGGGCAAACGTTTTTTTCGTGAAATACTGGTGGCCCGCCCGGTGGGTCCCTGTTGTTAGGTGGAGGAATAATTATTTTCCGCATAATAAGGAGGCACTTCCTTGCGGTTGCCGTGGACCCAGCTGTCAGCCTCTCCACGTACAGTATTCTTCCGATGGAATTCGGTCATTGACCACATTGACCACGCCGTGACGAGAGCACCATGGCGGTGGATGGCAGCGAGGCCTAGGAAGGGGACGACACGGAGCCGGAGAAGACGCGGCAGTGGATGCCCACGCGGAGAGGAGTACGAGGGTTCACTAGTTCGGCTGCGCTGCCGTCACCGCAGAATAACAGGGGGTGTGGGTGAGTGGAGTGGAGGGATGGCCTGGCTAGCGGTGGGAGTAGTATGGGGGCGGTGAGGCCTCCGCGGCAGCACAGCCGGCCACGGGAGGCACAAGCAGGCGGCACGACCGGCGCTGCTTTGGGCGGCTGGAGCAAGAAGACCAGAGGTTGAAGAAGCACTAAGGCCGTTGGATGGACATCGTACGGTCAGTCGTGCTAGAATCGTGCATATTGACTAAGTTGAAAAAGCCCTTCGTCCCCGTCAACTTAGTAGGCCCACTATACTGGGTCCCAGCTAGCAGGGGAGTATTCATTTTTTTGTGTGTAATAAGGAGGCACTTACTTGCGTGCGAAGATATAGCTGGTGGGTCCGAGCTGTCAGTGGTGGTAACGTTTTTTCACGAAATACAGAGGCCCTTTCGGTGGGTCCCAGATGTCAGGTGGAGGAATCATTATTTTGCGCGTAATAAGGAGGCATTTCCTTGCGTGCGGCCGTGGACCCAGCTGTCAGCCTCTCCACGTATAGTCCACTTCAGATGCATGTCGGTCGTTGACCACGTTGACCACGCCACGCCGAGAGCACCAGGGCGGTGGAAGACGGCGAGGCCTAGGAAAGGAACGACACGGAGGCAGGGAAGACTCGGCAGTTGTTTCCCACGTGGAGGGGAGTACGACTGTATGAGGGTTTACTGGTTCGTGTGCCGTCGCCAGAGAATAACAGCAGGCGTGGGATTGTGGGTGAGTAGAGGGATGGCTAGGCCAGCGATGGGAGTACGGTGGGGCGGGGCCTGCGCGGCAGCATAGCCGGACGCGGGGAGGAGGGAGCAGGCAGTCCCGCCGGCGCTTGTTTGAGCGGCTGGAGCAGGAAGAGCAGAGATTGAAGAAGCACGACGGCCGTTGGATGGACATCCAACAGTATACATGCCATCTATGGAAAGCCTCAAATCTGTGGAAAATAGCATACAACCCATCTGCCATTATTTCAAATAATTTACAGCCCATTTGCTAATTATTATGGGTTTTTTGGAGCCCATATTCTTTTTGTTAGCATTACAACCCATATTGTGGCCATGGTTAAAAAATTATATGAAATTTTGCATATGTCGGTGCGGTTTGAACTGTTTTTAATCCCAAAATTTCGAGTCACATTCAGACTGATTTTAAAAATAAATGTATATCAATATAAAATCCAATAAATTGTCCACGCATAAAAATCAATGCAATTTAAAATCTAGAAATAAAAAAAATATATTTGA
Organism: Triticum dicoccoides; assembly: GCF_002162155.2. Classification (NCBI taxonomy): domain Eukaryota; kingdom Viridiplantae; phylum Streptophyta; class Magnoliopsida; order Poales; family Poaceae; genus Triticum; species Triticum dicoccoides. Next base: position 549,748,093 of record NC_041383.1, read on the forward strand.
AACTAATTGCCGGTTTGATGTGTTTTAAAAATGTACAACCCATTTCTCATTACTGATAGGCCATTTTCTCGGCCAGCCGAATGAAGCTCTCCTCATCTTGAAAGATTTGTAGCCCAACAGGCCTGATAAAGCGACTTACTTGATAAATCACAAAAAAACTGGGCTAGCCATTTTCAGAAAGAAAAAAAACTACTGGGCTGGTCTGTGGTAAACATAAAAGAAAAGGCTGTCTAGACATGCTAGAGTGTCCCGCATAGCCCAGTTGACACCCTGCTTCCGTCTCAAAAACAAATAAGATAAATGCCACTCCTATTATGGCGATTCATAAAAATGCCACTGCAATTTCCAAACTTTGAAAAATGCCGCTGCAATTTTTGCAAACTTTGAAAAACGCCACTGCAGTTTGCAAACTTTAAAAAACGCCACTCCAGACTTTGAAAAATGCCACTAGAAATGGCATGAAATGGCATTTTTCAAAGTTTGGAAATTGCAGTGGCATTCGGATACACCCGATTTGGAGTGGCATTTATCAAATTAACCCAAAACAAAAATAACTGGGCGAGCTGCTGGGTCCCTGGTGTTAGCCGCTCGTTGTGCAATTCTCTTGTTTATTGACTACGTTGACAATGGCATGGGACCCAGATATCAGAAATCCACTAGGAGGAGCCTTCTTTTTATTGGCTTGAAATAAGGAGGCACTTGCTTGCGTGCTGCCATGACCTTGGCGGGTCCCTGTTGTCATCCTCTCAACGTACAATCATCTACTGATTGTGTACGCGTCAACTTGCTAGGCCCACAAGTCAGCCTCTAAACCCGTGGAGGACAAATACAACCCATTTTAAAAAATAACAGCCCATTCCATACGTCCAAACGAAAAGTTTAGCATTCAGAGCAAAGTAACAGGTCTGATCCATATATAGAGTACTGAACTTCCATGTTGACAACCATCATAGCCAAGTTAACTATCTACTCCCACTAATACTCTAGTAGCGTACAAGTACTAACTTACTCTTAACTAACTAGACGATGCCGGCCACCATCTGTGGTACACGCTAAACACCGGCACCGGCGTCCTGCGCCTCGCCTCGGACTTGCAAGAGGTGCGATAGGGCGCGTTGCTCGCGCGCGTTGGCCCTTTCCATGCCGGAGTGGTCCACCGAAGCTTCGGCTTCCAAGCGAGAAACCCACTTGACAAGCTGGTAGTAAAAATCGGTGTCGCGAACGCGTGTGTGCCCGACAGCCTCCAGGGCTATTTGCCAGGCGCCGGCCTCCACGTAGTCGGCCCAGGTGCGGGCGCTCTGCTCGTGACTCAAAGCGTCGATGCGCTGCTGCTCCATGTCCCACTGGCGGCGCAAATCGGTGATATGCTGCTCCTCCGCCAGGCAGTCGCGCTCCAACAACTCCTACTCCTCCGCCATGCGGTCGCGCTCCAACAACTCCTCGATCTCCGCATTGCCATCTAAAGACAGATAGAATGCCTCCTCCCTCCGTCTGCCTTCCGGTGAAAAACCGAACACTAGTTCCGACGGTGACCCCCTCCGGCGTCGCCTACCGCGGACGGGCGGGGGCATGGCGGACGTGGTGAGCGATGTTGGGCCGGTGGGGGCTTGTGAGGATATGGTGAGTTGGGTCACGGTGGCATCGGAGAAGGCCGGGAAACAATACTTATAGGGGGAAGGTAGCGCAATGGTCATCAAAATTCAATGCATAATGGCTTAGCGCGCCAGCTTGCCGTGGAAAACTAGAGAAACTGAAATTATGACTGTGCCATCCCGTCCCGTCTGGGTCACACGCCGGCATGACGGTCAAGCGAGTGCACTCGAATCATCTCCCTCCTTGTCAATAATGATTCCACGGATTTAAAAAGCCCGCAACAATTAAAGTGTATCTTTTTTCACATCAGTTAGCTGCCTTAATTACGGTCGGCTGCATGCAGGCACTCAGAATCACTCGCAGGCAGTACGTGAAGCAGCATGCAACGAGTCGCAGTCGAGGGCACGCATGCAGCCACTTAAATCGCTGGAATTAATTAGGCTTAAACTTCTGCATGCCGTTAATTATTGCCATGCCTTGGTCTTGCTGCTTTGCTCACGGGACTAATAAACCCGGACAGAGGGAGTACCTTGGTTGGTGAGAGGTTTGAATTAAGCCCTACAAACCGGAAAGGAGGTACTAGTACGTGCGTGATCCGCTATTTATTCGTGTAGGATCAAGTAGGTCGTTTCTTGAATTGAGCCCTGCAAACCGGAAAGGAGGTAGTACATGCGCGATCCGCTATTTATCCGTGTAGGATCGATAGTGTAGCTTGTCAGTTTCTTCAGAGGTAGGCATTTTTATCCATGTAGGATCGATAGTGTAGCTTGTCAGTTTCTTCAAAGGTAGGTGTCGTGGAATTATCATGTCAGATGTCCTAATGGAAGGACTTAGTCGTGGATCCATCGCGACCGGGTTACCTTAGAGGGGTTAAACCGTACAAAGGACGCGAGAGTTTTATACTAGTTCGGCCCCTTACGATGAAGGTAAAAGCCTACATCTAGTTGTGATGGAATTGCTCGGGTTTCGATTGCCAGGGAGCAAAAACGCTATGCCTGGCTCTCGAGTTGTTGTTTCTTGTCCCTGAACTGCCGCCGGGTCGTCCCTATATATACACAGGTTGACCCCGGCCGGTTTACAGAGTCCCGAGATCGGCTCATACAAGTGTCCGGCTCGGTCTCTCCCTCCCTAACTTACAACACAAGTTATATAACCATGGCGGTTTACAACTATGGGCCCTAATTCGCCTTTGGGCGCTGGGCCTCTAAGCTTTATCGGTAAAGCGCCATCTTCTTTGTCTTCATGGGCTTCAGTACAGTTGAGCGTGAACCGGCGCCTCCTCGGCGGTTTACACTCAGTAGTTATATCCCCAACATTAGACCCCAGGTTGATTTGAACCAATTCATGTCAATCTTCAATACTTAGAAAAATTCTGTGAACATCTTCTTACGGTTCTTGGTAAACCGCCATGATGTCGTCTCCCTGTAAGCTTTGGTAAACCGCCATGACATCATCTTCTGAAATTGCAGTAAATCATCATGACGTCATCTCTATATGAAAAGATTATAAGATTCCCTTCATTAATTATCCTCCGAAGATCAAGGCGACAGCTGGGCCCCATTTTACCGCTTCGGCTCCTCGATTCTTGCGTTGCCTACTTTATCCATTTGTCTTATAAATAAGATCAGGGGTCCTTCACTTTTCCCCCTTGCGCACTTCTTCTTCTTCCTCTCAATGCTCGAGCCCGACAGCTCCGCCGCCGCCGTCGACCTTGAAGCTCTACCTCATCCCTGGCCGCTGCATCAACCTCAACGCACCAGAGATCCGCGGTTCTCCTCCGCCACTCCTGTGAATCCAGTAAGCTTTCTTCTCCCCAACCCTAGATCTGCATTAAGGTTTCGGTACTCGGCTGTGTTCGTCAGTGTTCGTCCATGCTCTTTACTCTTCCCTTGAAACCTTATTGAATCTAGATCGATCTTGACATGTTTCTTCTGCGGCCGAAGTCTGTAGTTTATTTCGCCTTCTCATAATAGCTTTTAAGATCACGAACAAATCTCCTCTAGCTCCTTGCTGTTCCGCTGTTGCCATTGTTAGGGTTCAGGAAATTTTCTTTTACTAAACCACGGTAGATCTAAAATTATATTACCATCTTGTGAAACCTGTTTCTGCAACACTTAGTAGATTTCAGACCCGCTTCCTCCGTTTATAGGCGGTTTAACCTTTAGAAGTTTGATAATCAGCCAGGTACCATTAGCCCTCACTTAAACCGCCAGTATTACCTGAATATGAGTATCCGGTTTAACATGCATACGTTCTTCGTAGAAATCCCCCGGTTTGATACCGGTTTATATATCTCAATCTTGAACCGTAAACCGTCATGCGAACTTCCTTTACAGTTTGTCAGCAACAAATGGCCAAACAATTTTCCTCTTGCAATTGGGTCCCTTCCCGGATCAAAGAAGAACAACTTACTAGGTATGTTCTGACTGGCGCTTTAGCCAAGAAGGATGTCATTCATTGGTGAGTCCCTGGTCCGGAATGTCCTCCTGAACCTCAAGATGGAGAAGTGGTTGTGTTCATGCAGCATCTGGACCGAGGTTTTAGTCCTCCTGGATCAAAGTTTTTCTGGGATGTACTTTCTAGTTTCCAGCTCCACCCTCAAGATATTGGGCCAAACTCTGTGTCCAATATTTGCAACTTCCAAGTGTTCTGTGAAGTTTATCTGCAAGAAGAACCATCCGTTGATCTTTTCAGAGATCTCTTCCACTTGAACCGTCGGACAGAATTCACTGATGGCCCCAATACCGAGCTTGGCGGGGTGTCGATTCAAAAGAGAAAAGAAGTAGATTTCCTCATGCCAAACATCACAGCCACCCCAAAGACTGGAATCGAACATGGTTCTATTGCCGGAACACCGCTCCTGATGATGAAAATCCTTTGCTGGGTTGCCGCCTCACCGACTCAGTAATGGACATCCGCTACCTCAACGGCTTACTGCCAAGGAACGACAAACTTATGCACCACAGCTTGCTAAGCTCCGGGCTCTTCTAGCAAACGGTTTGACTGTCATTGATCTTGTCCGTTGCTGGGTCGCCTGGGGTATCCTTCCCTTAAGCCGCTGCACCAGCTTAATGCATGAGTATACCAGGAATGTCAACGATCCTCAACGGCACACTGACATATCAATGACTGACGAGGAAGTCACTGAGTTTGTAAAGAAGATGCTGGATGAACCGGCCTCGGAATGTTGTAAGACCGGACTGGCCCCCTTTTACGCCTCCAACAAACCGCCAGCCGTAAGAATTTATCTTTCTGTTTTTGTAATCCATCTACCCTTTAACTTTTTCCTGACAACCTTCTGTTTACAGCCAGAGATCCATTCTGGAAGAGAAAAACCCAAGACAAGCCAGCAAAAGCTCAAGCCAAGCCGGCGAGGGATCTTCGTGCCAAGAGCAAGGTCACAAAGGGGCCAGCCAAGAAGAAAACCGCCGAGTCCTCTGATCCGCCTGAAGATTTTGATGATTCAGGACAAGAGGTAGAACTTGACTCCCTTGGTTCATTTTTCGTACACCTTATTGACAATGACTATTACCAGGATGATGCGGAAGCCAGTCGTGCGGACCATGTAGACATAATTTCCCTTTCTTCCGATTCAGACCCTGTGCCGGTTCAAAAACTTCGTCGCGCAATCCGGAAAGTAAAACTTTCACATCCTCATGCTCATTTGGATCCACACTTTTCTTTGAAGACATAGCAACATGAAAGTCGTCGCACAACCCGACATAGTGGCCAATAGGTCACTTCCTCCGGTTTACCGGATACACCAACCCGGAAGCGTCGTCAAGAGGTTTCTTGTTCTTCCAATAAATCTTATCCTTTGGCGGGTTGCTTCCAATATCCACTTAATCCATCTGATTCGAATTATCAGGTAACTTCCAACTCATCTTCTGGCGATTCGTCAACCACACAAATGCCTCCTCTCAAGACTGTCCATGGGTGAGTGATGTTTTTAGCTTATCCTTCTTGCGCTTGGTATATCATACTAACCTTTGCCTGTTATTTTGCAGCACCAAAGGCCGGCTCAGCAAGAAGGCAAGAACAAATGCTTCTGCAGAGGATTTTGAACCGGAGAAGATCCTAGAAGGTGCTGGTGGAGATGCTGACATTGCTGTGGACGATCATGTACCCCAAGATCAGGATACTTATGCTGATCCGCCGAAAGTTAACCCGGCCAGCCCTCATGCTGATCCGCCCAGCCCAATTGCTAATCCTCCAAGTCCAGCCAAAGCCTCAGATAAACCGGCTAGTCCAAGTAAAGCAACTGATGATGTTGTGATCACCGTATTTGGCCATACCTCGCCTGGCCGCCCGGTCGCTTTGTCAAAACACAACGCCAAAGAGGAATTTGCTGCTGCAGAAAAAGGCAAATGGAAGACTGATCTATCAAGCTACGCTCATCTCAACGCTCAAGATCTTCACTCTGGATACCTAAACCGCCTTTATACAAGTCATGACTATGAGGCCGGTTTAGTGAATTTAATGAAGGAGTGATATGAGGCAATTTCTGCAAATCTTGCTTTGTACTTTTGTCAATCTCATTGTATCCCCCAAGGGCCGATTTATCTCTTGAAAATGGACCGGAACTTTAGATAAAAAAGACTTCAACTGTGTAGCCTCCCAAGGCCGGTTTACCTCTTGAAGATGGACCGAGACTTTAGATAAAAAAGACTTCAACTGTGTAGCCTCCAAGGGCCGGTTTACGTCTTCAAGATGAACTGGGACTTTTGTGTTTAAACATTTTATCCTTGTTGACTTTATTCACCTTTAATTTGGCTGATCAATTGGGCATTAGCCCCCAAGTGCCGAGCTTAATACTTGTATTGAGTCTTGGGACTTTGAAATATCCGTTTTAAGAAGCAATCCACATTAGCCACCAAGTGCCAAGTGTATAACTTTTTATGTTCTTGGGACTTTGAAGAATATATGACCAACCTATCATTTGTCTGTTGCAGGCTGATTTGACCAGTAAGGATTCCCAAATTGCTGATCTTCAAGAAAATATTAAGTCCAAGCAAACAGAAACCTCCAAGGCCAAGGAGGAACTGAAAGGCGCATTGACAAATATGGAGCAATTGAAAGATAACTTCAAGAATGAACGGACGAGCTGGGAAACCGAGAAGGCTGCTCTATTAAAGCAGGCTGAAGATGCCGAAGCAGCTCTTAAACCGGTGGCGGAAGAGCTAACTGGGCTAAAGCATCAAGTGAATGCTATGACCTCTGCAATATTCGGTAAGTACTTTGTAAGAACCTGTCTGAAACATCTGCGAAATTACCGGTTTAACCTTAAAGTTTAAAACAGTTGCAGGCAGTCGTATTGCTCATCTAGGCGCGGATATGTGGATGAAGTTGAAGGCAGCCTATACGTTGATAGAGCAACTGTATACTGGTGCACAACGAGTCATCTGTGCGGCTTCATAGAATAAACCGGCACCAATTTTGATCAAGGATACTTTGGCCTGGCTTTCAATGACACCTGCTCAGATAGAGGAGGTAAAGCGATCTGCTGCCAGGGCTGGCGCTTTATCAGCGCTGACTCGTGCTAAAGCTTGGATAGCTGACCTTGATCCGGTTGATATCGCGAAGGGTTATCCTGATGAATAGGTAGACGGGTCAACATTTGATAATGAAGCCCTTAAAGCTCTGACAAAGGAGATGCGCCCACTGGCAAGCCAATTGGCTGAAGAGGCTAACTTGTCCACTCATCAGTCCTTCTATGATGCCGATAATAGATGGGTTGATGCCGCTATTAAAGAAGTGCAGAATCTCATCCCGCCAATCTGTAAGAACACCTATGCCCCTGACGTTGAAGCGTCCAATCTTATAAGTGAAGAAGCTGTCTTCCAGGCTTTAACCCGGATTGACTGGACCACCATTGACTTCCGGCCACTGGGTGGAGAGGAGGAGGTTGAACCGAAGCCAGAGGATCCATCAACTTCACGTCAACCTGGTGACGAGTCTTAATCCGGCAATCAGCTTGATTTTCATAGATTGTGTTCTGTGTAAAAAACAATCATTATTCTGGGCCTCAGATTGCCTTGTAATAGGCTAGTTTGAGATACTTTGATTCGTTGCCATCGTGCACTGCCACATGATGATGTTTGATCTGCCATTATATTTGCTGTGCTTTCTTATATATCTTGATAATTTCATGCGACCCTTACGTCTGCATAAGAAGAATTGTCCTGGCGGTTTACTGCCGGACGGGTCATAATGCCCAATACAAAGCCTGGTTGATTACCAAGGCTGAATAAATATCAAAATATGAAATAGATCATACCTGTGATATTAAATCACTTAGTTGGTTTACCAACTTTGATCGTAGTAAGGGTAAGAACCCAAAACTTGAGTATTGATAACTCCCACCATGCAGTGCTGGTGTATATGATAAGTCATACCGGGTTGTGATGAACACCAGATGGTTATGCTGGCAACATGTAGTCAAAACCAGTCCGGGTTATAAAACACCGGTTTATTAATGAATATGGTCTGACAATTTGTAGCTGAAAGCCAAGCCGGGTTAAGAAACACCGGGTTATTATGATGACTAATAGCCATGCCAGGTCAATAAACACTGGTTTAATATGAAATCAAAAGAAAAGCTCTTTGACAAAAGCAAATAAAACCGTGTAGTCGAGGCTTTTCAAGGGCTGCCAGGCCGAAATTCGAGGCTTCTCATGGGCTGCCAGGCCGCTGAGTTAAACCATTTTACAAAGCCTTTCAAGATGGGCCTCCAACTAACCAATCGTCGTTTTAACTTTGACAAGTTTAGGGTCTGTATAAGATTGACTTGTCAAACGTTCGGCGGGTCGTGCCAGGATTACCTGGATAGGAGTGGCTTACTTGATAAAGGCAGGTTAACCCGGGGTTTTAGGTGAATACACCAGGCTTCCAAGCCGTGCTTGATAGCATATTACAAGGGTCCTTTCAAGCTCTTTGTTGCATTGCACAAAGAGCCCCCAAGTAATTTTGTGAGCTGTGCTCAATGGGTGCCTATGTTTGAGCTGTGCATAGCATCCAAACTCTCTTTGGTCCCTTGGGTGCGAAGCTCCCAAGTTGTATTGTGGCATGATAGCCGGTTTAACAGGCAGAACTCCGCTTTGTCAGCCGAAGCCCCCATGTAATCAAAAGATATTTGAACAAAATAGCAGAGGCCCTGCTTATAGAAAGGATGCCGGTTTATTATATTGATCATGATATATACACTGTCAAAATATGTACATAAGAGGATCCTATGGCTCAAGTGTAGTAAGGCCGAAGGAGAGCTATGTTCTAGGGCCGCCGGGTCTCCTCCTCAGATTTCCATGAGTCTGCGTGCTGTTGAACATCAATGAGGTAGTATGATCCGTTGTGCAGATTCTTGCTGACCACAAAGGGTCCTTCCCAAGGGGGGATAACTTGTGCATGTCGGTCTGATCCTGGATGAGCCGAAGCACCAAGTCGCCTTCTTGAAAGGTTCTTGTCTTGACTTGACAGCTGTGATAACGCCACAGGTCTTGCTGATAAACCGCCAAACGAGCCAAAGCCATGTCCCGTTTTTCATCTAACAGGTCCAATGCCTCCTGGCGTGCTTGCTTGTTGTCTGCCTCAACATAATTAGCAACTCGGGGTGAATCATGACGAATATCACTAGGGAGGACCACCTCTGCCCCGTAAACCATGAAGAAAGGTGTGTAACCCGTTGATCTGTTGGGGGTGGTGTTGATGCTCCATAACACAGAAGGTAATTCTTCCGCCCAACAACCCAGCGTCCGCTTCAAAGGAACCATAAGCCGGGGCTTGATACCCTTTAAGATTTCCTGATTTGCTCTCTCCGCTTGTCCGTGGGACTGGGGGTGCGCCAATGATGACACATCAAGCCGGATATGCTCTCGTTGACAGAAGTCCCCCATCTCACCTTCAGAAAGGTTTGTGCCATTATCCGTGATGATGCTGTGTGGAAAACCAAAGCGGAAGATCACCTTCTTGATAAACTGAACCGCCATGGCTGCATCACACTTGCTTACGGGCTCTGCTTCAACCCATTTAGTGAACTTGTCAACCGCCACCAACAGGTGGGCCTTCTTATCCTTGGACCGCTTAAAAGGTCCCACCATATCAAGCCCCCAAGTAGCAAATGGCCAAGTGATTGGAATCATCCGTAGCTCTCGAGCCGGAACATGAGCTCGGCGTGAAAACTTCTGACAAGCGTCACACCGCTTTACCAGATCCTCAGCATCAGCATGAGCTATCAACCAGTAGAAACCATGATGAAAAGCTTTAGGCACCAGGGACTTTGAACCGGCATGGTGACCACAATCTCCTTCATGGATCTCACGCAGAATCTCTTGGCCCTCTTCAGGAGACACACAACGCTGAAATACGCCCGAGACACTGCAGTGGTGTAACTCGCCATTGTGAATAACCATGGACTTTGATCGCTGGACTATCTGTCTGGCTAGAACTTCATCTTCTGGCAACTTGCCCCGGTTCATATACGCCAAATATGGAACCGTACAATCCGGAATTACATGTAAAGCGGCTACCAGTTGGGCGTCCGGATCAGGAACAACTAGATCCTCCTCTGTAGGCAACTTAACAGATGGGTTATGCAAGATATCTAGAAAGGTATTGGGTGGTACTGATTTACGCTGAGATCCTAGCCGGCTCAAAGCATCTGCTGCTTCATTTTTGTGCCGATCAATATGCTCAACCTGGTAACCCTTGAAGTGACCTGCCACAATGTCCACCTCGCGCTTGTAAGCCGCCATGAGTGGATCCTTATAATCCCAAGTGCCAGAAACTTGCTGAGCCACCATATCAGAATCGCCAAAGCATCGGACCCGGCTTAAATTCATTTCCTTGGCCACACGGAGACCGTGGAGTAAGGCTTCGTACTTAGCTGCATTGTTAGTAGAAGGAAACATTAAGTGGAGAACATATCGAGTTTTATCACCTCGAGGGGAAGTAAGGACAACTCCAGCCCCCGATCCCTCCAATTGCCTGGATCCGTCAAAGTGGATGGTCTAGTATGTGTTATCCGGTTTGTCTTCTGGTGCCTGCAACTCGGTCCAATCATTGATGAAGTCAACAAGCTCCTGAGACTTGATGGCTGTTCGAGGCATATACTTCAACCCGTGTGAACCAAGCTCAATTTCCCACTTTGCAACCCGGCCAGTTGCCTCCCTGTTCTAAATTATATCGCCCAAAGGAGCAGAACTGACCACTGTGATGGGATGGCCTTGAAAGTATTGCTTAAGCTTCCGACTTACCATAAAAACCCCATACACCAGCTTCTGCCAATGCAGATATCTTTGCTTTGATTCGATGAGTACCTCACTGATATAGTAAACCGGCCGTTGAACCGGATATTCCTTCCCGGCCTCCTTGCGTTCAACCACAATTGCCACGCTGACAGCACGGGCATTGGTAGCCACGTACAACAATAAGGGATCATTGTCAACCGGAGCAGCAAGGACCGGCGGTTCAACCAACTGCCTCTTCAAGTCCTCAAACGTCGCATCAGCTGCGTCAGTCTAGACAAAAGTGACTGTTTTCTTCAACATTTGATATAGAGGAATCGCCTTCATTCCCAAGCGGCTGATAAATCGGCTCAGGGCTGCAATTTGACCCGCCAGGCACTGAACATCATTGATACATGCCGGTTTCACCAACGATGTAATCGCTTTGATCTTTTCCGGATTAGCTTCAATGCCTCTGTTTGACACCAGAAAGCCTAAGAGCTTTCCTGCCGGAACACCAAAAACACACTTGTCCGGATTGAGCATCATCTTATAAACCCGAAGATTGTCAAAGGTCTCTTTGAGATCATCTATCAATGTCTCCTTCTTCCTGGATTTTACTACAATGTCATCCACATAGGCATGAACATTGTGCCCAATCTGAGTATGAAGACAATTCTGCACACATCGCTGATAAGTCGCCTGGGCACTCTTGAGCCCAAAGGGCATAGAAACATAGCAGAAGGCTCCAAATGGAGTGATGAAGGCTGTCTTCTCCTGGTCCTTAACTGCCATTTTGATCTGATGATAACCAGAATAAGCATCCAAGAAACTCAAACGCTCGTAACCCGCCGTCGCATCAATGACCTGATCAATACGCGGGAGACTAAAAGGATCTGTCGGACAAGCTTTGTTCAAGTCTATGTAGTCCACACACATGCGCCAAGTGCCGTTTTTCTTAAGAACCAGCACCGGATTAGCCAACCACTCAGGGTGAAATACTTCGACGATGAACCCAACAGCCAACACCCGGGCTACCTCCTCACCAATAGCCTTGCGTCTTTCCTGGTTAAAGCAGCGAAGAAATTGCTTGACCGGTTTAAACTTGGGATCAATATTGACAGTGTGCACAGCGAGTTCCCTCGGTACACCTGGCATGTCAGAAGGCTTCCATGCAAAGATGTCCTAGTTCTCACGGATGAACTTGATGAGCGCGCTTTCCTATTTTGGATCTAGATTGGTGCTGATACTAAACTGCTTGGATGAATCGTCAGGAACGAAATCAACAAGTTTAATCTCATCAGCTGGTTTGAACTTCAGGGTCGGGTCATGCTCAGTGGTGGGCTTCTTCAGAGGGGTCATGTCTGCCGGATCAACATTGTCTTTGTAGAACTTCAACTCCTCTGTGGCACAAACCGACTCAGCATAGGCCACATCACCCTCCTCACAGTCCAAAGCAATCTTACGACTTCCGTGTACCGTGATGGTCCCCTTATGACCCGGCATTTTGAGCTATAAATAAATATAGCAGGGCCTTGCCATGAACTTCGCGTAAGCCGGCTGTCCAAACAGGGCGTGATAAGGGCTCTGGATTTTCACCACTTCAAAGGTTAATGTTTCAGACCTGGAATCATGATCATCACCAAACACAACCTCCAAAGCTATCTTGCCAATAGGATATGCCGATTTACCTGGTACTACACCGTGGAAAACAGTGTTCGACGGTTTAAGATTCTTATCTGTCAACCCCATGCGACGAAAAGTTTCATAATACAGGATGTTGATACTGCTCCCTCCATCCATTAGTACTTTGGTAAATTTATAGCCTCCCACCTGAGGTGCCACAACTAAAGCCAGATGACCCAGATTATCAACCCGGGGCGGATGATCCTCTCTGCTCCACACAATGGGCTGCTCGGACCACTGCAAGTAACGTGGTACTACCAGTTCAACAGCATTAACTGCCCTCTTGTGAAGCTTCTGATCACGCTTACACAAGCTAGTAGTGAACACATGATACTGCCCGCCATTCAACTACTTTGGGTGACTCTGAAAACCTGATTGTTGCTGATTCCCCTGATTGTTCTGCTGGTTGTTACCACCTTGATTGTTCTGATTGCCCTGATTATTCTGAAATCCAGAGTTTGAACCGCCGCCACCGAAACCCGGCCCATGAAAACATGGACCTAAACCGCCAGATGGACCCTGATCATACCGGAAGAGATCAGAGTTTTTGAACTCCTTCATAATAAAACAATCCTTCCAAAGGTGTGTCGCTGGAACCTCCTTCGTCCCATGCTTTGGGCAGGGCTCGTTTAACAGGCGCTCAAGATTCATGCCTCCACCGTGCTGCAGCGGTTTACCCTTACGACGCTGTGCATTGCCCTACACATTGGTGTAGCCACAAAATCTGAATTATCCGCTTTACGCTTACCATTGTTCCTGTGGCTCGTCTGGTTATTCTGTCCCTTTGAACTGACATTCTTCTTTCCCTTCTCCTGCTTCTCCTTGTCAGAATCAGGATCTTTAGTATTATCCGAATCAACATATTTAACCAGAGCCGCCATAAGAGTTCCCATGTCATTGTAGTGGCGCTTGAGCCGTCCCAATTTCATCTTCAGCGATTTAAACCGGCAATTACGCTCCAATGTCATAATTGCTGTGCCAGCATTGATGCGGTCCGACGAATGCAGGACTTCTGAAACCCGACGCACCCAATGAGTTGTTGACTCATTCTCTCCTTGAACACAGGCATCCAAATCCACAATGGACATGGGTTGTTTGCACGTATACTTGAAATTTGCTATAAACCGGGCCTTCAGTTGGCCCCATGATCCGATGGAGTTAGTCGGCAGGCTCTTCAACCAAGTGCGAGCTGTTCCTTCCAACATCATGGTGAAATATTTTGCACATGCCGCTTCATCCACCTCTAGCATCTCCATAGCCATCTCCACACGGCACTCCCCATGAGTTGAAAGCAAGCCCGGTACCTCGTTCAAATGACACCGCTGGTTGAACCGGGGCGGGTTGATGATGACCCGCGTACTGTGCTGCTAATGCGGCCTCCCTCTGATCTCTGCCATTATCTACCATGTCCTGAGCATTTGCACCACCACGCACCGGATTAGGCCCTCGAGGGGCGTCACGGTTCTGCGCACTGCTTGACATAGCCGGTTCATCCATATGCCTGTTGTAGCTCCTGCTTGGGCGAGGGGTCGAGTGAATCCTGTCGCGGCTGTATGAATAAGCCTGCTGCTGCAACATAGCAGGCTGAAGAAGATCCCTGGCCTGCCGCGTCTCAACTGCCGCTAGCGACTCACCCTCCATTGGAATAGCTGCCAGCCGTGATGCTGCAGCTATCATGTTGTCCAAAGGGGTGGAGAAGTGACCCAGCGGGGGTGCCGTGTAATGCGATGGGGGTGTTGTGTATTGCGGTGGGTTATCTGTTTGTCGAGGTGGGCCCATCACCTGTGGTTGATCCGGCGCTCCGGTCCTTGGCACGGTAGTCCGGTTTACTGCTGCTGGGTTGCTGGTTCTTGCCCCTGGCGTATTGAAGAGATTCATTGCATTATAATCCGCCGGCAAGCGAGATTGATGTCTCCTCCTCAATACATCATTCGAGGCGTTCTGATCCAGCAAAAGTCAATAATTCTTGGCCTGAATCCTTTGTGATTGGGCATCTAAAGCGGCCCGTTCCTCAGCCATCTCGGTTTCCTTAGCCGCCAAGTCCTCTTTGGCCTGAGTTATCTGACACCGCAGTTTTGTGACCTCCGCGTTATGCCGATCTTGCGTTCCGGGGTAACTGTCATGGCTAACAGCGTCGTCCAGGCGTCCAACTGTAGGACCTTGAAGTATGTCTAGAGGGGGGCTGATTAGACTACTTGACCAATTAAAAACTTAACCTTTTCCCAATTTTAGGTTTTGGCAGATTTTTAGCTATCTTTGAACAAGTCAAGCAATCATCACACAATTCAAGCAAGCATGCAAAGAGTATATAGGCAGCGGAAATTAAAGCATGCAACTTGCAAGAAAGTAAAGGGAAGGGTTTGGAGGATTCAAACGCAATTGGAGACACGGATGTTTTTGTCGTGGTTCTGATAGGTGGTGCTATCGTACATCCATGTTGATGGAGACTTCAACCCACGAAGGGTAACAGTTGCGCGAGTCCACGGAGGGCTCCACCCACGAAGGGTCCATGAAGAAGCAACCTTGTCTATCCCACCATGGCCGTCGCCAATGAAGGACTTGCCTCACTAGCGGTAGTTCTTCACGAAGTAGGCGATCTCCTTGCCCTTACAAACTCCTTGGTTCAATTCCACAATCTTGTCGGAGGCTCCCAAGTGACACCTAGCCAATCTAGGAGACACCACTCTCCAAGAAGTAACAAATGGTGCATTGATGATGAACTCCTTGCTCTTGTGCTTCAAATGATAGTCTCCCCAACACTCAACTCTCTCTCATAGGATTTGGATCTGGTGGAAAGAAGATTTGAGTGGAAAGCAACTTGGGGAAGGCTAGAGATCAAGATTCATATGGTAGGAATGGAATATCTTGGCCTCAACACATGAGTAGGTGGTTCTCTCTTAGAACTGGTAAGTTGGAAGTGTAGGTTTGTTCTGATGGCTCTCTCCACGAATGAAGAGGAGGTGGAGGGGTATATATAGCCTCCACACAAAATCTAACCGTTACACACAATTTACCAAACTCGGTGGGACCGAATCATCAAACTCAGTCGGACTGATCTAGTAAACCTAGTGACCGTTAGGATTTTCGGTGGGACTGACATGCAACTCGGTAGGACCGATATGGTTAGGGTTAGGGCATAACGTAATCTCGGTGAGACCGATTACACAAACTCGGTGAGACCGATTTTGGTAATGAGCTAACCAGAGAGTTGGTCAGGTGAACTTGGTGGGACCGATTCGCTCTTTTCGGTGAGACCTAAATGTTATGAAAAGGAAACAGAGAGTTTACATTGCAATCTCGGTGGGACCGATCGCTCACTTCGGTTAGACCGAAACATTACGAAGGGAAACAGAGAGATTACAATCCCATCTCAGTGAGACCGAGATCCCTATAGGTGAGACCGATTTGCCTAGGGTTTGTGGCAGTGGCAATGACATTTGAACTCGGTGGCGCCGGATAGAAAGAATCGGTGTGACCAATTTTGACTTTAGGTTTAGGTCATATGAGGATGTGAGAAAGTAGTTGAGGGTATTTGGAGCATATCACTAAGCACATGAAGCAAGAGGCTCATTAAGCAACACCTCATCCCTCCTTGATAGTATTAGCTTTTCCTATAGACTCAATGTGATCTTGGATCACTAAAATGTAAAATGAAGAGTCTTGAGCTTTTGAGCTTGAGCCAATCTTTGTCCTTGATATTTTGAGGGATCCACTTTCATCATCCATGCCATGCCATTCATTGAGCTTTCCTGAAATATTTGTCTTGGAATAGCATTAGCTCAATGAGCTATATGTTGTTATGAATTACCAAAACCACCTAGGGATAGTTGCACTTTCAATCTCCCCCTTTTTGGTAATTGATGACAACATATAGATCAAAGCTTCGACAAATGATAATAAGATTGAAAAACATCATCGCTTTGAGAAGTATGTGATAAGCAAGAGCTCCCCCTAAATTTGTGCATATTTTAAGATTTGCTTTGGACTGCAAATGCACAAGGAATTAGGCTCATGGGTTACTCTTCCATGTCACATACATCTTGGTGGAGCGCTCAAAATAATAAAGATTGAATACATGCACTCATCACCAAGCAAAGTGAATGATCATATAAGGATAGGTAAGATAATATCATCAAACAGGCATAAGTGTAGCTTATGATCAAACACATGATCATCAATGTCTCACAGGTAATTGCATAGTATCTCAAGCAATCAAAAGCAAACAAAGTTTAACCACCAAAGAAAGAGAGAACAAAAGCAACACACTCTCTCTCTCGAAGCCTATGATCTATACATTTTTCTCCCCCTTTGGCAACAAGTTACCAAAAAGTTCATAGAAAATGCATAGGACTAGATCGTCTCTCAGGCTTGGTCTTCAGGTGGTGGTGTCCAGATAACTCCAAGACGAAGGCTTCAGTTGATGTAGAAGGAGCTAAAGGAGTTGGTGCTTGAGCTGGTTGCCCTGGAGCTGTAGCTGGTGCAGATGATTTGGCTCTAGTGTCTGTCACAGGCACTGCAGTTGACCTCTGAGCTCTAGGAACTCTGTCAAATGCATGAGTGGTTGTCTTGCCCTTCCTCTCCTGCATGTCATCCCGAAGCTGCTCCACAACTGACTGAATCTCAGTTACTTTGACATCTAGATCATAGAATTTTGTTCCATGATTCTTTTCAGGCTCTCCTGATTTTGAGTTCGGGTGGCCAACCCCTTCTCAATCCGCAGAGTTGATGCTATCAAGTGACCAAGCTGCTCCTGCTTGTTCTTCAAAAAGTACTCAAATGCCTCCTCTTGAGTTGGCATCTTGGCAGCCTTCTCTTTCCTTGCCTTCTCCTTCTTCTCTTGAGCTTGCACTGATGATGGTTCATTCTCATTCATTACAACTTGATTGTCCTCAAAGTCTAGATAGAGAGCAAAGTGTTCTTTATCCAACAGATATTTTCCTGTGCCCATCTTTGAGTTAATCAACTCCTGAATTTGTGGGGCATATCCACAACTCCTCTTCTGGTCTGCTGCTGTCCTCTTGATAGTTTCAACCATAAGGCTCATGACCTTGAATTTCTGTGGCACATCAAATATATGTCGGAGTAATGGGCCACGGGTAGGCTAACCCGAGCCCCAGGACATTTCAAGACATCGGGGGCAGGCCGCGCCCCTCAGGCCGAGTCCCAGGAGCAACTCCAAGATATGCCGAGTACCAGCCGGCGACTCCCAGATAAGCCGACTCCAAGCTACCGACTTCCAGGAAGGCCGACTATGGAGAGTCGGCCCAAGACTCCTCCCTTATCCCGAAGTACGACGCGGGGTACGGTTACGGCATGGCCGTTTCCCCCCTGCTTGCGAAGGGCCGGCATGGCTACAGTAAGCCGTACCGCTGGAAGATCTCCGGCGAGATACGACACTGTTCCCATGCCTGCCCTAACCTCAGCCATAGTACGCAGTGCACTGTGCCCACAACGCCGGCCTGTACGACCCGAAGGCGGCAGGGCCGCCTATCAGTGGGTGGGCCGAAGCTGGCCTGGGCAACCCGAAGAAGGGCCTGTGGGAGTCGGCCTCCCTGGAGTCGGCCGACTCCTCCCGGGCCCCACGAGCCATTAATCAGATAAGATGGCGAATGGCGACAGTGATCGCCCGATAGACGGCGGCACTGTCGCCACGACCCGATGACTGAGCCTGCGTCATCAGGAGTGCCGCTACAGTATCAAGCCTGTCCGCGGGACCCGCCAGTCGGCGGGCCCCAGAAGCCGGCGGAAAGGACGGCTGCCTGAGAGACAGACGGCTGGGACCCGCGCCCAGCCGGATTACTATTGTACCCCCGGGGGGTAGGCCTATATAAACCCCCCGGGGCACCCATGCAAAGGGTTCGGACCTAGAGAGAGAGATAGACCAGATAGCCTAGGAAGGAGAGAGCTAGGCTTGCCCTCTCCTACCTCCCGAAACAGCTCCAGGAGCACCATTGTAGTCACTTTGCTTTAGTGATCATGTGGAGACCCCGCAGAGCAGCAGTAGGGGTGTTATCTCCTAGGAGAGCCCTGAAGCTGGGTAAGTTCCGCCGGCGTGCATGTCTTCGCCTCATCCTGCTTCCAGGCACCGGCGACGTTCTACTCGCTCCCACCATGATAAGCCATCCTTTGGCATATGTCGTATCCAACCCCCGACATTTGGCGCCCACCATGGGGTGAGGTGCACCGTCGTCCGAAGATCTGCTCTGGACGGGAACCCTGTTCCTCCCCGGCGAGCACAGCCAGCCCGGCACACCGGATGGCGTCTGTGCCGACGCGCTGCACGGCGCTGAGATCGCCTGTGCAGCCAGCTGCCTCGCCGATCTTGTCGGCGAGGTTTGCCTCTCTGACGAGCCTGCGCCCGACGCAGGCGCAAGTGGCCCCGAGAGCCTCCTTGCGGGCCTCCTCGACCAACTCCATGTCGCTGGCGAGCCCGCCGCGGACCTGGAGTCCATAGGAGCCACCGACCCGATGCTGGTCGACTCCGACACCGCGTCGCTCGACGCGTTCCCCACCAATGTGGTGGTCTACAACGAGCCTCTCTCGTACGCGGGGACCGGCGGAAGCACCGTCACTGAGGTCCTCGTCCTCGAGCACGGCGAGCGCTCCGGCAAAGGAGCGCACGACCCGTTCGACGCGGCCCTGCGAAACCTTACAACATCGATTCCGGAAGACGCCGACGCCGGGACGCTGGAGGCGCTCCGCCTTCAGCTCATCGAGGGCGCGAAGAAGCTGGCAAGCATGAGGCGCTTGTCAGAAGCTTACCAACGAGAGATGGATCACGCCGTAGGCGGCTCACCGGCTCCAACCGGGCCTAGCCGCCTAGGCGCGGTCCGACAGCGCGGGGCGGCAATCGCCAACCTCTTCGGGGCTGATCGCCCTGTGTATGCCACGCCCGCAGAGAATATCCGTGCCGCCCAGGCGGCGGCAGACGAGATCGACAACTTCGAAGGCGAAGAGCGCCGCATAATGATGGAGCGAGTTCAGCAGCTCCTCGATGTGGCTGCCGCGCAGAATAATGTCGGCTGCCGCACCGAGGCGCCGCAGCGCCAAAACGACGACCCACCCCCTCGCCGAGACCAAGGTGCGACGTCTTGAACGCCGACTGGCGGGGCCCGTGGGAAGAAGGACAAGGAGCCGGCTGCCAGCCGCAGTCGGACTCATATCACCATCGAGCGCGACCAAGACGGCCGCCCTAGAGCGGTGGAACGGCGGGACGACTACTCACCTCCCCCTCCTCGCAGAGAAAGACAAGTCTCTCCACCGCCCGTAGAACATCCGACTCTTGGCGACCGCCTTGGCCGCCGAGAGGGAGTCGGAGAGAACGACGCCCGCCACCAGATCGACCGACTCCACCGATCCCTGGCGCTGGAAGAAGAAGACGAGTTGGGTCCCCCCTGCTTTGGACCCCGCATCCGGGATGAGCCCTTTCCCAAAGGGTTCACGCTCCCCCGAGACACGCCCAAATATACCGGCACCGTGAAGCCGGAAGATTGGCTGATCGACTAC
Organism: Triticum dicoccoides; assembly: GCF_002162155.2. Lineage (NCBI taxonomy): Eukaryota > Viridiplantae > Streptophyta > Magnoliopsida > Poales > Poaceae > Triticum > Triticum dicoccoides. The sequence goes on from NC_041383.1 coordinate 549,768,096, forward strand.
TCCACAGCCGTCAACATAGTGAACGGCAACAAGCGTGTTGCCATAAGATACGTCCCGCTCATGCTCCAGGGCTCGGCCCGGACGTGGTTAAACAGTCTGAAGCCCCGCAACATCAATAGCTGGGTCGACTTCACCGAGGCTTTTGTCCGCAACTTCACGAGCACGTACAAGCGACCACCAAAGCCACGCCAGCTCTCCTTGTGCGTGCAAGGCCCTGACGAGTCTACTCGCGACTACCTCACGTGATGGGGCGAACTCCGGAACTCCTGCGAGGGCATGCACGAGGTGTAGGCTATCGAGTACTTTACTGCCGGGTGCAGAGAAGGCACCCTCCTCAAGCACAAGCTCCTCTGTGATGAGCCGGAGACCCTCGACGAGCTGCTGATCACAGCGGACAAGTACGCCACGGCCGACTCCTCCATGAAGGCGGAGATTCAGGTCAGCACAACTGGTAAAGTCGCCCCTCAGGATCCAAGAACTCCGGCTAGAGACACCAATCGGCGGCAACAGCAGAATGACCAGAAGCGCAAGGCCCCACAGCTGACTTCCAGCAGTCGGCAAGTGGCAACGGCAGAGGACCAGCAGCTGGAGGGACCGCCTCCGGCGAAGCGGCAGAAGGGCGGCAAGTCCAACTGGCTGCCGGCTTTCTCCTACGAGCACACTCTAGATGGTCCCTGCAAGTTCCACAGCGGCGCGAAGCCGTCAAACCACACCACCAGGAAATGCCACTGGCTGACCAGAATCGCCAAGGGGGATGGCTTGCTCCCTTTTGCTCCTACTGGGCCGCCTCCTCCACCACCGCCCCAGTAGCCGGCTGTCAGGCCAGTCGGCGCGATACAAGACGAGTTCCTAGATGAGCACGGAGCCTATGTGGTGTTCACCAGTGTAGCGGATGACTGGCGCAGCAGGCGCCAACAGCAGCAAGAAGTGAACGCGGTTGCATCAAGCACTCCAGAGTTCATGCATTGGTCCGAGAAGCCTATCAGTTGGAGCAGAGCTGATCACCCAGAGGTGATGCCGAGTCCAGGCTCCTACGCCTTGGTCTTAGGCGCCACACTCGCCATGGATAGGCGGGCCGCTCGCTTCTCGCGAGTACTGATAGACGGAGGCAGCAGTATCAACATCCTGTACAAGGATACAATGGAGAAATTAGGAATCAAGCGAAGACAGCTTCAGAGCAGCCGGACTGTGTTCCACGGAATCGTCCCTGGCCTTTCCTGCTCACCAATCGGCAAGATCCTGATAGATGTCCTCTTCGGAGACAAAGATCATTTCCGCTGAGAGCCAATTTGGTTTGAGGTGGTGGACCTTGAGAGCCCATATCATGCACTGCTTGGCCGACCCGCCTTGGCCAAGTTCATGGCGGTCCCCCACTACGCCTACCTCAAGATGAAGATGCCGAGTTCCAAGGGAATCCTAACCGTGTCCGATGACTACAGGAAGTCGTCCGCTTGCGCGGCCGAAAGCAGTCGGCTGGCTGAGTCCTTGGTGATCGCAGCTGAGAAACGGCTCCTTGATCGGGTCGTGGCGATGGCCGGCAAGCAGCCCGAGTTATCGCCCAACCCCAAGGAGTCGGAAGCAGAAGGATCATTCAAGCCGGCCAGAGAAACAAAGAAGATACCATTGGACCCGGAGCACCCAGAGAGGTACGCTGTCATGGGCACAAGCCTTGACAGCAAATAGGAAGGCGAGCTCGTCAATTTCCTCCATGAGAATCACGACATCTTCACATGGTCCCCCAAGGACATGCCTAGTGTCCCGACGGAATTCGCCGAGCACAAATTACACGTCCGATCTGATGTGAAGCCCGTCAGGCAGCCCTTGCGCCGCCTGTCAGAAGAAAAAAGAAGAGTTGTTGGAGAAGAAATAGCCCGGCTCCTCGCAGCCGGCTTCATCATGGAAGTATTTTTTCCAGAGTGGCTGGCAAACCCAGTACTGGTGCTGAAAAAGAACAAGCAGTGGCGGATGTGCATTGATTACACAAGCCTCAACAAAGCCTGCCCCAAGGACCCATTTGCTCTGTCAAGAATTGATCAGGTGATAGACGCCACAGCCGGATGTGAGCTGTTGAGTTTCCTAGATGCATATTCAGGATATCATCAGATCAAGCTAAACCCTGCTGACAGACTGAAGACCGCCTTCATCACGCCATTTGGAGCCTTCTGCTACCTGACCATGACGTTCGGCTTGAGAAACGCCGGCGCCACCTTTCAGCGTTGCATGCAGAAGTGCCTCCTGAAGCAACTCGGCAGAAATGCCCACGTCTATGTGGATGACGTGGTGGTGAAGACAGAGAAGCGTGGAACCTTGCTGGAGGACCTCAAGGAAACATTTGAGAATTTGCGCCAATTCCAGATCAAGCTCAACCCGGAGAAGTGCGTTTTCGGAGTACCAGCCGGCCAGCTCCTCGGTTTCCTGGTCTCCGAACGCGACCTCAAGGAAACATTTGAGAATTTGCGCCAATTCCAGATCAAGCTCAACCCGGAGAAGTGCGTTTTCGGAGTACCAGCCGGCCAGCTCCTCGGTTTCCTGGTCTCCGAACGCGGCATAGAGTGCAATCCAGTAAAGATCAAGGCCATTGAGAGGATGGAGGCACCCAGACGACTGTTAGATGTGCAGAAGTTCACCGGCTGTTTGGCATCCATTAGCCGATTCATCAGTCGACTGGGCGAGAAGGCTCTCCCCTTGTACCAGCTCATGAAGAAGACGACCTTCTTTGAGTGGACTCCCAAGGCGGACGAGGCTTTTCTCCAACTAAAGAAGATGTTGACTACTCCCCCTGTGCTGGCGGCTCCGACTCCCAAAGAGCCCATGCTCCTATACATTGCCGCCACCAGCCGAGTAGTCAGCACGGTCATTGTAGTCGAGCGCAAGGAGGAAGGCAAGGCGCTACCCGTCCAGAGACCGGTATATTACTTGAGCGAGGTGCTGTCAACCTCCAAGTAGAACTACCCCCATTACCATAAGATGTGCTACGGCGTGCATTTCGCCGCCAAGAAATTGAAGCCTTACTTCCAGGAGCATCCAATCACCGTGGTCTGCACAGCTCCACTGGCCGAGATCATTGGAAGCTGAGATGCTTCTGGCCGGGTGGCCAAATGGGCCATCGACCTGGCTCCCTACACCATCTACTACGAGCCCCGCACGGCCATCAAGTCACAAGCACTGGCCGACTTCCTCGTCGACTGGGCCGAGACCCAGTATCTGCCACCAGCGCCCGACTCCACCCATTGGCGGATGCACTTCGACGGCTCCAAGATGCGCACCGGCCTGGGAGCCGGCGTCGTCCTCACTTCCCCCCAAGGGCGACAAGCTCAGATATGCGCTACAGATCCACTTTGCCGCCTCCAACAACGTGGCTGAGTACGAGGCGCTCATCCACGGGCTCCGGCTTGCCAAAGAACTCGGCATCCGCCGGATCCTGTGTTATGGCGACTCTGACTTGGTGGTCCAGCAATCATCTGGCGATTGGGATGCCAAGGACGCAAATATGGCGAGCTACCGTTTCCTCGTCCAGCAACTCAGCGGATACTTCGAGGGGTGCGAGTTCCTCCACGTGCCAAGGAACGACAACGACCAAGCAGACGCCTTGGCACGAGTCAGCTCCACCCGCCAGGCAATACCATCTGGTGTCGCCCTCCGGCGCCTCCTCAAGCCTTCTATCAAGCCGTCGCCAGAATCAGATTCAATCTATGTCCCGGCTCCGCCTGAGGAGGACGGATCCGACTCCAAGAAACATACAGTCGAAGCCGGCCCGGGGACTTCAGAACCCGGCCCGGGGACTGCAGTAGCAAGGTCGAAGACTTCAGAACCTGGCCCGGGGACTGCAGTAGCAAGGTCGAAGACTCCAGAGCTCGGCCCGGGGACTGCTCCAGTCGGCCCCGGGACTTTGTCAAATCAGCAAGCGGCTGCGGACTCCAACCCGCCGCCTCCCAGCCCGGCCGCCCTTATCCAAGTCGCACTAGTGGCAGTTTAAGAAATAGAAGCACCTTCATGGGCCCAGCCCATCCTCAGATTCTTAGTAAACAGAGAGCTGCCAACCGATGAAATCTTGGCTCGGCAAGTGCAATGCCGAGCAGCAGCATACACCATAGTCAACAGAGAGCTGGTCAGGCGCAGCGTTACCGGTGTCTTCCAATGCTGCGTCGAAGCAGAACAAGGTCAGGCAATCCTCAGAGACATCCACGAAGGCGAGTGCGGTCACCACGCGGCCTCAAGGGCACTCGTCGCCAAAGCCTTCCAGCACGGTTTTTTCTGGCCAACCGCTCTGGAAGAGGCCAAAGAGTTAGTCCAAAAGTGCAAGGGGTGCCAGATTTTTCGTTCCAAGCCACTTCAGCCGGCTTCCGCACTCAAGACTATCCCCATCGCCTGGCCCTTTGCAGTCTGGGGCCTGGACATGGTGGGACCATTCAAGACGACACGAGGTGGCTTGACTCACCTACTTGTCGCAGTGGACAAGTTCACCAAGTGGGTGGAGGTGAAGCCCATAAAGAAATTGAATGGTCTGACTGCAGTGACCTTCATCGCTGACATCACAACTCAATACGACATCCCACACAGCATCATCACCGACAATGGCACGTATTTTGCCAAAGGCGCCTTGGCCTGTTTCTGCGCAACACAGGGCATCCGACTGGACTTAGCGTCCGTTGCCCACCCGAAGTCAAATGACCAGGTGGAGCGAGCAAACGGCCTCATTTTATCCGGCATCAAGCCTCGACTCGTCGTACCACTGGAGCGATCTGCCGGCTATTGGCTTGAGGAGCTGCCAGCCGTCCTCTGGAGTCTGCGCATGACTCCAAACAAGCCAACCGGCTTCACACCATTCTTCCTTGTCTATGGCACCGAAGCCGTCATCCCAATGGACATAGAGTTCGACTCCCCGCCAGTCACCATGTACACCGAGGAAGAAGAAGAAGAAGCACATCAAGACGGCGTCGATCTGCTGGAAGAGGGCCGGCTGTTGGCACTCAGCCGGTCCAGCATCTACCAGCAGAGTCTGCGTCGATACTACAACAGGAAGGTCAGGCCAAGATCCTTTCAAGAAGGTGACCTTGTGCTCCGGCTGATCCAACGAACAGCCGGCCAGCACAAGCTGTCGGCACCTTGGGAAGGCCCCTTCATCATCAGCAAGGTGCTAGGGAATGACGCCTACTATTTGATCGATGCCCAGAATCCCTGAGCGCGCAAGAGGGACGATTCCAGCAAAGAGACAGAGCGCCCGTGGAATGCAAATATTCTTCAAAGATTTTACAGTTGATGCAGTATGTATCACACTACCCCTTTGTATTGAAGTACTAAGACTTTGGGGCCCCCGAGACGAGCTCGGGGACTGCCCTTTTTGTTATCTGTACGATAAGAATTATGCCTCCGAGTACATTACTTTCATTACAAGCCGCTTGGCACCGGGCTTGACTAGTCGGCCCGGGGACTCGCCGCCTTGAGCTATGAGAAGCTTCCCGCAGTCAGACAAGTAGTGTGTGGTACCCAATCCGCCTCCTGGCAAAGCCGCAGCCCGCAGAGCGACTGTGAGGCAGGCAGGAGTGAGGAAGAACGGGCACCCACACGAAAAATGGCTAAGGACCTAAAGCACGAACATAGCATAAGATGGCCTCCAGCATTTCTGAAGCGGAAGGCCGACTCATGAGTAGCCGGCTCACCGTCTTTATTAGCCTCTATTAAGGACGGTCGACTCTTGGGTAGTCGGCATGTCGCTTTCTATCCGACTTGCTAAAGAAACTCTAAACGGCCAAGTCCTTGCCTTCCCGAAGTAGCCAAGCACTTGACCCAGCGACAGTCCGCAGAGCGGCTGCTCGACTAACAAGGCAGCGACTAAAGGAAGGCGGCAAAAGGAAAAGGCCTAAAGAACAGTAAGCAAGGAAAGATGGAAAGCAGATTAATATTTACATAGGCCCTTGGCTGAATCTTCGAATAGAAGTTCAAGATACACCCCGCGGGTGGAATTGTTCGAATCTAACAAAGTTTTCAAAAGATTAGTAAGACAGACAAGCAGAAGCGAAAAAAGTAGCCTAGGAGGCGGCATCTGGGATCGGAGGATCGGAGGAGACGGCGGTGTCAGGCGCCGGGGCAGTCGGCTGGGCGGTCTCGGTTTGATCGCCTCCGGCAGCAGTCGCCTTCTCTTGACGCGGCTCATTGCTGGAGGCGCGGTCGAGCTGAGGCTGGCCGCCCGCCCCGTCTTCTGGCACCTCCGCCTCGCTTTCGGCCTCCGCCTTGTCCTCCTCCTCGGTGCTGGAGTCGATCACCTCCGCCGAGTCCTCGCCATACTCCGGGTTCATCCCGAACCACTCTGGCGGCACTTCCTCACCGCCTTCAGCCCGCTCGGGCACGAAGACACTGGTGTCCGTGTACTCGGCGATGGCCGCCGCACGCTCGATAAGGGTGCCCTCCACGGCCTCCAGATCGGCCTGGGCTTCTGACCGGAACGCGGCCAGACGGTCCAGGTCCAGCCCTGGATACCACGCCTTGACGAACTCCAAGGCCCGGCGCGCTCCGGCCCGGGCCGAGGAGCCCTTCCAGGACTCAAGACGGCCGGCAGTGACTTCCAGCCAGTCGGCGGTCCGACTGGCGGTGCGCAGAGCCGGCATATCCGGCCACAAAGCGGCAACCGCCTGGGCGCCGGCACGCTGAAGCCGGCGCATCTGCCGGTGGACCGGACGAAGACGGGCTTCAATGCTCAGGAGCTGTTCATCAACGGTTAGGGGGGCATTGGCGGTGATCTCCTCACCATTCGCCCTTCGCGCCTCACGAGCGGCCTCGATGGCCAGAGGGACCGCTTGCGAGTGACCAGGGAAGAAGTCTGCCAAGAAAAAAAAAGAAGAAAGTCAAAAAATCAGAAGTCGGCCTGACACATAGTCGGAAGCGCGAAGAAGCGAAAGAAACGTACCATCCACAATATCTTCGATCTCGTGGAAGCCGGAGGTCAGCATCGCCTCCCTGTCAGTCCAGGAGGAGCGCTCGCTCTCGAACTCGGCCAGGAGAGTGGCTTCCTTCTTCTCGGCCTCGTCCTGCGCCTTCTTGAGCATCTCCTTTTGCTCGGCCAGCTGCGCCGCCAGCAGGTCGCGCTCTATGGCGAGCCTGTCACACTCCTCCTCCTTGGCGCGACGGGCGGTATTGGCCTCGCCCAGCTGCTCCTGAAGAGCGGCGTTGGCTCCTGAAAAACGAAAGAGGAAACAAATCAGTCGTCAGCAAAGAAGATCGCTGGGAAGATCCGGCCCGACTGCTCAGCAGTCGGCCCGAATCTCGGGGACTACAGCCCACGGGTGCGCCAGCGCGTCCCCGCGAAGAAGAAGAACTCACTCCGGCTTTCCGACAAGTCGGCAGCCCGCTTGCTCAACTCCTCAACATTGCGGTTGAAGGCAGTGGTGCGGAGGTTGTGATACTCCTGCAATAAGTCATTGAAGACGAAGTTAGTGTTTGGAACTCGCCAGAGGGAGTTCCGAACCGCCTGCTCAGCAGCCGGCCCGGAACTCGGGGACTACACCCAGTGGGTGCGCTGGCGCGCCCCCACGGAGAAAAACAAGAATCAAGAAGGAGAAGAAACTTAATCGGACGGCCGTTCGTGCGGCCAGGTGCGCTCTGGTGCAGGTCTGAAGGGCGTCGCCTTCGGCCTGCAACTTCGCCTGGACTTCCAGGAGCAATTGATTTAGCGGCCCGATGCCGCCTCCGCGCACCCACCCGGTGGGTGCGGCACTTGTGGCCTCGGCGTCTAGAGCTGCCGAGCTGGCACCGCTGATCTCCCGAGGTCGCGGCGCCAAGGTCGCCCTCTCAAGACGGCGACGCACCGGCGAGGCGACTTGGAGAAGCAGCGGCGCTTCGGCCTCGTCCATGGCCGGCGGCTCCGACGGATCCACTGGCTGTTTGCCGTGCGGTCTCCCAGACGGCGGTGGAGGCGGCGGCGGCGACACGAGAGCGTCCGACATGGAGGCCTCGCCGCTCTCCTTCTCCTCGACGGGGTTCTCGGTGCCGGCTCCCCCGGTCTACCCCGTGAACTCCGGAGGCGGCGGCGCAGACGATAGTGGGGGGACGAGCATCGCCGATCGGCGACGCGCGGCCTCCTCAGTGCGCCATCTCGCCGCAAGGGCGGCTTCGGCATCATCCAGCTTTTTCTGGGCGTAGGCGGCCGCCCTGTCGGCCTCCGCCTTCTCCAAACGCGCGGCCTCCTCCTCCTCACGCTTCTCCCGCGCGTTCCGCTCCGTTGCCTCCCGGAGGTCGGCGGCAGGGTCGGGCCGCCGAGTATTGGTGGATGTCTCTGCCGACCCCATGACGGAGGGGACGGCGACTCTCTCAAGGGAAAGAAGGGCCCTGAAGAAGAATGGAGGGAGTATATAAACGTAGACTCGGACAAGATTCAACGAAGAAAATAAAAGAGCGTAAAGACTTACGCTGATACTAGCGGCGGCTTTCTCACTTCCCTTCGGAAGCGGTTGGCCTTCGCGGCCGCCTCCTCTCGTCTGGTCGCGGCGGTCGCCCCCTTGAACTTCTTCAACTTGCTGCCGGGCGCACTCGGCCCGGCGTGACGCCTCTTCGCGCCGCCTTGGCTGGCGGAGGAGCCGGCGCCCGACGGGCTGATCCTCAGCTGGTGGCGCGGAGCGACTTCGCCTTCGGCGTCATCATCAGGCCAGTCGGCGAAGGTGGCCGAGGGCCTGAAGTCGCCTTCTGCCCCTCCTCCCCCGCCTTCGGCATCGGCTTCCATCGCCGCCGCCCTCAAGTCGGGGTCGTCGACGTCGCTCTCCACGCGGTCGGGAACATACTCGCGGGGCTGCCTCGTGGCGCCGGCGGCAGGCTGCATAAGAGGATTCTAGTTCAGAAGAAGCCAGCAAGAGTCAGAAGCCGGAGTCGGCTGAGGAAAAAGACAAAACAACAAGGAGACGCGACTTACCACTGGTGGAGGGTTGTCGCGCGAGTACGGCTCCTTGCCGAACTGCCAGTCCTCCTCGTACTCGCAGTGCGCGATGTAATTCACCATGTTCGCCACCTCCTTGTGGGGCATCTCCTTGGTGCTCATCCGACTTGGGTCTCGGAGGCCGCTCATCTGACAGATCAGGTGAGGCCGGCCTTGGAGCGGGAGAACTCGGCGCGCCACGAAAGCGGCCAACAAGTCGGCCACGACGAGTCCCTCCGACTGCGTCAAGACTCGGAGTCGCGCCACGGCGGCGGCTCCAGCGGGAGTCAGCGTCTTGACTCGGTGGGACCAGCTAGGGAGCCGCCCAGTCAGGGGAGCGGCGTTGTAAGGCGGCAAGTTGACCCAGTCGCCGTCGGAGGCGAGGTTCTTCACGTAGAAGTACGAGCGCTGCCACATCTTCATCGATTTGATCAGCGTGATGGGAGGAAAGGGGTTGTCGGCCGTCGAGCGCCGCATCGCGATGAAGGCGCCGCACTGGGCCGGCACGCCAGCGATGTGCGTGCCAAGCTTAGAAGAGAAGCATTCTCCCCACAGCTCGATGGTGGGGAGAACACCGAGGAAACCTTCGCACAGGGTGGCGAAGGCGGAGAGCAGCACCACCGTGTTCGGTGTGAGGTGGTGCGGCTGAAGGCTGTGGAACTCCAGGAACGAGCGAAAGAAGCCGCTCGCCGGCAGCCCCAGGCCGCGCATAAGGTGCGAGCGGAAGATGACCCGCTCGCCCTCTTCCGGCGCCGGCCGGATTTCCTCCTCCGGCGCGGCGCGGGCGCGCACGAGGTCCGCGCTGGGGAGACGGCGGGTCTGGCGGAGGAACTCGATGTGTTCTTCCTCTACCTCCGAGCCGTCCCACACGCCGGAGCGCACGGCAGAGGCCGCTGTGGAGTAAGAGCTCATCACCGCGGTATGATGTGCTCCTGTTCGACGGCGGAGGAAGGAAGGAGAGAAAGCAAGATGAGGCGGGGGAGCGGGGAAGAAAGGCGCGCAAGCTGTGCCGCTCCGCTTCCCTCCGCCTACTTATAGCCCTACGGGCTGAGAAGCCGAGGGGGCGGGCGTGGGATTAACTGCGCGCGATGCCCCATGCCGCCCCCCGATTTACCCACGAAGTTACTGCGCGCAGTAACGACGTGGGAAGGCCAACCGTCCTCAGCCACAACGGATCCGTCCGTATGCCGAGGCGCGGTAGTGGCGGGCCCCGCCTGACGGTCCCCCTCGTCGCGCGCGTGGGCAGGCAGACTGTTCTCCCCACGTGGCGCCACGCGATAGGACCGCCCTGATGGCTGCGGGGAAGCGTATCAGGCACGCCGCCTGGCTTCCCGCCGTGACTTTCGAACTGAGGCTCTTTGCCGAAGCTCCGACTTTCGATAGTCGGCCTAAGGGAAGACGGCAGCCGAGTCCCAGAGTCTGCACTTTTAAAGATTGAAGTTGTTGAAGCCCCACAATACAGCGACCGCAGGGTTTCACCAGCTTCGGGGACTACTGTCGGAGTAATGGGCCACTAGTAGGCTAACCCGAGCCCCAGGACATTTCAAGACATCGGGGCAGGCCGCGCCCCTCAAGCCGAGTCCCAAGAGCGACTCCAAGATATGCCGAGTACCAGGCGGCAACTCCCAGATAAGCCGACTCCAAGCTGGCGACTTCCAGGAAGGCCGACTGTGGAGAGTCGGCCCAAGACTCCTCCCTTATCCCGAAGTACAACGCGGGGTACGGTTACGGCATGGCCGTTTCCCCCCTGCTTGCGAAGGGCCGGCATGGCTATAGTAAGCCGTACCGCTGGAAGATCTCCGGCGAGATACGGCACTGTTGCCATGCCTGCCCTGACCTCAGCCACAGTACGCAGTGCACTATGCCCACGACGCCGGCCTGTACGACCCGAAGGTGGCAGGGCCGCCTGTCAGTGGGTGGGCCGAAGCCGGCCTGGGCAACCTGAAGACGGGCCCATGGGAGTCGGCCTCCCTGGAGTCGGCCGACTCCTCCCGGGCCCCACGAGCCATTAATCAGATAAGATGGGGAATGGCGACAGTGATCGCCCGATAGACGGCGGCACTGTCGCCACGACCCGATGACCGAGCCTGCGTCATCAGGAGTGCCGCTACAGTATCAAGCCTGTCCGCGGGACCCGCCAGTTGGCGGGCCCCAGAAGCCGGCGGAAAGGACGGCGGCCTGAGAGACAGACGGCTGGGACCCGCGCCCAGCCGGATTACTATTGTACCCCCGGGGATGGGCCTATATAAACCCCCCGGGGCACCCATGCAAAGGGTTCGGACCTAGAGAGAGAGATAGACCAGATAGCCCAGGAAGGAGAGAGCTAGCCTTGCCCTCTCCTACCTCCCGGAACAGCTCCAGGAGCACCATTGTAGTCACTTTGCTTTAGTGATCATGCGGAGACCCCGCAGAGAAGCAGTAGGGGTGTTATATCCTAGGAGAGCCCTGAAGCTGGGTAAGTTCCGCCGACGTGCATGTCTTTGCCTCATCCCGCTTCCAGGCACCGGCGACGTTCTACTCGCTCCCACCATGATAAGCCATCCTTTGGCATATGTCGTATCCAACCCCCGACAATATATGTAGCAAGTTAATTGCATGCCCTCTAATCATGTTGTGGTCACCTGATTTGGGCAAAAGAGTGTGCCTTAGGATCCAGTTGATCGTTGGCAGCCTTGACAGAAGAAAACGAACTGATCCAAACTTGAAAGTCTCAAGTGCATCATCAGGGATCTCCTTGTACATATGTGACATTGGGTTATGATCCATTTTCTTCTTGGCATAAATGTCCAAGTCATCTTCACTCTCCTTTGGGGTATTGATCAGATTTGCCCATTCCTCTATGGTTGATTGGTATCTTGTTCCTTCAGACATCCAAACTATCCTCCCATCTGGATAGAAATGTGTTGTGGAGTAGAATTGCATAATGAGTTCATCATTCCAGTTGGTGAGCTTCTGCCCAACAAAATCTGCAACTCCACATGCAATGAAACTGTCTTGCACTCCGGGATAGTGTTCCTCATTTTCTATCATGTAGGTCCAGTTCACCCACCTCATATCACACACTATGGGCTTCTTGTCCAACAAGATTGTCTCATAGAAGTCCTGCTGTTCCTTTGTATGGAACCTGTAATTTACATCAGTCCTTCTCCTGGTGGCATATGGATCTGTCATTCTCCATAGCCTCAACCCTGAATCTCTCCTGATCTTCATGTTCTCAGCCATAGGATGAGCATCATTGTGGTCTGAAATCTTGGGTTTGAGCTTCCTTAAGATCTGCCCTTCTTCATCTTCCTCAGCAACAACCTCAGGCATTGGGGCCTTGTTCTTCTCAGCTGCTGGTATACTCCTGGTATTCCTCTTTGGTGCAATCTTGGGCTTGGGGGCAGCTTTGGGTGCTTCTTTGGGCTTTGATGTTGCAGCCCCTGACTTTATAGCATCACCCATTAGCTTTCGTGCCTTGGGTGCTGGTGCAACAACCTCTTCTTCTTCTTCCATCATGGAAGGTTGACCAACAACTCTGGCCATGGTCTTTTTGACCCTTTCCTTCCTTTTCTTTCCTTCTGCAGCTGGCTCTTTGGGTTGGGATTCCAAAGAAACTTGAGTGGAGACTCTGGCTTTGGACATTGGTTGTCTTCCTGCAGGCCTTTTGATCTTCATGCCTAGCTTTACTGCAGTTGAGCTGTACTCCTTCTTGAGCACTACCTTCTTGGAAGTAGCCTCATCTTCTTCTGCCAGATAATCCTCATCCTCAGATTCTGAGGTTCTCTTCTTCCTTGTCCTTCTGGCAGCCTTGGGCAAATTGCTAGGAGTACTTCTACTGCCTTCATCTAAAGAACTTGAGGGACTAGTGCCCTCACTCATGTGAATCTGCTCTTATGACTTGTTCTGACTATCACTTTGGTCTGACATGCTGCAAATCACTGACTGCTGACCCTGTGAATAGTTATAGATGAGATAGGGTGGATGAGCATCACAAAATGCAGAGATTTTTGCAAAAGAATGATTCAAAAAACTTAGTTTTAGTTTTCCACTGAAAGCATTTCGGATCTACTGATTTTCAAACTCGGTGATACCGAAGAAGTTTTGGAACCTAAACTGGTGAACTCGGTAGGACCGAGTCACAGTTCGGTGGCACCAAGACTGCTAGGGTTTCACAAAGTTTTAAAATCGGTCACACCGATTTGTAATTCTCGGTCAGACCGAGACTTACTAGTGCAATGGCGTTAGCCAAATCGGTGGGACTATGTTTTTCAACTCGGTGGGTCCGAGATGGTTTCGGCGGAAACCTAACCCTAAATTTTTGAATCACATCTATTCTAAGGATTGTATTTACTAGATAGGAGTGTTTCAATCGTGGCAAGATGCATTACAAACACAATGTGCTGAGAATCAGACGAGGATAGCACTGTGATCGAGTTCATACCCTATGTCGGCGGTGAACTCGCTACGGCGGAGAAGAATTCCGTTGACGGCGGAGGAGACCAGCGACAGGAGGCGGCTGGCGACGAAGTCGACGATCCGTAGACCTAGTAGGCAGAGCGAGCTATGCACGGGCGAGGAGTTTCGGAGAAAGTTTTCCAAAATTTGCCCGTGAGTATATATAGCCCGACACTGTCGGTGTGACCGAGTGGAACAACTCGGTGGCACCGAGATGCATAACTATTAACAGTTACAGCAACTCAGTGTGACCGAAAAGTTCAAATCAGTTGCACCGAGATTGAAAACCTAGATCGACTTAGTGATCTCGGTATGACCAAAATGGGGGAATCGGTCAGACCAAAAATCACAAAGAAGTTTTGGAAGTTTAAGTCTATGACGAATCGGGGACTCCGAGTGCTCCTCACACAGAGTGGTTCGAATCTGACTTGATCAAATTTTGTGATGTAGCATGAATAGAGTTTGAGAGGAGAAAAGCATAGATAGCTAGAGAAGGTTCTTAGGCATTCTTGTCCATCCACTTGGCCAAAGAAAAAGAAGCCAATCAATCAAAACAACAAGTGGATGTCCTCGAATGAGTAAAATATGCTTCCAATATACACAATAAAATGACAAATGAAATATGTGGCAAAGCATGCACAACCAATTCTAGCATCTATCAAACAATTGGCGATGACTAGGTCATCTATATATGAGTATATTGACTTAGGAGTCAAATGAGAACATTTGATCATAGGTCATACTCATCGTTTAAGCTCAAGTGGGGTTACCACTTTTACATAAAGCATTTATGTGTTCACATCATTAGAGTTGCTTTGACTCAATTCTTTAGAGTTAAGCTCCCCCTAGATGTGAGATCCCCCCTTAGAGGGATAAACTAACCTTGGGTTTTGTCGATGATGACTTCATGTAGGTGTTGAAGATGTGGATGCTCAATGTTGATGTAAATCTTTTGGAGCAATCCTTTGGAGTGAGTTGCGCTTTCAATACCTACACGGGTTAGTCCCACAAGGAACAAACAAGAATATCCACAGACATAGAGTGATGCACGCACAAAATGATGTCCATGAAAACATTAGGTTACCTTGTCCCTTGCCTTACCAACATGAGGGTTTGTGACTCCTTGAAATAGTGCAAGATATGGAAGTTGATTGCACTTGTCCTTGCCATAATGATATGAGTGAAGAATGTTGGCGGAGTCACCCTCAAGAACTCTCTAGTTCTTCTTCTTTGGGATCCACATCATATTGATGGGAATCCTTGGTGTAGTAGTTGTGCTTGATGAAGTAGAACTTGACTTCGTCTTGGGAACCCACTTGACCAAGGCCTTAGGTGCTTCTTCAAATGCATCAATCTCCTCTTGAAGCTTGTCCTTGCCTTTGTTCTTGTGGTCTTGTGGTGGAAGATCATCTTGTGCTTGTGTTCCCTTGAAGCAAGTAGGATCATACTTCTCTTGTTGAGGAACAAACTTCGTCTTGGGGTATTGATCTTCTTCCCACTCAACTCCATTGGCATTGAACTTTCATTCAAAACCAACACCTTGATTCTTCCGGTGCCTTCCTTGCTTGCGTACAATTTCCTCAAATTGCTTACTCCCGGCAAGGCTCTTGTATACACCTTTCTCTATAATTCCCTTCAATAAGATATTTTCTTGCTCAAGTGTAACTTGCTAAGAGAATCATTAGTGGAATCAAGAGAACTACTAGAAGCAACAATATTAGATTTGGCATTATTATTGTTACTACTAGAGGAAGAATCTTTCTTGTTCTTGTTACTAGACTTGACTTGAGGCATGTAAGTAGATAAGAGTAAACGCTTGGAAATATAAGAAGAACTTTTCTTGCGAAGATCATCATTGATTGCCTTTAAGAACTCATGCTCTTGCTCAAGATTGAGCTTTTCAAAGCGTAACTTCTCATGAGCCCTTAAAAGTTCTCGATGATTTTCGAAGATAGTTTCATGAGCTAACTTAAGAGTGTTTAGTTCTTTAGTTAGAAGCTCAATCTTCTCCTTATCATTGTCATTCGTTTTATCTTGATTAGCATGATTAATTGACACTTCATCATAGTATTCATCACTAGAGTTGTCAATAAGTAAATCATCATCACCTAGCAAGTCATCTTCATCACTATTGAAATCAACATACTCGGGATGAGTTACCTTAGGGCCTTTAGCCATGAAGCATCTTCCAATTCCTTCATTTGGTGATTCAAATATGTCGTAGGAGTTGGTTGACACAAGTTCTAGACCGGCAACACCTTCATCTTGAGTGTATTCAGAGTCGGAGTGATAGCTTCACTCGGAGTGATGTTCAGAGTCGGAGCCGGATACCCATTCACCAACATGAGCTTGATGTCTTTGTTTTGTGTAGATCTTTGATGACTTGTCCTTCCTTTCCGAATCCTTGCTTCTCCATGAGGGTCTTCGTTCATAACAATCATCACTACTCCTTCTCTCTCTTGGTGGAGGTTCTTCTCTTCTACTTCTTCTTTTTGGAGAATCTTCTCTTCTTTTGTAGGGTGCCGTACACTCATTGGAATAGTGTCCGGGGTCTCCCACAATTGTAGCAATTTTTCTCTCGACTAGAAGATCTTTTGTCATTTTAGGACCTTGACTTAGAGCTTCTTTCTTTGCTTCTACTCTTGTAGAATGTGTTGAAATTCTTCACCATTAAGCTCAATTCTTCATTGAAGGTTTGTTTCTCACTTGATGATGTGGGGGCTTCACATGAGGCTTTGTAAGCACCACTTGACTTGTTGTGAAGTTCCTCCTTATCCTTGAGTGACATCTCATGAGCAACAATTCTACAAATGACTTCCGTTGGCTTGAGATTCTTGTAATTGGGCATCATTTGAATCAATGTGCACATGATATCATATTTTCCATCCAATGCTCTTAGGATCTTCTTGATGATGAATCTGGCGGTCATCTCTTCACTCCCTAAGCCGGCAATCTCATTTGTGATAAGAGCAAGCCTAGAGTACATTTCAACGACACCTTCACCATCCTTCATTTTGAACTTGTCAAGCTGACTTTGGAGCACATCCAACTTGGATCCTTGACGGAGTCGATACCTTCATGCATATCAATCAAAGTGTCCCAAATTTCCTTTGCATTCTCAAGACGGCTGATTTTGTTGAATTCTTCGGGGCACAAGCCATTGAAGAGGATATCACAAGCTTGAGCGTTGTATTGCAGCATCTTCAATTCATCCACACTAGCTTCATGGTTCGGCTCTCTCACATCAAAGAATTCACCTTGCAAGCCAATACAAACAATAGCCCAAACGGCGGGGTTACGTCCGAGAATATGCATTTTCATCTTATGCTTCCAACTAGCAAAATTAGTGCCATCAAAGTAAGGACCTCTACGGTGATAATTTCCCTCACTAGACGCCATACTCTCCTAGGTTGTGAAACCAAGGCTATGACCACCAAAAGCTATGGAAATCAAAGCAAATGGAGACCAAGGCTCTGATACCACTTGTAGGACCTTGAAGTATGTCTAGAGGGGGGGGGTGATTAGACTACTTGACCAATTAAAAACTTAACCTTTTCCCAATTTTAGGCTTCGGCAGATTTTAGCTATCTTTGAACAAGTCAAGCAATCATCACACAATTCAAGCAAGCATGCAAAGAGTATATAGGCAGCGGAAATTAAAGCATGCAACTTGCAAGAAAGTAAAGGGAAGGGTTTGGAGGATTCAAACGCAGTTGGAGACACGGATGTTTTTGTCGTGGTTCCGATAGGTGGTGCTATCGTACATCCACGTTGATGGAGACTTCAACCCACGAAGGGTAACGGTTGCGCGAGTCCACGGAGGGCTCCACCCACGAAGGGTCCACGAAGAAGCAACCTTGTCTATCCCACCATGGCCGTCGCCCAACAAGGACTTGCCTCACTAGAGGTAGATCTTCACGAAGTAGGCGATCTCCTTGCCCTTACAAACTCCTTGGTTCAACTCCACAATCTTGTGGGAGGCTCCCAAGTGACACCTAGCCAATCTAGGAGACACCACTCTCCAATAAGTAACAAATGGTGCGTTGATGATGAACTTCTTGCTCTTGTGCTTCAAATGATAGTCTCCCCAACACTCAACTCTCTCTCATAGGATTTGGATCTGGTGGAAAGAAGATTTGAGTGGAAAGAAACTTGGGGAAGGCTAGAGATCAAGATTCATATGGTAGGAATGGAATATCTTGGCCTCAACACATGAGTAGGTGGTTCTCTCTCAGAACTGGTAAGTTGGAAGTGTAGGTTTGTTCTGATGGCTCTCTCCATGAATGAAGAGGAGGTGGAGGGGTATATATAGCCTCCACACAAAATCTAACCATTACACACAATTTACCAAACTCGGTGGGACCGAATCATCAAACTCGGTCGGACCGATCTAGTAAACCTAGTGACCGTTTGGATTTTCGGTGGGACTGACATGCAACTCGGTAGGACCGATATGGTTAGGGTTAGGGCATAACGTAATCTCGGTGAGACCGATTACACAAACTCAGTGAGACCGATTTTGGTAATTAGCTAACCAGAGAGTTGGTCAGGTGAACTCGGTGGGACCAATTCGCTCTTTTCGGTGAGACCGAAATGTTAAGAAAAGGAAACAGAGAGTTTACATTGCAATCTCGGTGGGACCGATCGCTCACTTCGGTTAGACCGAAATGTTACGAAGGGAAGCAGAGAGATTACAATCCCATCTCGGTGAGACCGAGATCCCTATCGGTGAGACCGATTTGCCTAGGGTTTTTGGCAGTGGCTATGACATTTGAACTCGGTGGCGCCGGATAGAAAGAATCGGTGTGACCGACTTTGACTTTAGGTTTAGGTCATATGAGGATGTGAGAAAGTAGTTGAGGGTATTTGGAGCATATCACTAAGCACATGAAGCAAGAGGCTCATTAAGCAACACCTCATCCCTCCTTGATAGTATTGGCTTTTCCTATAGACTCAATGTGATCTTGGATCACTAAAATGTAAAATGAAGAGTCTTGAGCTTTTGAGCTTGAGCCAATCCTTTGTCCTTGATATTTTGAGGGATCCACTTTCATCATCCATGCCATGCCATTCATTGAGCTTTCCTAAAATATTTGTCTTGGAATAGCATTAGCTCAATGAGCTATATGTTGTTATGAATTACCAAAACCACCTAGGGATAGTTGCACTTTCACCAACAAACCGGAAAGAACTTGAGTCGGCCGGCGCGTGGGGCCTCCTGCCCCGGCTGCTGATCTGGAATCCACTGCAGTTGAGTTTTGCAACACTGGTTGTGTACCGGCCATGAAGATTGCGGCCTGATTTGGCGGTTCAAGAAATTCCGGAATACTGCTGCCGTCGGAATACCCTTCGAACAAGCCGTCTTGAACTTAATACAAGGACTCGGTTTCATCGGTGGATGACTCGCCATCGGAATAAACGGCCGTCTCACCTTTGGACACCGATTCAGATCCGATCCCATGGACACATCCTACGAATGCACGCTTCATGGCGGGCTGAATCCGTGCAGGACTCGCACGCTGAGCCGTTTCGACAAGGTCGTTGCAGATGTCCGGCTCAGGGCCCGGTTCGCCGATCTTGCCGATGAAGATGTGCATTCTGTCGAAGGGGACCCGATACCCGTACTTTTTGAGCCAGCCTCAGGGCCCCAGCCTACATCATCAATGTAGAGCTTTCCACGACGACTCTTGGTCATCCGGCCCACTGTGTATCCCTTGAGCCCTTCGAACTTGCCCTCTAAGAGCTTGAAACCATCATGCAATAGCCCCACAGTGGGCGCCAACTTTCATGGAATTATCACGTCAGGTGTCCTAATGGAAGGACTTAGTCGTGGAGCCATCGCGACCGGGTTATCTTAGAGGGGTTAAACCGGACAAAGGGCACGAGAGTTTTATACTAGTTCGGCCCCTTACAATGAAGGTAAAAGCCTACGTCTAGTTGTGATGGAATTGCTGGGGTTTCGATTGCCAGGGAGCAAACATGCTATGCCTGGCTCTCGAGTTGTTGTTTCTTGTCCCTTAACCGCCGCCGGGTCGTCCCTATATATACATAGGTTGATGCCCGGCCGGTTTACAGAGTCCCGAGATTGGCTCATACAAGTGTCCGGATCGGTCTCTCCCTCCCTAACTTACAACACAAGTTATACAACTATGGCGGTTTACAACTATGGGCCCTAATTCTCCTTTGGGCGCTGGGCCTCTAAGCTTTATCGGTAAAGCACCATCTTCTTTGTCTTCATGGGCTTGAGTACAGTTGAGCGTGAACCGGCCCCTCCTGGGCGGTTTACACTCAGTAGTTATATCCCCAACAGTAGGCATTTTTATTCAAAAAACTGCCACTTTGCATCTTGCGTCGCAAATAAAACTGCCAAGAGCTTGTAGGCTAGCTAGTGATCGATCAGTAACTTGTAAACACTGAGCAAACAGAAATAAGTAACTCTTAATGCATCTCAATGATTCACAGATCATATACAAATATGTAGCTCCAAAAGCAAAGATCAACCACTTCGGATCTTGTGTCACAACTAAAACTAACTAATACAATTCCCATACATAAGATCAACATGTTAATGCATCTCACTGATTCACAGATCATATACAAATATGTAGCTCCAAAAGCAAAGATCTAGAAAAAACATCTGTTCTTCCTACTAACATGGATGCTTCTCTTGGCCAACATTCAGTACAGACTAAAATGAAAGACAAATTTATTTGTGAAGTCTACAATTCCTCTTGCAAACGTAAGTGGTTTCACCAGTAGCTGGAACCATGAGCATGAACCACACATGATGGAGGAACATCCACTGCAATATGATTTGGTCTTCTCTCGATCACACTGCGAGACTATTTTCGGAATACAAACTTTAACTTAGGCAAAATGATGCCCATTGTATAATCAGACCAAAGCAATGAAGCACCTAGTGTTGGCCAGTAAATAGTACAGTACTACTTTTCTGCAGTCCATGAAGTGACTATCCAATCTTTGTGTCTATTTTGAAATGGCACTGCATACAGTGACTATACTATTCTCTTGTGCAGTTCAACCAAAATTGAGGACACTTTGTTTGTTTGCCAAATAGCAATGGGCAGACATCTCTGTCTGCACAAATATCAAGCAGCTAGTAAACATATACCACACCATGTATTTTCGGTTTAAACTTGTCTCTTCTGCTTAGCATCTGTCATGTTCTGCATTGGACAATCTAATACAGTTATGTTTTGCCCTGGACAATTTCATACTGAATTGATTTGCTAGTTCAGAGCAGAAATATAGCACCTATTCTTCATCAGGCCAAGGATATCCATGTTCACGATGATGGAAGAGGTGAAATCGATACAACCGAAATTGAGCATCCAATCATTGAATCCTGTCCTGCACCTCCAATGTAAGTCCACCCTGCCAATAAATTCACATGCAAACCACTAGTATTACTATCTAATGACAGTATAAAAAAAGTAGCAAGATAGTAGCAAACCATGTACCTTCGTAATGAACAGCTCATAGTGCCACCAATTGGATATAAAGGTTTCAAAAATAACATGCTCCTAATGTTGAACCAGTTGGACTTTTTGTGCACTTCCACTAAAATCGAGCATCCCTGTTTGCATAGATATTGAAAGTGTGATTACTATAAAAGTGGAACTAGTTGAAGCATAGACTCACAAATATAAGCATTCCAATTTTTTAATGGGAAAAGGTAGCAAGACTATTTCTAACCACCTATTTGAAGGAATAAATAAAGCAACAACGGCTGATGTCAGGAAGGCATACATAGTTTTTTCGCAAAAACTGAGCCATTCCTGACCTTTCCTCTTCTTTTAAGTAAATTTTGTGCAGTTCTACTAAAATAAAATGCCATCACCGCCTTGACAATTCAGTGACACTATACAAAAGGAAATGACTTAACATTACATCATGATGTCAGGTATGTAGTCGACAGGCATTAGAGACAAACATACAGACCTCCTCCGATAACATAATGAACATTAATTTTAACAAAGGTGTGACTAGATTTACCGAGATAATTTGAGTGGACTCTACACCCTTTGTTCCTTAATATAAGATGTTTTCGCGGTTCAATTTAAAGTACCCAAACGTCTAGTATTTAGAAAAACAAGTAGTAGTTTTCTTGAGCACATATCTGGGAAAGCTTGCCACACTTTATTTATGTCCATACGCTAATGCAACACCATTCGAATACTACAAATATACACTAATCCAGTGGCTAGTGCAACAATAGAGTAGTTAGTTTATTACAGGGTACAATACAATGGTTTTGCTGAACATATTTCAATAAACTCTAGCACTGGAAGGTTTCTATAAGAATTAACAATACAAAATATAAAGGTAACAAGTTTCAGCATTGGTATACTAGCTGTGCATGAGCATTAAACCAAATACAAAAGTCTGAAGGTAACTAGCATTATTAACTAATGACAGTATAAATAAATTGCAAACCATGTACCTCCAAGGTAAATATCATTTCGAACTCGGGGGGACCTTAAAAATTTCTATCCCAATCTTGATAATCGATCAAACATAAAAACTTGATCGAACGAATCAAGAGAATAACCGGAGGAGGTGCCCACTCTTTGCAATCCCAATCTTGATAATCGATCAAACATAAAAACTTGATCGAACGAATCAAGAGAACAGCCGGAGGAGGAGGTGCCCACTCTTGACCTTTCCTCTTCTCTTCATAATTGTCTGTGCAGTTTAACCAAAATAAAATGACATCAGCGCCTTGGCATTTTGGTGACACTGTACAAAAAAATTAACTTATCTCATGAAAGTGAGGTATGTAATCTATAAGCATTAACAATGCAAAAATCTGAAGGTAGTAACAAGTTTCATCGTTGGTATACTGGCTGTGCAATAGCATTAGAATGCCTTAGCTAAAAAATCTTTAATATATCCACAATCAACAGCTAACCCTGAAATAATCCAGTGACATTAAATGGCATTGCTTAAATTTATCGGTGGCATTAGACTGAGAGCGGCATTAGTTAAATGTTGCATCCCTTTAGCAGTAGCATTGCTTGACTTGACTGCTGGCGTTATACTAACAGCAAAAAAAGTGACAATAAGAGCATGGGAGGCCCATTCGGACAGCGGGTGCACCAGTACGACGTACCTCCACAGACGCAGAGTGGTGAGGGAGGTATGGTTGCCCAGAGCAACAAAATCCAGGCAACATATGTGGATTACGTCCCATTTTTGTTCTCTTTAGCCACCTTTTTCCTATGTGAGGACAACAACCTGATCGACCTAGTCATTCTCTATTGCGTTGTCATGCCTTTCTATCCTTCTTCAACCAAGAGACACGAGACTCGTTCCTTAGCTACTGATTTCCCCTTTTCAACCTAGATGCGGGTTCGATGCCTACTCTCTTGGACAGTACAGTCTCTCTTCCTTTCCTTATTCAACCCAGACATGGATTAGTCTGCATGAAGTAGGGTTTCTTTTAATAGTGCAAATTATGGTTTTTCTCTGCGTGGCCAGCAAAGCAGAGGATAGCAAATTGGGAAGATGGTGGAGTGGAAAAAGATCCACATGCAACGACGTGGCAGATGGGGCAATAGAACAAGGGTATGGTTTGAAAAGAGGTAGCATACCTGAGGATCAGCGGGAAGTGGCTTCGCTCATGGTCGTCGTCCTCTGCACACACTACGACAACAAGGTTGGGGACGGAGGCCATCCCGTGCGGGCGCTAGGTCTGAGAGGACGGCCTTGTCGTCAGTGCGTGACCTCGCTCACCGACGACGAGTGCATCAATGCTGCATGTCCTTTTCTTCCCCGGCGGATCTGTGACCACCGGTGAGGAGGGAGAGAGGAGCCGTCTTTTTTAGATCTGGAGAGAGGTGGTATTGTGAGAAGCAAGTGGGCAGCCCTTGGCAAGAAAGCGCTGAAGCTCCAACCTATATATCTTTGTTATACTACTGGTACTGGAGGTGGAGCAGTGGTAGAGTAGTTTATATTTTCTCTGCGTACAGTACCAGTTAGTCGTGCTTCAAAACTGAACGGCACGCCATTAAAAAAATAAAGGTCGATAACTAATGCGGCAGCTCGGGCCAACGCGGCCAGATCGCATTTTGCACGAGAAATTACACACCATGTTTCGTTGACATGTGGTCCCGTTCCAACATATCAGTGAGACGACGACAAGTAGTAGGAGTATTTCCGAACGGACGTGTAGGCCGGGGCGCCTCTTCGTGAACCGTGTCAAACTAGCAACCGTCCACCGACTCTTCGCCTCTCCCTCTCGATTTAGAACTGCTATCGCACGCTCTTCCTCTCCCTCCTCCATTTTCCTTTAGCCCTTCACCCTTTCTTCTGCCATTGTTCGATCGTCTTCTCCATGGAGGGAAAAGGCCGGAAACGACCCCGTTATTCTTGCCCCAATCTGAAAGATGACGTGGTGGTGGAACTCATTGATCGGTGCAACGTCATCACCTCGGCTAGCATGGCAGGTTCGTTCAAGCCCATTCTCGACTCAACTAATAACATCATTACGAGGAACCCAAGAGTTAAGGAGCGGTTTGATCTCCCCTATCTTCTTCGCCGTGACCCTGATGACTGGCGCCGACACGACGAAGGCCTCGCCCTGTGCAAGTTGATGTCGCTTGATAATGATACGTATGATGTTAAGATGCCATCGCTTGAGGGCAAGGCTTGGGCAGACGCAAATGGAGATTGGGTTGTCTACATTGAGTCCAACTGCGAGTGGGAACTGGTGAATGTGTACACTCATGACCGGGTTCCACTTCCAAAAATCTCAGCAGACTGCCCAGAGGTTGAGCACACCGGTATTGAACGCACGTTCAAATACGATCATTGTGACTGTCTTCTACGGAAGATAGCAATTTGTCAAGTTCCCAACCGCTCTTGGAATTACAACAAATATGAAGTTGTTGCTATCTTCGACAAGCTTGTTGCCGTCCTTGGTGGTTTGACTCGATGGATATTGCTCAAAAATCAGTTTCTGTACACGGATGAGTACTGTGATGCAATTCAATATGAGGGCCTTGTGTTTGCTTCCACCACTCATGGCACTATTTTTGCATGGCATCCTCGTAGTTTCGGTACGTTTGTCTTCCACCGTAATTATAATTGTTTCATCCACATGCATGCGGGTTATTAAGTTTCCCTTTTCTAATTAACCTTCTTCTTGTGTTTCCAAGGTCCTGTGAGCATTCCACCACCTATACTTGAAATTTTTTACAACCAAGGGGGAGATGACGATGGTGATGATCACGAGCATTAGGACGAGCAATGCCCATATATTCTTTGGCGCCTGGCAACTAATTCCCATGGATCACCTCTTCTTGTGTGTATACAACCCACTGATGATGTTACTGCTAAGGAAGCAGGTGTAGTCTCCCATGGTCGCACTGTCCGGACCTATTCTAACACCCGTTGCATGGTATTCGGGATGGATACTAGTGTGCTAGCACCAACTCCTTCTCCCTGGTACAGAATTGATAGTCTTGGAGAAAACTCGCTCTTCCTTGGACAAACTATCCAATGATGTTAAAAGGCGATCCAACTGCTGTTGACACAATGTTACTACCATTTATGAGAAGCAACTGTGTCTACACCTCGGACATTTGGGTGGTTCCCTACCCTGATACTGATATAGTAGGCCGCTTCAGCCTGGATGATCAGTCCTGCGTTGGTCTCCAGATCGACAATGGATGGCCCGTCCCAGAGAATCACTTGTGGTTCAAAGCAAGCGTTTCCAATGCCGAGGAATGGTTGAGTTGAAGTTCATTTCATTGCTTGTTATTTGTTGTGTGGTGAAAACTTTAGTATTTATAATGTATCCTGGTTGTCGATGTGGGTTGATGACCTGTTGTATGTAATAAAATGATATGCATTTGATAAACTTACTAAATTTATGAATGGCTTTCAAGTCGCTTCTCTGAGTGAGTGGTGCGACGAGGCAAAAAAATATTTTCCGAATACATAATTGTACGTGCATTGTAACAGGTTATCGGATGAGGCCAATCAACAATAGTAGTAGACTATTTGTACTAGCTTCACATGCTTCGCGCGTCGGGCGGGCGTTTTTACTGTAGCCATATGTTAATGTGTTCGCTGTACGTAACCAACACCTCGAATCCTCGATACTAGTACTATATTGTAGGAGTAAGTAGTAGGAGTAGTAGGGTGGCATGGGCCAGAACAAGCATTCACGTCCAGGAGTACGGCACACGCCACCACCACGACATCCATCTAACACCATATTATTTCTTGGAGTCCGTGCTAGAGCAATCTCTTCAACCTCGTCGTTTCTCTAACTTCAGCCATCGTGCGGCGGGCGAGGTGGGGGTTTGCCGATAGTCAGTTTCCTTAACTGCGTCCCACTTGTAAGGCCAACTCCAACGCACGACCCTAAACGGACCTCGTTTTGCACGAACTCCAACGATAATTTTGACTAGAAAAGCAAGACCAAAGAAAACAAGAACCACAAGAATACATTTTACTACTCCTGTAAGTTGGATTAGTGCCTTCTCGCTGCATTCATTGTTGATCTGCGGAGGCTCGATCTTGCATGCTTCTTTCTTCTTCGAGTGTAAAGAAGTAGACGTTGCTTCCTCGCATCTAGTCTCATGTCTAGCCTCTATTCTAGTAGGAGTATCAACAAGTGCACTAATCTCATCTCTAGCCTCTGTGCTAGCTAAATGTGATAGAACATGTACTAAATTGCGCTCTATCAATATATGGATGTACTCTTCTCCCCAATACAAAAACTTGCATCCATTCTACTCCCTCCGTTGCACAATACATGCCTTCTATTTTTCAAAATATATATGTATCTAGACATGTTTTAGTATATAGGTACATCCATTTTTGGACAAATGGAAGTCAAGTATTTTGGAACGGAGGGAGTACACAATAAATTTTTTAAGTTAGCACAACTAGTCTAATCCGAGAGCACAACCGAAGATTTGGTCGGGTTCTTCCTCCTTTTGCCGACACGTGGGACATCCAGCATCCAGGTTGTGTCATGAAAGAAAATAGAGTGGTAGTTGAAGCCACGAGATGTGCATCTTGGGTTAAACTATAAATAGAATCTTACTACTCTTGAGTAACTCCAAAAGCGGCCACCGAAGATCTTTATTGGATTTGTTTTTCATCACCTGCACGTCGAGGTGAAAGATGTGCAGGTTCAGTGGGTTCGCTTGCGTTTTCACTTACATGTGGGACCGCATGTGAGCAAACAGACGATGGGCTCCGTGCGTCCACTGGTTGGCTGAGAAGTGAGATAGAGGAGGGCTGAGCTCGGACTGCAGGAAATTTGTTCTACGTACCTCGATATAGGCTTGATATAGTGGGGTGGCATGGGCCATAACTAGCATTCACGTCTAGTAGTATGGCACACGCCACCCACACAAGTCCCATCCGACACCAATTTTCTTGGAGTTCGTGCTACAACCATCTCTTCTCCCTCCTGTTTTCTCAGCCATCGCGTGGTGGGCGGGGTGGGGGTTTGCCGATAGTCGGTTTGCTCAACTGTCATCCCACTTGTAAGTGAAAATGCAACACCGCACGCATTCCCGCTTGAGCGGCGTGCCGGACCAATCGTGTGGGGGTGCGACGCGAACACAGCATGCTTTTCCTTTTGAACTCGTAACTTGTAAAATTTGGTTCTACTCCATGGCGCGACCGATAGATAGAAAATAACGATTTTGCCTAGAGTAATGAGAAGTTTGGTTCTCGCGCCGCTCATGCATGGAGTACGTACAAAAATTATGTAGTTGATGCGAAGGGTAAGATAATTAATGTAGTATCTACTACATGGATTTGACGGAAAGATAAAAATACATATGGATCCATCAACGACATCCTCACGCCCTAGTGCGCCGGGTCACCAACCGACGTGTGAGGAGCAGCGGCATTGGCGGCGAGCTCAACATGCTTCTGAACAGTGCCGTCCAAGGTTTCCCTACGGTCCAAGAAGGCCAGTGTCCTATCGTCCTCCTCTTGCATGTAGTAGTCCTTGTGGACGATTTGCGCGTAGACGTGGGTGATTATGTTGATGGTGTCTTGCTGCGCTAGGTGCTGCGTGGCGAGCGCGACCTCGAGGTGGACATTCTCCAGCGCGACGGCGGGCAGTCGTAGGGCCACCAATGCGTCGAAGAGGTTGTCACCATAGTGGCCGTTGAGGGTGGCGGGCATCGCAGAGCCTGGGCACGTCGGCTGGAGGCTTACGTCAAAGTCGTCCGCGAGCTTCTTGACGACGGTGAACTTGTCAAGGAAACTGACGAGGACCTCGTCAAACAAGGAGACGAAGCTGTCGTCCAAGTGGCCCCTCGCCCTGGCAGCCTCAAGCAATACTACCTGGAGACATTCCTCGGTGTCGGGCCGCAGGCCGGCATCGTGGACCATCTGGCACAGCCGGCTGATGCTCGCTCTCATCGCCCCCATGGGTCTAGCTTAGCTTCTAGTCAACTGATCTTGCGATTCGAGTGATCACTCTTTCCCTTAGTTAGCGTGCGTAGGTGCGTAGGATTTCGTATTCCTCCTCGGCCCTCTACTGCACCCGCCTTTGGCTATATGATAGGTGGGCCAGCCACCCCCTGGGCCCACGTGTCATTCACCCAAAGGCAGTTGCCGTAAGTCAATGAAGCTGTGTCCCCCTCCGTGCCGGTGCAGTATAGTCATCTCACCGGACCTCTAGTTGGGGCCAAACGAGAGAAGTTTGATGTCTACTGGTTTATTGGTCCCCTTTGCATTTTGCGCCAAGTTTTGACCTTTGATTTAACTAATAAAATGTTAATGCATGTAAACAAAAATGTTGTGTAAGTCACCTTACAAAATCCAAATAATCCCAAAACACTTAGGCACGATGCATTAACTCCCTCCTTGTTTCTTATTTCATGACATATCAACCAATGAGAGATGTGGGCCATCCTTCACCTCCGAACCAACTTCCCACATGTAGCAACAAGGTGGGAGTTCTGCTTTTTCCACACTGTGTCAAATGCAGTAATGTAGCCTTCTTCTGTTAGCCAAGGAGATGATCCTGCAATCGCTCGCCTGGTGCAATACATCACTGCCCAGGGGATGTTGATTTCAATGCTGCTTGCCGAGTTTAGAGCCATGGACAATAATGTGGTACGAGTCATCAAGGAAGCTTACTGTGAGGCTCGTAAGTTTGCATCTCAAGCTGTTGGCCCAACGCCTTCTGAACCAGTGCTATCCTCTCAACCTGTGCTATGGCCCAAGCCAAACATCATCACCCTTGACAAGTCTCTTCTCCGGATCCATCAGCAGCATTTTCCTGGAGCAATTTCAGCCCCACCGCCCAACCCATAGAAGTGTCAGACGATGAAGATGGAGATTGGCTCAGTCTTCGTCCTCCAGGAGAGCCCCAGCAAGGCCAGTCTTCTGCCTGACTTTAGTCACGCAGTCAGTGGTTCTTGCTAGTCGGTCGGTCTGTCGGTTCATCCCCGATATGAGGATGGAACCATGTATCCTGGAGTGAGTAGTTTTGTTTAGCGCGTAGTGCGTTTGTGCTTTGATGTATGCTGGTACTGTTGTAACCCGTATGCTGTGTTGTTTGCTTGCTTGCTTTTGTTTATGTGTTTGTTTTTGCTTGTCTCTCTATCATGCAGAAATGTTTGACAGGGTTGGCAATGTGTGCTAACAAGATTTTAATCAGTAGAACACATACACTAAAAACAACATAGACTCGTTCCGAGTCTCTAATAAAATGCGCGCTGGTGTAGGTATATGTATACCAGGAGTACATATACCCACTAGCATTAAGACACCTTAGTGTGATTTGTCTGGTGTGTTTTTCTGTTGCATGTTTATTGCTTCTGTCTGTTTGTTTAGATTTTACTGCATACTGCACGCATACCCGGTTCACCCACGAGTACATTTGAGCAGTACTCGGGGGAATGCAAAGTCACATATCCCTCTTTATCTGTGCATACCCCGTGTGCCAGATTGTCAGGACCCCGACTCGATGTCACATCGATCTAGCCGGTAACACCTCATATCACTTTGCGGCCTCACGCACGGTATCCCCACGGGTGTCGCCTTACCTTTGCCCGGGACCGTTTGCGCCTTTTGGCTCACGTATATGATAGTGTCGCTAGCATCCATATGATAAGGAGCCCGGGCTGACATGACTAGTCGTAAACCCAAAGTGGCACAGACTTACAGGGACAGGCATCCATGACCCAACTTTGAACGTGTCGGTCATCAGCAAGTGGGTCCGGGCTGTAGCACTGGGCTAGCAGGACTCCGGTAAACCGGGCTGTAGCGGGCTAACAGGACTCCGGTACTCAATGCGTGACATTTCCCCGAAGGGACAGACACAGGAACGAAGAAGGACACATGCCGGCCAGCCTAAGTGTTCCAGAGCAGTAGCAAGCTACCATGGCTCAGCGGTAACACTAGGAGACATTTCCCGGTAAGAGAGGCTACTAAAGATAAACAACTAGGTAGTCAGATCCCACACATACCAAGCATTTCAATCATACACACAATATGCTCGATATGTGCAAATACAACGAAGCATCACAACATGACTCTACGACACAAGTACTTTATTTAAGGCTCAGGGAGCCATACATAACATACACCAAGGTACGGGTCTCACGACCCAACATTCAAGTCATACAGTCATACAAACCAGCAGCGGAAGTAACTTGTCTGAGTACAGACAACTAGTAAAATAAAAGAGGCTTGGAAAGCCTAGCTATACTACGTGGTCCTTCATAAGCTCAGGATCACCACCTGGGCCTTTAGCCTACTCGTTGATGTCAACGTCTACGTAGAACCCATCAGAAGGGGTTGCAGCGTCTTCTGTAAAATGTAAACTATAGCAACATGAGTACAAAGGTACTCAGCAAGACTTACATCAGATCCTACATACATGCATATTATCAAGAAGGGTTGGTGGAGTTATTGCAGCAAGCCAGCTTTGACTCTTGGCTAGACTATCCTACGATACTTTAACCTGAAATGGTTTTGCGCACACGAGTCCAGTACTCACCACTTCAATACACTACCGAGGGTCCGCCTCCGTCTTCCTACGGAAGAGCCATCCTCGGCACTCACACTTATCTTGAGGCTTTTAGTAGTTTCCATTTACTTGTCTATGAACTGTATAGGCAACCAAGTAGTCCTTTACCGCGGACGCGGCTATTCGAATAGATCATGTTAACCCTGCAGGGGTGTACTTCTTCATACACGCTCTCACCTCTTACCGTCGTTTACACGACATGTACTCGGCAACCTTCAAGCGGAAGCCCAACGTGGGTGTCGGCCACGACCTACCTAATCACCTAAGCCTCCAGTCCAGGTTTATCGCCTATCCAGGTTCCATCCGCAGGGAGTCCGGCCGAGGTTTCCCATACGGCCCCGAACGATGTGAACAGGGTTCCCGAGATACCTAACGGGTATTCGGTACACCCGGCCACGTACCTACCGCATCACAGCCCACCCCTACGATCAGCGCTGTCCACGGCCTCCAGTAGGCTACAAACACCAGAAACTACTTGCAACTCCTGGACGGAGAACTAGGGTGAATAAGAAGTCGAGAGGGTCCATTGGTTTCGGGCCCAATGCATGGTAGTAGCTGATTCTTAAATCACACATACAGATCTCAGTGCTTAAGGTCGGCTTCAATGAAACAACCCACCATGTACTCCTACATGGCCTCTCATCGATACCTTTACCAAATCGTGTTCACCACACCACTCTCATTACCGACATAATCATTTCACTCTATCCCATCACCCAGATGAACCAGACCTGACACGACTCTAAGCATAGCAGGCATAGCAAGGTAGGAACAACACATACATATGGCTCAATCAACTCCTACACATGCTAGTGGGTTTCATCTAGTTACTGTGGCAATGACAGGTCATGCAGAGGAAATGGGTTCAACTACCGTAGCACACAGCAGTTTGAATCGCGTTGTCTTAATGCAGTAAAAGAGAGCAGGAGCGAGAACATGGGATTGTATCGATATGATCAAATGGTTGGTTGCTTGCCTGATGGTTCGATGCACGGATACGGTTCTTCGTTAGGGTAGTCACGGTACTCCTCGGGGACAGATCCTGTCGTAAAGGATAACGATACACAGGCATCACCAAACAATGTGCAACAATATGATGCATGCATGAAACATGGCAATATGAGTGTGTTGGGCTAATGCAACTAAAGCTACCAACGCTGTCAGGACCCCGACTCGATGTCACATCGATCTAGCTGGTAACACCTCATATCACTTTGCGGCCTCACGCACGGTATCCCCACGGGTGTCGTCTTACCTTTTCCCGGGACCGTTTGCGCTTTTTGGCTCGCGTATATGAAAGTGTCGCTAGCATCCATATGATAAAGAGCCCGGGCTGACATGACTAGTCGTAAACCCAAAGTGGCACAGACTTACAGGGACAGGCATCCATGACCCAGCTTCGAACGTGTCGGTCATCAGCAAGTGGGTCCGGGCTGTAGCACTGGGCTAGCAGGACTCCAGTAAACCGGGCTGTAGCGGGCTAACAGGACTCCGGTACTCAAAGCGTGACATTTCCCCGAAGGGACAGACACAGGAACGAAGAAGGACACATGCCGGCCAGCCTAAGTGTTCCAGAGCAGTAGCAAGCTACCATGGCTCAGCGGTAACACTAGGAGACATTTCCCGGTAAGAGAGGCTACTAAAGATAAACAACTAGATAGTCAGATCCCACACATACCAAGCATTTCAGTCATACACACAATATGCTCGATATGTGCAAATACAACAAGGCATCACAACATGACTCTACGACACAAGTACTTTATTTAAGGCTCAGAGAGCCATACATAACATACACAAAGGTACGGGTCTCACGACCCAGCATTCAAGTCATACAGTCATACAAACCAGCAGCGGAAGTAACTTGTCTGAGTACAGACAACTAGAAAGGTAAAAGAGGCTTGGAAAGCCTAGCTATACTACGTGGTCCTTCACAAGCTCAGGATCACCACCTGGGCCTTTAGCCTACTCATTGATGTCAACGTCTACGTAGAACCCATCAGAAGGGGTTGCAGCGTCTTCTGTAAAATGTAAATTATAGCAACATGAGTACAAAGGTACTCAGCAAGACTTACATCAGAACCTACATACATGCATATTATCAAGAAGGGTTGGTGGAGTTATTGCAGCAAGCCAGCTTTGACTCTTGGCTAGGCTAACCTACGAGACTCCAGCTTGAAATGGTTTTGCGCACACGAGTCCATTACTCACCACTTCAATACACCACCGAGGATCCACCTCCGTCTCCCTACGGAAGAGCCATCCTCGGCACTCACACTTATCTTGAGGCTTTTAGCAGTTTCCATTTACTTGTCTATGAACTGTATAGGCAACCAAGTAGTCCTTTACCGCGGACGCGGCTATTCGAATAGATTATGATAACCCTGCAGGGGTGTACTTCTTCATACACGCTCTCACCTCTTACCGTCGTTTACACGACATGTACTCGGCAACCTTCAAGCGGAAGCCCAACGTGGGTGTCGGCCACGACCTACCTAATCACCTAAGCCTCCAGTCCAGGTTTATCGCCTATCCAGGTTCCATCCGCAGGGAGTCCGGCCGAGGTTTCCCATACGGCCCCGAACGATGTGAACAGGGTTCCCGAGATACCTAACGGGTATTCGGTACACCCGGCCACGTACCTACCGCATCACAGCCAACCCCTACGGTCAGCGCTGTCCACGGCCTCCAGTAGGCTACAAACACTAGAAACTACTTGCAACTCCTGGACGGAGAACTAGGGTGAATAAGAAGCCGAGAGGGTCCATTGGTTTCGGGCCCAATGCATGGTAGTAGCTGATTCTTAAATCACACATACAGATCTCAGTGCTTAAGGTCGGCTTCAATGAAACAACCCACCATGTACTCCTACATGGCCTCTCATCGATACCTTTACCAAATCGTGTTCACCACACCACTCTCATTACCGACATAATCATTTCACTCTAGCCCATCACCCAGATGAACCAGACCTGACACGACTCTAAGCATAGCAGGCATAGCAAGGTAGGAACAACACATACATATGGCTCAATCAACTCCTACACATGCTAGTGGGTTTCATCTAGTTACTGTGGCAATGACAGGTCATGCAGAGGAAATGGGTTCAACTACCGTAGCACACAGCAGTTTGAGACGTGTTGTCTTAATGCAGTAAAAGAGAGCAGGAGCGAGAACATGGGATTGTATCAATATGATCAAATGGTTGGTTGCTTGCCTGATGGTTCGATGCACTGATACGGTTCTTCGTTAGGGTAATCACGGTACTCCTCGGAGGCAGAACCTGTTGCAAAGGACACCGATACACAACCATCACCAAACAATGTGCAACAATATGATGCATGCATGAAACATGGCAATATGAGTGTGTTGGGCTAATGCAACTAAAACCAGAAGGGTTTGAACAAATTTGAATCAAAGATTCTAATTTCAAACTCAACCATGGCCTTTTAAAGTGCTTTTCCTTGTTCTGCATTAAACATCAAGTTAACTTGTTTAGTCATGCATGAAAATAGTACAGATGGATAGATTGGATTTTTCTGATCATTTTTCATATATAATTTGTCTGATTTGGAGTTACAGAATAAAAGTTATGAATTTTTGAAGTTTAAATTATATTCTGGAATTTCCTGATTTAATTTAAATCCAGAAATATATATATTGCGCCAGCATGACGTCAGCACGACGTCAGCGGTCAACTGCGGCTGACTGGGGTCAAACCTGACGTGTGGGGTCCACACGTCAGTGACAGGAGGGTTTAACAGAGGTTAGATTAATCCTGATTAAGAGTTAGTGGCGCTGGGGCCCACTGGTCAGTGTCAGGGGGGTTAACTAACAGTGATTAGCGCTAAACTAACCACCTGGCCGACGGGGCCCACGTGTCAGTGACTCTGGGGGGGTCAAACCCCAGGTCGAACAGGTCAAACCCGCCGGCGGTTAGTCGCCGGCGAGGTCCGCGGCGTACAAGCGCCTCGGGTTTCCTCTGTGGTGCTCCAAACGGCGTGCGGCTAGGTGCGTTGGAAAGCTAGCTCGATGGCGCGTCGGGCGGTGGCCGTGGCTGGGCCTGGGGTGGCCGAAGTCGACGGCGGCGAGCTCGGCTGCGGCCGCCGGGGTTCGGTCGTGCACGGAAACGGGGTTGGAGCTCGAAGGCGAGCGAGGCAAGGCGCTAGGGATGCTCTACGGGGCCTTACGAACTTGTTGGACTCGCCGGGGTGACCAAATGGTCACCGGAGCTGCATTGACGGCGAGCTCGGCGACGGCGGAGGTTCGGCCGTGGTGGGAACGGAGTTACGGCGCGGGAACGAGGGGGAGAAGAGAGGGAAACGGTGGCGGAGCTCACCGCGGTTGCAGCGGGCGTCGAAGCGGGCTCGGGGACGCACTGGAGACGGCGAATCGACGGCGATGGTGGTCGGAGCCCGAGGAGGAAGACGATGGCGACGGCGGCTCCACGGGGCGTCCGGCGTCTTGTGGCTTGACGGAGAGCTTCAGGGCGAGGGGGCGGAGCTCCTGCACGAGTCGGGAAGGCGAGGGGAGGCCGGTGGCAGCGGCTATGGCGAACGGCGGCGATGGGTGCGTTCGGACACGGGAGAGAGAGAGCGAGGGAGAGGAGAGGAAGAACCGGGGGAGAGTGAGAGAGTACGGGGGGGCGTGGCGTCGTTCCAGGGCATCCAGACGAGGAGGGGAGAGGCAGGCAGGCAGGCGAGCTGGTGGCGTGGCGCGGTGGCGCGCGCGCGCGCCGGGCACACTCCCCTCCCTCTGTCGAGGACGAAGACGACAGAGGAGGAGGCGGGCTGGGCCGGCCAGCTACTGCTGGGCTGCACAGGGAGGAGCCCCAGGTAAGCTTCTCCCTCTTTATTTATTTTTGTTTTCTAATTTCTGTCATTTGTTTTGATTTAAAAAAAATATTAAATCATTTTATTACCTTATGCCAATTTTTGCAGGAGCTAGATATATTATTCCAGAGCTCCCCAACAGGTGGCATAATTTTTGGACATATATTAATATATATAACTGATATATTTCCAATGCAAATATTTATGCATTAATTCCAAATGCCCAAAATAAATACCTATGAGCTCTTAAAAATATTGGTTTGATTTTTATCTCTGTCCAATATTTTCAGAGAGCAACATGAGCATTTTCTTGGACCCTTTTGGAGAAATTTTTATTTGGGTCATTTTCAAAAATGATTCTGAGGGTTTCACAATCCCCATTTCAAGTTTCTGGTGAAAGAGTAAACATGATGCAACACTCTAATGCATGACTAGCTAGGGTGTGACACAGATTTTCCAAGAGGCCATTTTCATATGGCCATTTCTCATCCCTGATTCTTTTTCATGAACCCAATCGTGTTTTTGGAGAAACACTGCCAGCTTTATTTCTCGAGATCCATCACAACTCCCAGATACAGATTTCAACTCCGATTCTACCTCGACACCTAAGTTTCATGGAGTAATCCGTGAAATTTTTCCCGTGCCCTAAACTGATTCCTGAGCTGGCGTAGCCACCTCACCCGCATCTGAACCCATCATCCACCATCATCACTGCCTTGCGTGGCGCCGCAAGTTGCCACCACCGCTCCACTGCAGCACACGATTACTCCGCCGGTGCAAAGCGACGGAGAACCAAGCGTGGTGGAGGACCACCCCATGCACCATCTTCTTCCACACATCAAGCCACCAGCCGCGCGTTATCTCGAGCTCGCTCGTTCCTGATGAGTATCACCAGGAGGATCGACAAGCTGACCAGTGTGCCCAGCAGTGCCGCGAGGAACAATCGTAGCGCCACCAAGAACACCTCCTCGCTGAAGGAGCTCGGCTCAATCTCGCTCAAACCAAAGAGGTAGTAGAGTGTCATTGTGTTTGTGTGTTGGATGCGAGCCGCTCTGCCGTTTTTATAGCCCAACCCCGATGTACGATGAGCGGAGGCCAGGAAACTCGCTCGTCGCCCAATCACCGGTGCCGAGGAGGCGAATCCGCGAGCAACGCCGACAAGATGCTGGCCCGCGATGTGAGTGCTCGCTGCACCAGCGCCGTGCACGCAGCGCACTACGGCACTAGGGTCCTCATCGCCCTTCGAGCTAGATGCGCGCTGCGCCAAGCCGCACGCGAAGCAGCAGCACGGGAGAAGCAGTTAGCCGGAGGTAGAAGAAGGAGGCTGCCAGTGGGCCCTGGACCCACGTGTCAGCAGGTGAGTCCACTGTTCACTAGGTGCATCTAGCAATTTTTCGAGAGTTTGATCTCGAGTGCCCCTACCCGTGTATATACCCGTGTTTTCCCGTATCTCTTCCTGGGTGTACCAATTATCGGTGCCCCAACTCGTTCGAATTTGACCAAAGCGTTAAAATTAACCTAGAGGTTTTTCTCCGGAGTGGTTACCTTTTCTTTGTGCTATAACCCTAGGAATCTCGAGGACGAGATTCTTTTAAGGGGGGAAGGTTTGTAACAGCCCCAAAATTGGGTTATCAATTTTTATGCTGTTATTTCTTCCTGGCACTCATTTTTCAAAATCTTTCTCCTGAGTTTGTTGGATGACTCTGAGAATTCTTGTCATTTCCAACCTTTCAAAACTTGCTCATGTCTTTTTCAGTGGGCAAGACCTCAGTTGCAGCATCTTAAACCCTCTCAAACCCTAATTCCAAAATTTTGGAATTTGAATGTGCCCTTTGTGATTTCAAAGGGGCTACCATTTTCCTTGATGTGTTGATCATCCTATCTATTTCCTGAGACCCTCCTATCCTTTTCAACCTTGGATATGCAAAAATATTGCCAAGTCCCATGCAATATTTTTGAATTATGATTTATTCCTTTTCTTGCCTTTTTGAGGAATAAAATCCAAAGGCATAGCTAGCCATCTCCTAAATTCATGTGAATTGGTGGAGCTGATAATTATGCCTAACCAAAGCTCTGGCAAATATATTGGCCATAATTAAATAAGGAAAATTGCCTTTTCCTATTTAATACCAATATTGCTTTTCTGCCATTTTCTGAAGGAACTATTATTTTTATAGCAGGGGAAATTCTCACAAAAATTGTGGAGCTTGTCCTTGTTATATAGTCACTAGATCCATCGTTATATCATGTTCATCAGTACAAAAATTGGCACATGATCCAATGCAAGTTTCTGCCTTCTCTAAAATTTTGCAAAGGAAGTGCTTTATTCCTAATTCCTTTTGAGCTGAAAATTGGCAGGGTGATTAATATTGATAAGTCACCCATGGAGACCAAAGATGAGCTCAATCCAATCATGCTAGCTCCCTGTGCAATTTTCCAAAGTTTCTGGCCAGATTAAAATTTTGTGAAGGAAGTACCGTCATAGAGTTTCCAAATGGGATGAAACTTTTCCATCCTCTCAAGTATCCCAAATCATTAGCCTTCACCCAAATTCAGCTAATTTCATTGAGATATGTGAGCACAGGAGCAATCCTTTTTTTCTATCCAAATTTTCAGTTTGTGAAGCAAGTACATTTTATTTTGCTCCATTATGGCTGAAAATAATTCCAAGCCTTCTCCTATCCATATAACTCACCTACCCAAGAGTTTGGATAATTTCATGTAGCTAATATTTTCCTAGATTTTTTCAAAGTTTCTGGCCAGATGTGATGCTTGTGAAGCAAGTACCAATTTGGCAAGCCCATTTGGTATGATATTTTTGCAGCATCAACATATGACCAAATCATTAGGATTTGCCAAGTTATAGCTCAATCCAATACCCCTAGTGAGTGCTTCATCATCATTTGGTTTCTGGACATATTTTTGCAGTTGTTAAGCAACTATGCTAAATGTTTGTCCTAATGCCCTCAAAACTCCCAGGACCGTAGTCCTTGCTACCCTAAGCCTACCAGACATCAAGTTTACCATTTCACCTCTCTGGTTTTACCTCTAGGATGTGGCCAAGTTTGCTGCAGTAAACTTGTGGAGCATGGTTTACTCATCTCCCTTTGTCTCTGTCCAAATCTTTACCGTAGTAATACTCCACTCTGGAAGGACTACGCGGTAGACATGATTTAACCTCAGTAAAATCTCTAGAGCGTGCCATGCCAATGGTGACCATGAGGGACGCCAGCCAAAACGGTGATCTAGCCACTGTTCTCGTCGGCAGCGCTGCTCCGACCGTCCCCGACCTCGCCATTAATGTCCTACAGCCCCCCATCGTCGTCGCTGTTCACCTGGACCCTGCTCCCCCTCCGTTTTATTCTCCGACGAGCTGTGCCAAAGGTCAAGCAGTGTGCGCCCATGAGCTTGTTTTCTTCCTCGCCTCTGTCTTCTTCCTCCGTTCGTCTCCGAGCGCCCCTTGTCTCCGTGAGCCTCTGCTGCTCGTCGTGACCCCCCTCATCGTCTTCCCCCTCCCCGTGACTGCTGAGCACGACAGAGCCGTGGCCGTACTCGCTCGGCGGCAACCGGCTCGGGTGCCCTCGCCCGGCTATAAATAGCCAGCCCGAGCCCTCCTCGAGCAAGCCAGCCCCCTCCCCTCTCCCTCTGGAGCCCTCTCATGCCCGAGACCGACCGAACCCCTCGTCGGAGCGCTCGGATTTCCGACGAGCCCTCCTCTCTGCTCCACACCGAACCCCTCCCTCCGGCCATCCCCTACCCTGTCCGAGCCCATGGATGGACGCGCCGCTCTCCGGCGACCGTCCCTAGGCTGTCGCCCCCCTCATCCCCTTGCCGGAACCCCTTGTCCACCGGAGACCAAAGCCCCCTCCTCCGCGGGCCTTGCTGCTCTCTCTGTAGTGCCGCTCGCCGTCAACGGAGACCACTAGTCGATGCGCCTCTCCGCCCTTAGCTTCTGGGCCGCCGGCAATCGCCATCGGGGCGGCCCCTACCTCGGCCGGTCGGGCGCCCGAGCTGAAGAAGAAGGAGCCAGCCAGGTGGGCGTTAACCTGGCCAGGCGGGCCCCGCGGCCCCATCTGTCAGCGACCCAAGCGCCCGGGCCCGCCTCTGCCACTTTGACCGGTCCACGCCACGTCATTTAAGTGGAGGCACCCTCCACAAAGCCATTTCTCTGGATCGAAGACGTATTTTGGCAAATACGCGTTTAGCTCAGCCCCAGCCCACCGAAATATTTAATTTGTGAACATTCACTGATTTAGTGCATTTTCTGCCTAAAAAGTGAACGGCCACAACTTTGCGCTCGTAACTCTGATTGAGGTAAATCTAACGCCCACATTTTCGTTCCGTCGAGCCCATTCTGTTCTCGCCAGTTTCACTATGGTTTGACACAGTGAAAATGACCGTTTTGCCCTTGTTCGTAAACAGCCCCCTCCGAGAGAACTGTTTCTGGCAAAATTTTCCACGGTCGTTTCTCACTTCTTCCCGGAGTATTTGTCGACCCCCAGGCAAGCCAACCTTTTATCATAAGCCCCAAACTTGCATGTTGACTTTGCTTGCACCTTGTGTGTGTGTAGTTGCAGTTGTTTCTTATCGTTTTCGTCCACAGTTATTTTATTACGCTTCTTTTGCCATGCTAGTTAGAATGTTGTTATTGATGATGCCATGTCACTACTCTAATTTATTTTCATGTCATCGTTATAAGATGCTATGATGATGGTAATGCACCGTGGATATGTTAGTACTTGGTATTGTCATGTTCTTTATGCTGTAAGTGTTCACTTGAGAAGCTCGATGTTTTGTTAAAGCATTTGTATGATGCATTCATGTTCATGATGATGGAGAAGGAATTAAAATGACTTAATAATAACAAACCTCCTCCTTCATCGATGGGATCGAGTCATAGTGCCGCCAAATCAAACTTTTTCCAGTGCAACCACATTTGCCGGTATGGGACGGCCTTAATGCGGTCTATTGTCGTGCCTCTGGCCGGTGCCTCCAACTAGGGAAGGTTATGGGCGCGCGCTACCCTGATCAGGTAGGCGGACATAAGCCTTGTGAGCCCGTTGTTAAGTTGAGTTTTGGTACCGAGTCCCAGTGTGGATCGTGCCCACGACGGTGGTCGAGGTGTCTAGAGGTAGACACGGGGCCACCCAGGACTAGCCCAGTGGGGAGTGAGTCGGAGTGGCCGGGAGAGTGTCATGACAGTAGATCGGTTTCGTCGGAATGTCATTGGTCCACCCGAATGGGATGATGAGGCCATGGGTTCCGTGGTGTGGGTACAGTGTACTACCTGTGCAGAGTGTATTTAAACTATCGATAGCCGCGTCCTCGGTCATGGGCATAAGTTCGTAGTAGGGTACACTATCGGGTCTTGGTTGAAATGGAGGATAAACCTGAAATAATTAAGCTGATTAATGTGGTTGTGATCACCGTAAGGATCACGGGCCATTTAGTGGTCGGGTTGTGATCACCGTAAGGATCACGGGCCATTTAGTGGTCGGGTTGTGATCGCTGTAAGGATCACGGTCCATTTATTGGTCGGGTTATGATCGCCGTAAGGATCACGGGTTTGTCTCTGTTTGTGATCAGGAAATGAGGTGATCACCGTTGGTAAGAGAGTTCGAGGGACTCAGTGCACAAGTTTGGTGGCATTGCATGAGTTATATGTTTGCATTTAAAGAACCATGGTAGAACATGAGATGGTTGCATACAGTTAACATGCTATGTCTGCATTTGATATGATTGGTAGTTTATTTTCGGCATAGTTTCATGATGCCATGCCATGCTTTGATGGATATGATTGAGATGATATGCTATGTTTTGCTGTTGCCATGTTAGAAATAAATTTGATATATCATGTTGTTGCCATGCTAGTAGATGCCATGATGTTAGTTTGATTTATGTCTTTGGTGGATACCATGCCATGCTTAGTTTCTGATATGAGTTAGGATGTTGCTTACGCTTGGTTCCTGCTTTATCTTCTGCTTATTTGGATGCTATGTATTTGGTTGTCTTGCAAGTACATGCAATGTACTGACCTGGCGTGTCATGCCAGTTTTGTAGGTCGTTCACTTGTTCCATCGTGCTAGGTCGTAATCTTGCCAGTCCTGTGAGTTGTGGAGCCCAGCCAGAGTTATATGCTGCCAAGACTTCCGCCGCCATTTAAATAGACTTCCACTGCCATGTAAATAGCCTTAGGGCTATGCCAGAAGATTATATTCATCACTGATGTAATCATATACACATGTATTTGATGAATATTCTTGTACCTGGAATGCTGTATCCTGGACCTGTCGTGCGTCAGGTGTTATCCTGGGCTGACGTGCGAAGGACCCCTGCTCCATGCGGATCGGGGTGCCACAAGACATAGTCTCTACTCGTTCCCATGAGGAGTAGGTGAGGTAGCAGAGTCATCGTCGAGGTTTGGTGGTGTAGACGAACTTGGTGC
Organism: Triticum dicoccoides; assembly: GCF_002162155.2. Classification (NCBI taxonomy): domain Eukaryota; kingdom Viridiplantae; phylum Streptophyta; class Magnoliopsida; order Poales; family Poaceae; genus Triticum; species Triticum dicoccoides. Next base: position 549,809,753 of record NC_041383.1, read on the forward strand.
ATTGTCGATACGTGCCAAAGGTGGAGGTGGTGAAGTAGCATCATCAGCGTCATCAAGAACTCTGGCATTTACACTTGCTGCGGAGGAGGAGTACTCTGAACCTTCAAGGGATGGGGTGCGACACAAGACAACATTCCTAGGTGGAGTGGTGTCGAACTTGAATCTTTCTGTGAAGCCATCGTCTTGAAGATCAGCTTCAGCACTGAGCAACCTCAAACTCTTCCATGCCCTCCGACTAGTTTCATGAGTGACAAAGGCATTCTTGGTGGCCTTTGAGCAATAGTGATTTCTGTGGCTTCAGTACGAGCATGACGAGTATTGCCAGCAAGCGGATAAACACGAGCAACAGCTTGAATGCCTTCAACATGCTAAGAAAAACTTTGATGATCGGCATTGTGAAGATATATTGCCTCCTTGGCAGGCTCTGGGTATATGGCTTCGACTGACATATCAACCTCTGGCAGGAATATAAGATGGTTGCATGCAGAGGGCTGATAGTTAACAGCGGAGTGAAGCTTGATCAGACGCATAACCCATGGAGCATAATATTTCAGTCCAAATATGTTTGAGCCAGATGCAGAAAATTGGCGAATGAAGAAATCCTGAGCATTGAAGCTTTTCCCATTGAGAATATAGAAGACCAATGTCTTCATTGTACCTTCAAGCTTTGCTGAGGAAGAATGTCCTTTGATGGGCCATAGAGTTCACCTAATCATGTGATAGATGGTGTGGGGCAGATACTCTAGGTCTTCAAAAAAGAATTCCTTGGGATATTCAGTATCCTGTGGCAGTGGCTTCATCATGCTCAGCATTTGGCTCATGTTGGGCTCTGGCTTCTGAAAGATTCTCTCCAATGCATCATGGTGAAGCTCACAACCAGGTTCATAGAGTTCACCGGGAGTGGACAGGCCAATAAGCTCAATGAGATCAAAAGCTTTGGCTTCATGATGTACATTGCCTGTCATCCACTCAAGGACCCATGTCTTCAGATCCCTGTTGTAGCCACGAATGTGGAGAGTTGCATAGAATTGTAGCAGAAGCTCTTCATTTCAATTCTCCTTATCAGTGACAAACTGGAGAAGGCCTGCATCTCTGAAACAGTCAAGTGCGTCTTCTAAGCAGGGCAGGCCAGCAATGGCTTTGGAATCCAGACGCATATGAGGAAATATGTGCCTTGGTTGTATAGAACACATGAGTAATAGTTGCATTGCTGATAACTCCAGAACCAATCAGATGATATTCTTGGCTTGGAATATGGGTTCTTGGCTCTATCAAAGAAGGTGTTGTGTGCAGAAGCCATTGACATTGAATGATCCTGGTGCAGATGCAGTACCTGGGAGCCGTGGCAACCTTGGTTTTGGTTTCTGAACTTGAGGCCTGTGCCTCACATGATAATCAAACTGAGGTCCAGGAGCAGGCGGAGGAACCAGAATTGGCCATCTTACAGTGACTAGCTCGCCTTGATAGAATGCTTGCTCAATGGTGTGAGGCCTTGGAGGCGGTACAGGAGCAGAGGCATTTGCAACAGCGTCAGGCTGCACATTAGTGGCAGGTGCATCATTGGCTTCATGCATGGTATTGACTGTAGGCGCCACATTAGCTTCATCCATGACAACGTCATTGGCGTCAGTAGTGTTGTTGGTGGCCGCCTCGGGATTTTCAACCTCCACTTGAGTAGTTGGAGGGTCGGGTACAGACACGTTCTCCTCGAGAACAACTTCTTGGTTGGTAGGGGGTGTAGCAACACGTTCTTCTTCTTGATGGGGTTCTTGTCTTTCATCGGCTGATGCAGCCGGAATGTCTTCAACAACATTGGCTTCGGACACAGGAACCATCACAGAAGGATTTTCTTTAGGGAACACTTGACGTGCCACTGAGCTGGATTGTTTTGAATCTTCTTTTATGATGGTGGTCATGGAGACTGATGGCCTTAGGCCTTTGCGACGCCATTGGAACACGGGAGACGCTTTTGGTGATGGTGTAGTCTCCATGTAATTGTCGTCATTCACCATTGGGCTGGTGACTTGCGCTGGTGGAGGATGGGGTGTACTTGGTGAGTCTTGACTTTGGAGTTGTTGGTTGGGGGCGATCAACACATGAGTCATCCTGAGAGATTGGCGTCAAAGGACGACCAATACTGATGAGTTTGCTGTTCGTGAGAACTGGCGATGATGTCATTTGGCGCTTGATCTGAGGAAGGACTTCATCATCAACTACATTGACTTGGGGACCAATGTCTTCAGTCGTGATGGGGTCAACGACTGGAACTTCTTGAGCTTCAGGAGCCTCTATGGAAGCAGGCTCATGAACTATCAGTTGACGCTCTTGGTGTTCGGATGTAGGGCGAGCAAAAGCAATGGGCTCGACAATGAGGGGCTCTGTGGGACCAGCTTGATCTTTCTACTCGGTCTTCCTCTTCTTGGGCACAGGAGTGTCATGAGTGGTGTTCTTGAACTTGTGCTTTCTGGCTTTGGCTTCAGCTGCCCTGGTTTTCTTTTGTTCTGAAGCCACTATGGGGACCTTAGGCTTTGAGCCCGTCATGCTGGCAGGGAAGACAATGCGAGGTTCTTCCCGCCTTGATGCTTCAAATGGGGCCACAGTAGACTTCTTCTTTTTGGCAGCCATCTTGGGGTCAATGCCTGAACGCCCAAGTGCCTTGCGCTTTTCAGCTTCATTGTAAGCTTGAACACACTTGGCAGCTAGATCCTTCATACGGTCACGAGAACCTTTGGCTTCTTCATGTTTCTTGTGAAATGCATCCTTGAGGTCATTCAACATCAATTTGAATTTCTGAATATCAGCCACATTGAGCTTGGCCATGTGCTTCTTGAACTGTTCCTTCTCATAGTTAATCTTGTTTTTCAGTTCAATAATCTTCTGAGCCAGAGCCAACTCAAGAGCAATTGCACCTTGCAAGGCGACACTAACGCCAATTGGGAGTTGAAGATCATCAAAACTAAGATCTGGGTTGTCAAACCATTCATCAATGAAAGTATTCAGAATGTTTACATCAAAGAGGGGCAAATCATTGAAGATCTCCGCCTCTTGCTTGCTTTTTATCAGCTGCTCAAGAGCATTGTTACCAAACTCATCAACGGAAGAGAAATCAATGGCTTCAGTCTCGTTCCGCACAACGGCACCTGGTGTCAGTGCTTGACTAGAACTCTGAACATTTTTCTTCTGGGGCTTCTCTTTCCTCTTAGAGACTCGAGATTGATCTTCAGAGTAAATACTTTGCGCAGGAGGAGCAGTTGCCAGTGGCTTCACTCGTGAAGCCTTTAGTGCAGCAGTGGGTTTTGAAGCCTTGGACTTCTTCTGCTTCTGCGGCTTAGGAGGAGCTGGAGCTTCATCAGAATCTGCATCATCAGCAGAGTGATCCACATTTGCACCTTGGACAGCAATGTGTGAGAGGAGGCCTTCGAAGTTGTAGAAGGGGCCTATTCTGTTTTCATTGGCTTCATGGGTGCCATCTTCCCGGGGAGCAGAAGGACCAGGGTTGAAGTCAAGTCCGAATGCCTTCTTGTTCTTTACAGCAAAATCTTTAGCAAACTGGAAGTTGTGTTTGAACAGATTGTCATCATGACACCACAGCAGAGAGGAGGGGTCAACATTCTCTGGTTCTGGGCCGCGTACCATACAAGGATAGAATTCTTGTTTAATGGCTTCAGAACAGGACCGGGGTTTAAGATTTTTGTATAATATATCTACCTAGGGTTGTTTGATAGCATTCTTCTCGGCATACTCAGTCGTGACAAATCTGTACTTGAACCATTCTTCAGCCCAATATCTTCAAATCCATTGGATTCGAGTTTTCCGTTCACCATAGGTTTCTTCAGGGTCTGTCTTGTACATCTCATGCAGATCTGGTGGCAAATCCTTAGAGGTATTGCCACGGCGCTATCTGCCACCCTTCCTAGCTGATTTTTCAGTAGCCATGAAGCCTAAAGTGAATGGCTTCAGAACGTGCAAAGGCTTCCGACGACTGGTCAGACAAGAACTAGCTTCAGGGGAATTTATGTGACTCTGTAAGAACTCTGCAAATGATTGCAGACTATGAGAACCAAGGGATTCTCCCACGGACATGTACCTGTGACAGCATTAGAGGTGCGAAGGAAGGGGAAGAGGTCATATGCATTCTCAGAAGATTTTGAAGATAAATCAGTTTGAAGACATTGACCTCATACCGCGAAGACATTCACTTATTTGTTGTGAGTCGGTTCCAGATTTGTACGAATCCAAGAATAAGTACAAGTGAGGAATCTGACTTGTAGAGAAGCATAAGTGAACAGACTAGGCATACTATGAGATGCATAACGGGATAGATTCAACTTTGATGTGTAGAAACCACTTTTGGTAAATAAGGATGAATCTATCAGATTGAAAAGATGGTAGAAAGTAGGTTTTAATTACCACATGAAGAACTGCTAGACGAAGCGAAGTGGGAGGCCGAGCAGTTCACCCGTGCCCTAACTTGGCGACAGAAGACTCCTACGGCAGCGGCGGAGAAGATGAGGTCCACGTCCGGCGTGAGGACGGTGTCGGTGAGGTCGCGGCACCTAAGCGCTTAGTCGCTGGTGTCGTCGAGAGATAGCGGTGGCGCTAGGGTTTGCGAGAGGTGGCAAGGTAGAAGAAGGATTTTTGACCGTGATGTGATGGGTATTTATAAGGAAAGGGACGGCACAACGCAATTATGCAGGTGCCCCTGGCGATTCACATCTGAGGAACACGTGGCAAGCATGCAACACCTTGGATGTTGTTCCATGTTCCCACGCATGCCTGGATTGTCGGGGTGGTCGTTCCGAATTCTTCGGATTTAAGGAAATAAAGATAGAGCATTAAAAACAGATATAAATGTTTGTCAGATTGACTTCAGCTGACAAGGTCTCAGTGAAGACAATTGATAGTTTTCAATAGAATGCATATGATTTGGACGGATAGAGTTGAGGTAGAAGCATAGATAGGTTAGGGTCCGATCACATTCACTTAGATCAAAAGATTCAGCATGAATTCATAGCTATAAGTGAAATCAGTACATGACCAAATCAACAAGATGAAGATAAATCAAGTATGAACTTGAATCAAGAATAAAGACAAATCAGGTGCGACGCTTTTGCAATCATAACACCAAGAGAAACACTCCAAACAAAAGTTTGGTGGTGGCGTTACCCACCGTATAGGAAGTATTAGACCCAGACACGGCGCACAATTATCTTGGCGCTCCGAAGTCAAATTCCGCATTAATGTATTCACACTTAGAGTGTATGTCTTCATTGATTGAAGATATACATTACTTCATGCATTGTACATCTAAGTCATCAAAATGCATAAGTGTTAGGATGTGTGTCCAATCACAGGACATTTGAGGATTCCAAGATATTTAGCTCACACCGCAACTTGCAAAACCTTTTCTCATCCAAGGGCTTTGTGAAGATATCAACCAATTGCTCTTTAGTTTTGACGTGAATGATATCAATATCTTCCTTCATGACATGATCTCTAAGAAAGTGATGACGAATCTCAATGTGCTTTGTCTTCGAGTGCTGAACTCGGTTGTTGGCTATCTTGATGGCGCTTTCATTATCATAGTAGAGTGGAACATTCTTCAGGTGAATGCCATAGTCCTTGAGAGTTTGCTTCATCCAGAGAAGTTGAGCATATCAAGATCCAGTAGCAATGTATTCGGATTCAGCAGTGGAGAGAGATACACAGTTCTGCTTCTTTGAAGACCAACAGCCAAGTGATCGTCCCAGAAAGTGACATGTGCATGATGTGGACTTGCGATCAACCTTGTCACCAGCATAATCAGCATCTGAGAATCCAACTATATCAAACTCTGAGCCCTTTGGATACCATAATCCTAGTGTTGGGGTGTAATCCAAATATCAAAGAATTCGCTTCACAGCTAAGTGATGCGATTCCTTTGGTGCCGCTTGGAATCGGGCACACATGCAAACACTAAGCATTATATCTGGCCTAGATGCACATAAATAAAGCAAAGAACCAATCATGGAGTGGTATACCTTTTGATCGAGCTCTTTACCATTGGCGTCGGGACCCAGATGACTTTTGGTTGGCATTGACGTCATGTATCATTTGCAGTCTTGCATTCCAAACTTCTTCAGGCAATCTTTGAGATATTTTTCTTGAGAGATGAAGATGCCATTGTGTTGCTGACGGATTTGGAGACCCAGAAAGAACTTCAGCTCGCCCATCATGCACATCTGATATTGCTCTTGCATCATGTGACCAAACTCATCACTGTATTTCTTGTTGGTGCAGATGAAGATAATGTCATCCACATAGATTTGGCACACAAACAGTTCACCATCATATGTCTTCGTGAAGAGTGTAGGATCTAGTGAACCAGGTTTGAAGTCTTTGCTCTTCAGGAAGTCTTTGAGAGTGTCATACCAAGCACGAGGGGCTTGTTTGAGGCCATACAGTGCCTTGTTGAGCTTGTATACCATATCAGGATGTTTTGAATCTTCAAAGCCAGGAGGTTGTGCAACATACACTTCTTCTTCTATTTTGCCATTGAGAAAAGCACTCTTCACATCTGTTTGATACAAAAGGATGTTGTGATGATTTGCATAGGCTACCAGTATGCGAATGGCTTCAAGCCTTGCCAGCAGAGCAAATGTTTCATCGAAGTCAATTCCTTCCACTTGAGTGTAACCTTGTGCAACGAGACGAGCTTTGTTTCTGCCTACTTGACCATGCTCATCTTGCTTATTGCGATATATCCATTTGGTGCCAATGATATTGTGCTTCCGGGGATCAGGACGCTTGACCAATTCCCACATATTGTTCAACTCGAACTGTTGAAGCTCTTCTTGCATAGCTTGAATCCATTCAGGTTCCATGAAGGCTTCAACGACTTTCTTGGGTTCTGGGATTGAGACGAATGCAAAATGCCCACAGAAATTTGTTAGTTGTGTTGCTCTTTGAGTAGCTCCTGAACGAGTGAGTGCACCAGGTGCATTGATGCTGTCGATTATCTTCTCAATCTGTACTTCATTTGCAACATGAGGATGAACAGGACGAAGTTTTTGCTCATTCTGATCAATGTCATCATTTGGGGGATTGTCTTCAGGTTGAGCATTGTCTTCAGGTTGAGTAGATGCAGAAACAATCAGTTCTTCTTCAGTCTGATTCTCAGATGGTATGATCTCTCTAATTCCCATTTGCTTGATTGACTCACTAGGGGGTAATTCATCTAGCACATTTGGCAGGTGATCTCTTTGTGAGCCGTTAGTCTCATCGAACTGCACATCCACAATTTCAACCACTTTATAGTGAAAGAGGTTGATGTCACATCCCTAGTTCTGGTATGCTCAAGGCTAGCTAGTCATTTGTGCATCATGTTTAAATTCCATTTAATTTGAAATGAGGATTTGTGAAACCCTCAGAATCATTTTTGGAAATGACCTAAATAAAAATTTCTCGAAAAAGGTCCAAGAAAATGTTCATGTTGCTCTCTGAAAATATAGGTCAGAGGTAAAATTCAAACAAATATTTTAGGAGCTCATGGATATTTATTTTGGCCATTTGGATTAATCCAATAATTATTTGCATTGGATATATATATGTCATATATATAATATATGTCCAAAAATTATGCCATTTGCTGAGGAGCTCTGGAATAATATAGTTAGCTCCTGCAAAAATTGGCATAAGGTAATAAAATGGTTTAATATTTTAATTAAATCAAAACAAATGTCAGAAAAATAGAAAAGAAAACAAAAATGTAAAATGCTTACCTGTGCCCACCTGAGGCCTGGCACTGCGCGGCCCAGCTGGCCGGCCCAGCCGACTGGCCAGTGCCAGTCGTCCTCCACCTCCCGCCAGGAGGCCAGGGGCGTGTGGCCGACGCGTGCGCACCGCCGTGCCGCCACGGCACCTGCCTGCCTGTCCTCCCCCATGATGCCTGGACGTCCGGAACGACGCCACGCGCCGCCCCGCACCTCTCTCCCTCTCTCCAGTGGCCTCCCCTCCTCTCTCTCGCCCTCTCCCGCGAACGTCCGTGTGCCATCGCCGCCGCCGACGAGCACCACCGTAGCCAGCGCCTCCCCCTCGTCCCTCCGTCGTGTCCACGCGCTCCGCCGCTGTGGGCTACGCCTCCTCGACGAGACACACGGCGCCGGACGCCCTGGAACGCCGCCATCACCATCGTCTTCGTCACCGGCTGCCCGAGATCGCCGACGACGCTCCGGCCGCACCAGTGCTTCCCCGAGCCCGCTGACGCCTTCGCTGGATCCACCGTGAGCATCTCCCTATTTCCCCTCTCTTCTCCCCCTCGTTCCCGCGCCGTAGCTCCGTTCCCCACCATGGCCGAAGCCATCGCCGCCGCAGCTCCTCGCCCTCGTGGCCACAGCCGCTGCAGCCCGCAGCCGAGCTCGCCATTGCACTCAGTGCACTCTGGCGAATCGTGCGGACCCGCTCGCAGCCTCCCTAGTGCCCTGCAGCGCCTAACCCGCATCGACCGAGCTCCGGTCGCCGCCGCGAGCTCTGCTCCGGCGAGCTCCGCCGTCCCCGCGACCTTCCCTATGCCCAGGTGGATGCGGTCGAGCGCGGGCTGCCGATGGGTAGTCCCCGCGCGCTTTCCCGCCGCCTGTAGCGCGTTCCGGCGAAGCACCGCCGCGTGGTTTGGTCGCCGCCGGCCAACTCCGGCGGGCGCTGACGTGGCGGCTTAGTTAGTGCTCAACCCCCTCCTAATTACCCCCCTGAGACTGACCAGTGGGCCCCAGGGCTTAGTCAAAGCTTATCAGCCCAGGTTTGACTCGGGGTTAACCCCAGTGTCACTGACGTGTGGTCCCCACACGTCAGGTTTGACCCTGGTCAGCCCCGGTTGACCTGCTGACGTTGTGCGGACGTCATGCTGACGCAATTATTTATTTTTGGAATTATTTTAAAACAGGAAATTCCAGAAATTAGCAAAACTTCAAAAATTCATAGAAATTCAACCGTAGCTCAGATTGAAATAATTTATATATGAAAAATTATCAAAAAAATGCAATCTATCCATTTGTACTAGTTTCATGCATGACAAACCAACTTATACCCACTGTATAAGCGAAACACTAAAATGGCTTATATAAGGGCTTAATTTGGAGATGCATTTGAACCTTTGGTTCAAATGGATTTCAACCAAATGGATGCTAGTCGCATTAGCTCAAACAGCATCACATCTACATGCCATGTTCATGCATCATATTGTTGCATATGTTTGTGTATTGATTGTCGACACTGTTCCTTCTCGATAGGTCCTACTCCGGAGACCGTTCCCGAGTACCTGTCTGTGAAGCAGTGCCTTCCTTGTTGATCTACCAGGCAAGCAAACCCCCTTTTTCATTCCGATATAATCCTACTCTCTCGCTCCTGCTCTTTGTTATTGCATTAGGACAACAACGATTCATCTGCTACTTTGTGCTGCGGTAGTTGAACCCATTCCTCTGCATGACCTGTCCTTGCCACAGTAAATAGTTGAAACCCACTAGCATGTGTAGGAGTTGATTGAAGCCACTGATGTGTTCCTACCATGCTATGCCTGCTATTGCTTAGAGTTGTGTCAGGTCTGATTCATTGGGAATGAATTGGAGTGTTACGATATGTTCTGGTGCTGAGAGTTAAGTGTGTGAACACATTTTGGTAAAGGTAGCGGTGAGAGGCCATGTAGGAGTACATGGTGGGTTGTCTCACTGGAACCGTCCTTAAGCACTGAGTTCTATGTATGTTGTCCAATGACTCGATACTACCACACATTGGGCTCCGGGCGCTCCAAGCCCTCTCGACTTATTAACCAACTTGATCTCTGTCCAGGAGTCGCAACTAGTTTCTGGTGTTTGTAGGCAGTGTTAGTAGTCTACCAAGTGGCACTCGGCCAGGTGGGCTTGGGACAGACTAGGCACAAGTGGCACGGTGTACCAAGCGTAGATCCATCCGGCAAGGTGGGCTTGGGAACCCTGCACACATCGTTTGGGGCCGTGAGTGAAACCCCGGCCGGATCTCCTTGTGGATGGAACCCGAATAGGCGATAAACCTGGACTAGAGTCTTGTGTGGTTAGTCAGGTCGTGGCCGACACCCTCGCCAGTCTTCCGCTTGAAGGTTGCCGAGATACATGACGTGTACATGGCAGTAAGTGGCGAGAGCGTGTGTGAAGAAGTACACGCCTGCAGGGTTAACATGATCTATTCGAATAGCCGGGTCCGCGGTTATGGACTTCTTGGATGCTTACATGGTACATAGACAACTTGAAGTGGATACTCTAAAATGCTCAAGACAAATGTGAGTGCTATGGATGGCCTTCTCGTAGGGAGACGGGGATGAATCCATAGTAGTGTATTGTAGTGTGATTAGTGGACTCGTGTGCGCCATATCACCTTAAAGAAGTTCTGGTAGTCGTAGAACAGGATAGCCACAGAGTCAAAGCTGGCTTGCTGCAACTAAACCCCACACCACCTTTTGATACAAATGCATGTATGATAGGATCTGATGTAAGTCTTGCTGAGTACCTTTGTACTCATGTTGCTTTATTTATGTTTTTGCAGCGGAGACTTCGGTCTTACTAGTGTTCTCGTGGACTTCGACAAGTAGCTTGTGCCTCAGCTACGATCTTGATCGGATATTGTAGATAGTCAGGCTCTTTAGCCTTTTTCATTTGTAGATGTCTGTACTCAGACATGTAATGCTTCCGCTTGTTGCTTGATTGCTCTGAATGTTGGGTCATGTGACCCCTGTTTGTAATAAATGTTATGATGGCTCTTCTGAGCCTTTATCTATATGAGTTGTTGAGTTATGCTGTGATGCCATGTTGTACAGCACATACTTGCATGTTATGCGTACGTGTAATGTGTATTGTTATGTGTGGGATCTGACTATCTAGTTGTTTATCCTTAGTAGCCTCTCTTACCGGGAAATGTCTCCTAGTGTTTCCACTGAGCCATGGTAGCGTGCTACTGCTCCGGAACACTTAGGCTGGCCGGCATGTGTCCTTCTTCATTCCTGTGTCTGTCCCTTCGAGGAAATGTCATGCGATGAATACCGGAGTCCTGTTAGCCCGCTACAGCCCGGTTTACCGGAGTCCTGTTAGCCCAGTTGCTACAGCCCGGATTCACTCGCTGATGACCGACACGTTCGATGCTGGGTCATGTATGCCTGTTCCTGTAAGTTAGTGCCACTTTGGGTTCACGACTAGCCATGTCAGCCCGGGTTCTCTGTCATATGGATGCTAGCGACACTATCATATACGTGTGCCAAAAGGCGCAAATGGTCCCGGGCATGGTAAGGCGACACCCGTGGGAATACCGTGCGTGAGGCCGCAAAGTGATATGAGGTGTTACATGCTAGATCGATGTGACTTAGGATCGGGGTCCTGACAGCCTTGGTATCAGAGCCTGACTGCCTGTAGGATTACCAAGCCAAACTGGTCGAAGTGGAGTCTAGAAATTCTTTAGTTATGTAAGGGAATTGATTGTAGGAAGGAACGTAAGGCTCCTTTTACTCCTTTACCTCATGGCCTTCTGATCTGAGTCGTCCTATCTTTCCGACGGGGTTAAGGAACTAGGCTTTCTCTTCCGTCTATCAGGATCACGTGTTACTACTCCGTAGTCCCATAGGATTGGTTGATCAGAGTCATACCCCAGTTTTGAGTATTTCCGGTGTAGTCTGTTTAGTATGATCTCAGAACCTTGAGTAATGCTGATGAGTATGTTACCACCCCATTTTTAGTAGGATGTCTCATTCTGAGCATTTTACTGCCGTTATGCTGCCGGAATTTCCCTAGGATTTCGAGAGATACTAATTCCTTGTCCTACATTCTACAGTCTATAGTTGATGCTGACTCCGTCCCTGGTTTCATTTCTCAGGATGTCATCAAGTTCTATTGTTCGTAGCCAGAACCATGGAGATGGTAGGGACGAGGATCCTCCCGATCAACCTTCGTTGACAGAGTTCATGCTAGAGATGGAGAGGAACAAGCGTGAGTCTAACCACTTGTTGGCACGTATCGAGGAGAACACCGCACATCAGTCCAATAAGTCTGCGACCATTCATGACTTCATTCACTTGCATCCACCCACCTTTCATCATTCTAGTGAGCCACTCGATGCAGATGACTGGCTTCGGAGCATCACTCATAAGCTGCGTTCCGCGAACGTAGCTGAAGGTGACAAGGTCACCCATGCCACATACCACCTGGAAGGACCTACTAGTCTTTGGTGGCAGAACTATGAGGCTATGCTTCCAGCTGACCAGACTCCCACCTGGAGGGTTTTCGTTGAGGCTTTTCGCGAGCATCACATTCTTGAAGCCCTCATCGATCGCAAGAGAGAAGAGTTCTGTAGTTTCACCCAGGGTAAGTTGGCTGTTGATGCTTACAGTAGAGAGTTTGAGAACCTCGCCCGTTATGCCACAGAAGAGGTGTCCACGGACGCCAAGAAGCAGGCTAGGTTCCGGAAGGGTCTCAATCCCAAGTTGCATCGTGATCTCCACCTGCATCATTGTGATACATTCCAAGCTCTTGTGAACAAAGCCATTAATGCAGAGATAGCTCAGCTCACTTACGAGGAGTCTCGTAAGCACACCCGTGATTTGGGATCTTCCTCCGGTTCTAGCTCTCAGAAGCGCCGGATTTGGGTTCCAAACTCCGCTCTTCCTTCCGGATATGTACCGAGGCCGTCTTATGTGGCACCTCATCCAGTTCAGCAGTATGCTCCACATAGGCCTATTGGTGGACCGCCTGCCAATGCGGGTCCACATCCTACCTCCAAGATTTGTTACAAGTGCGGAGAGCCAGGCCACATTGCCCGTATTTGCACTCAGATCAGAGTTGCTCCACCTCAGCCCGAGAAGTCTGTTGGCCGTGGTAAGCCATCACGCAAGATGATCAGTGCCAAGTCAGCTCCCATTAAACATGGACGTGTGCATCACGTCTCAGCTAAAGACGCTCATGATGATCCAGATGTCGTTCTTGGTACACTCCTTGTTAACTGTCATCCAGCATCGGTTTTGTTCGATACTGGAGCGTCTCATTCCTTCATTTCTGAAAGCTATGCCCGCTTGCACGACATGTCATTTTGTGATATGCCCTCCCCGCTACTTATTCAAACTCCTGGATCCAAATGGCAAACTTCTAGGATAAGTTATGGCAATGAAATCCATGTTGACAGACTTGCATTCCTTGCTTCCTTGATATCTCTCAAGTCTTCGGATATTAACATTATCTTGGGTATGGACTGGATGACAGCTCATCATGCCAAGATTGATTGTTTCACCAGGTCTGTTCAGCTTACACATCCATCTGGCAAGATAGTCAATGTCTTCACTAGAGTTGCTAAGCGTCAGCTCTATTCTCTTAATGCCAGCCCTCTTCCAGACCTTGAAGATATTCCGGTAGTCCGTGACTTTCCGGATGTCTTTCCAGAGGAACTGCTAGGTGTTCCGCCTGACAGAGATGTAGAGTTCGTCATAGATCTTATCCCAGGAACTGCTCCAATCTCTAGGAGACCCTACAAGATGGCACCCTTAGAACTAGCCGAGCTTAAGAAACAACTTGATGAGTCCTTGCAAAAGGGTTTCATCCGTCCCAGTTCTTCTCCTTGGGCTTGCCCTGTCCTCTTCGTCAAGAAGAAGGATGGTACGGACCGGATGGTTGTAGATTATCGTCCCGTTAATTTGGTCATGATAAAGAACAAATATCCGCTCCCTAGGATCAACGATCTGTATGATCAGCTCGCTGGATCCTCAGTCTTTTCTAAGATGGATTTGAGGTTAGGTTTCCACCAAATCAAAATCAGAAACGGGGACATCCCCAAGACGGCCTTTGTCACTCGTTATGGCCAGTACGAGTACACCGTCATGTCCTTTGGCCTAACCAATGCTCCAGCTTTCTCCCGCTTGATGAACTCGATCTTCATGGAGTACTTAGATAAGTTCGTCGTGGTTTACCTCGATGATATTCTTATTTACTCAAAGAACGAGGAAGAGCATGCCGAACATCTTAGACTTGTGTTAGAAAAACTCAGAGAGCATCGTCTTTATGCCAAGTTCTCCAAGTGCGAATTTTGGTTGCCAGAAGTGACCTATCTAGGCCACGTGATCTCTGGTAAGGGCATTGCTGTCAATCCCGAGAGAGTTAAGGCTGTTCTTGATTGGACTCCACCTGAAACAGTCAAACAAGTTAGGAGTTTCCTTGGTCTAGCCAGCTATTGTCGCCGCTTTGTTGAAAACTTCTCCAAAGTAGCCAAACCCCTCACGGAACTTCTCAAGAAAGATAAAAAGTTTGAGTGGTCCCCACAGTGTGAATACAGTTTTCAGGAACCGAAAAGGCGCCTGACTTTTGCTCCCATACTTGTATCACCGGATTTCACTAAAGACTTTATTATCTACTGCGACGCCTCACGACAGGGACTAGGTTGCATTCTTATGCAGGATCGTCATGTGATTGCCTATGCATCTCGACAGTTGCATCCACATGAGGAGAATTATCCTACACATGATCTAGAGCTTGCAGTCGTAGTCTATGCACTCAAGACCTGGCGACATTACCTTCTTGGTAAACGTTGCGAGATCTACACCGATCACCAGAGTCTCAAGTATATCTTCACCCAACCGGATCTGAACCTTAGGCAAAGACGTTGGTTGGAGTTGATCACAGATTATGATCTAGGGATTACCTACACCCCAGGCAAAGCCAATGTCATGGCTGATGCTCTAAGCCGTAAATCCTATTACAACAATCTCATGTTGCAGCAAGGCCAACCACTTCTCCATGAGGAATTCTGTAAGCTTAATCTTCACATTGCTCCTCACGGATTCCTTTCTACCTTGGTGGCGAAACCTGATCTTGAAGATCGAATTGTCGCTGCTCAAAAGCAAGACACAGGAATTTCTCGGATCAAGAGAAACATTAAGAAGGGAGTTGGTGGATGTTTCTCTATGGATGATCGTGGTGTTGTTTTCTTTGAGAATCGCTTGGTGGTTCCCAAGAATCAACATCTGCGACAATTGATTCTTAAGGAGGCGCATGAATCTCCTCTCACGATTCATCCCGGTAGTACTAAGATGTATCAGGACCTACGCTAGAGGTTCTGGTGGACTAGGATGAAGAGAGAAATCGCCGACTTCATTGCTAATTGTGACGTATGTCGTCGTGTTAAGGCAGAGCATCAAAGGCCTGCTGGCATCCTTCAGCCTTTAGCTATTCCTGAATGGAAATGGGATAAAGTTGGTATGGACTTCATCACCGGCTTTCCCAGGACCAAGAGAGGGAATAACGCTATCTTCGTAGTCGTTGATCATCTTTCCAAAGTGGCTCACTTCCTTCCTGTTCGAGAGAGTATCACTGCTAGTCAGCTTGCTGACTTATACATTTCTCGAATAGTGTCACTTCATGGTGTTCCACTAGAGATCAATTCAGACCGTGGCAGTCTTTTCACTTCTCATTTCTGGGAGAGTTTCCAAACTGCCATGGGAACCCATCTTTCCTTCAGTACCGCTTTCCACCCTCAGTCGAGTGGTCAGGTGGAACGGGTCAACCAAATTCTCGAAGAGATGCTTAGAGCTTGTGTTATCTCATTCGGTATGGATTGGGAGAAATGTCTTCCTTTTGCCGAGTTTGCTTATAACAATAGCTATCAATCCAGCCTCAAGAAAGCTCCTTTTGAGGTTCTCTATGGACGAAGATGTCGAACACCTTTGAACTGGTCAGAAACCAGTGAAAGAAAATTCTTTGGACCGGACATGATCGAAGAGGCAGAAGAGCAAGTTCGCATCATTCGTGAGAATTTGAAAACAGCCCAGTCTCGTCAAAAGAGCCAGTACGATCGTCATCATAAGGATATGACTTATGAAATTGGCGACAAAGCTTACCTTCGGGTTACTCCTTTGAAGGGTACCCATCGCTTCGGTATCAAGGGCAAGTTGGCTCCTCGTTACATTGGTCCCTTTCGCATTCTCGCTAAACAAGGAGAGGTTGCCTACCAGTTGGAACTACCCCCACATCTTTCTCGAGTTCACGATGTCTTCCACGTCTCTCAACTCAGGCGTTGCTTTTCGGATCCCATCCGCGGAGTGGACCACGAAACGCTTGATCTCCAAGATAACCTCACATATCGAGAGTACCCGGTTCGCATTCTTGATCAAGCAGAGCGTGTCACTCGACGTCATAACATCAAGTTTCTCAAGGTTCAGTGGTCTCATCATTCTGAAAGAGAAGCTACTTGGGAGCGAGAAGATTGTCTTCAACTGGACTACCCTCCTTTTTTTTTCTGTCGACCCCTGAATCTCGGGACGAGATTCTTTCAAGTGGGGGCGAGTTGTCACATCCCTAGTTCTGGTATGCTCAAGGCTAGCTAGTCATTTGTGCATCATGTTTAAATTCCATTTAATTTGAAATGAGGATTTGTGAAACCCTCAGAATCATTTTTGGAAATGACCTAAATAAAAATTGCTCCAAAAAGGTCCAAGAAAATGTTCATGTTGCTCTCTGAAAATATAGGTCGGAGGTAAAATTCAAACAAATATTTTAGGAGCTCATGGATATTTATTTTGGCCATTTGGATTAATCCGATAATTATTTGCATTGGATATATATATGTCATATATATAATATATGTCCAAAAATTATGCCATTTGCTGAGGAGCTCTGGAATAATATAGTTAGCTCCTGCAAAAATTGGCATAAGGTAATAAAATGGTTTAATATTTTAATTAAATCAAAACAAATGTCAGAAAAATAGAAAAGAAAACAGAAATGTAAAATGCTTACCTTTGCCCACCTGAGGCCTGGCACTGCGCGGCCTAGCTAGCCGGCCCAGCCGACTGGCCAGTGCTAGTCGTCCTCCACCTCCCGCCAGGAGGCCAGGGGCGTGTGGCCGACGCGTGCGCACCGCCGTGCCGCCACGGCACCTGCCTGCCTATCCTCCCCCCTACGCCTGGACGTCCGGAACGACGCCACGCGCCGCCCCGCACCTCTCTCCCTCTCTCCAGTGGCCTCCCCTCCTCTCTCTCGCCCTCTCCCGCGAACGTCCGAGTGCCATCGCCGCCGCCGACGAGCACCACCGTAGCCACCGCCTCCCCCTCGTCCCTCCGTCGTGTCCACGCGCTCCGCCGCTGTGGGATACGCCTCCTCGACGAGACACACGACACCGGACGTCCTAGTACGCCGCCATCGCCATCGTCTTCGTCACCGGCTGCCCGAGATCGCCGACGACGCTTCGGCCGCACCAGTGCTTCCCCGAGCCCGCTGACGCCTTCGCTGGATCCACCGTGAGCATCTCCCCGTTTCCCCTCTCTTCTCCCCCTTGTTCCCGCGCCGTAGCTCCATTCCCCACCATGGCCGAAGCCATCGCCGCCGCAGCTCCTCGCCGTCGTGGCCACAGCCGCCGCAGCCCGCAGCCGAGCTCGCCGTTGCACTCAGTGCACTCTGGCGAATCGCGCGGACCCGCTCGCAGCCTCCCTAGTGCCCTGCAGCGCCTAACCCGCATCGACCGAGCTCCGGTCGCCGCCGCGAGCTCTCCTCCGGCGAGCTCCGCCGTCCCCGCGACCTTCCCTATGCCCAGGTGGATGCGGTCGAGCGCGGGTTGCCGATGGGTAGTCCCCGCGCGCTTTCCCGCCGCCTGTAGCGCGTTCCGGCGAAGCACTGCCGCGCGGTTTGGTCGCCGCCGGCCAACTCCGGCGGGCGCTAACGTGGCGGCTTAGTTAGTGCTCAACCCCCTCCTAATTACCCCCCCTGAGACTGACCAGTGGGGCCCAGGGCTTAGTCAAAGCTTATCAGCCCAGGTTTGACTCGGGGTTAACCCCAGTGTCACTGACGTGTGGTCCCCACACGTCAGGTTTGACCCTGGTCAGCCCCGGTTGACCTGCTGACGTCGTTCTGACGTCATGCTGACGCAATTATTTATTTTTGGAATTATTTTAAAACAGGAAGTTCCAGAAATTAGCAAAACTTCAAAAATTCATAGAAATTCAACCGTAGCTCATATTGAAATAATTTATATATGAAAAATTATCAGAAAAATGCAATCTATCCATCTGTACTAGTTTCATGCATGAAAAACCAACTTATACCTACTGTATAAGTGAAACACTAAAATGGCTTATATAAGGGCTTAATTTGGAGATGCATTTGAACCTTTGGTTCAAATGGATTTCAACCAAATGGATGCTAGTTGCATTAGCTCAAACAGCATCACATCTACATGCCATGTTCATGCATCATATTGTTGCATATGTTTGTGTATTGATTGTCGACACTGTTCCTTCTCGATAGGTCCTGCTCCAGAGACCGTTCCCGAGTACCTGTCTGTGAAGCAGTGCCTTCCTTGTTGATCTACCAGGCAAGCAAACCCCCTTGTTCATTCCGATATAATCCTACTCTCTCGCTCCTGCTCTTTGTTATTGCATTAGGACAAGAACGATTCATCTGCTACTTTGTGCTGCGGTAGTTGAACCCATTCCTCTGCGTGACCTGTCATTGCCACAGTAAATAGTTGAAACCCACTAGCATGTGTAGGAGTTGATTGAAGCCACTGATGTGTTCCTACCATGCTATGCCTGCTATTGCTTAGAGTTGTGTCAGGTCTGATTCATTGGGAATGAATTGGAGTGTTATGATATGTTCTGGTGCTGAGAGTTAAGTGTGTGAACACGTTTTGGTAAAGGTAGCGGTGAGAGGCCATGTAGGAGTACATGGTGGGTTGTCTCACTAGAACCGTCCTTAAGCACTGAGTTCTATGTATGTTGTCCAATGACTCGATACTACCACACATTGGGCTCCGGGCGCTCCAAGCTCTCTCGACTTATTAACCAACTTGATCTCTGTCCAGGAGTCGCAACTAGTTTCTGGTGTTTGTAGGCAGTGTTAGTAGTCTACCAAGTGGCACCCGGCCAGGTGGGCTTGGGACAGACTAGGCACAAGTGGCACGGTGTACCAAGTGTAGATCCATCCGGCGAGGTGGGCTTGGGAACCCTGCACACATCGTTTGGGGCCGTGAGTGAAACCCCGGCCGGATCTCCTTGCGGATGGAACCCGAATAGGCGATAAACCTGGACTAGAGTCTTGTGTGGTTAGTCAGGTCGTGGCCGACACCCTCGCCAGGCTTCCGCTTGAAGGTTGCCGAGATACATGACGTGTACATGGCGGTAAGTGGCGAGAGCGTGTGTGAAGAAGTATACCCCTGCAGGGTTAACATGATCTATTCGAATAGCCAGGTCCGCGGTTATGGACTTCTTGGATGCTTACATGGTACATAGACAACTTGAAGTGGATACTCTAAAATGCTCAAGACAAATGTGAGTGCTATGGATGGCCTTCTCGTAGGGAGACGGGGATGAATCCATAGTAGTGTATTGTGTGGTGATTAGTGGACTCGTGTGCGCCATATCACCTTAAAGAAGTTCTGGTAGTCGTAGAACATGATAGCCACAGAGTCAAAGCTGGCTTGCTGCAACTAAACCCCACACCACCTTTTGATACAAATGCATGTATGATAGGATCTGATGTAAGTCTTGCTGAGTACCTTTGTACTCATGTTGCTTTATTTATGTTTTTGCAGCGGAGACTTCGGTCTTACTAGTGTTCTCGTGGACTTCGACAAGTAGGTTGTGCCTCAGCTACGATCTTGATCAGATATTGTAGATAGTCAGGCTCTTTAGCCTTTTTCATTTGTAGATGTCTGTACTCAGACATGTAATGCTTCCGCTTGTTGCTTGATTGCTCTGAATGTTGGGTCATGTGACCCCTGTTTGTAATAAATGTTATGATGGCTCTTCTGAGCCTTTATCTATATGAGTTGTTGAGTTATGCTGTGATGCCATGTTGTACAGCACATACTTGCATGTTATGCGTACGTGTAATGTGTATTGTTATGTGTGGGATCTGACTATCTAGTTGTTTATCCTTAGTAGCCTCTCTTACCGGGAAATGTCTCCTAGTGTTTCCACTGAGCCATGGTAGCGTGCTACTGCTCCGGAACACTTAGGCTGGCCGGCATGTGTCCTTCTTCGTTCCTGTGTCTGTCCCTTCGAGGAAATGTCACGCGATGAATACCGGAGTCCTGTTAGCCCGCTACAGCCCGGTTTACCGGAGTCCTGTTAGCCCAGTTGCTACAGCCCGGATTCACTCGCTGATGACCGACACGTTCGATGCTGGGTCATGTATGCCTGTCCCTGTAAGTTAGTGCCACTTTGGGTTCACGAGTAGCCATGTCAGCCCGGGTTCTCTGTCATACGGATGCTAGCGACACTATCATATACGTGTGCCAAAAGGCGCAAACGGTCCCGGGCATGGTAAGGCGACACCCGTGGGAATACCGTGCGTGAGGCCGCAAAGTGATATGAGGTGTTACATGCTAGATCGATGTGACTTAGGATCGGGGTCCTCACAGTTGAAGACTCTGTAGGAGTGCGAATCCTTTCCATAACCAAGCATAAAACCTTCATGTGCTTTCGGTGCAAATTTTGAAGTGTGATGTGGATCCTTGATCCAGCACTTAGCACCAAATACTCTGAGGTAACTTACGTTTGGCTTCTTACCAGTTAGGATCTCATAGGAGGTTTTCTTCAAAAGCTTGTGAAGATAAACACGGTTGATGACGTGACATGCAGTGTCAATGGCTTCAGGCCAGAACTTCCGTGGAGTCTTGTACTCATCAAGCATCGTTCGGGCCATCTCAATAAGAGTTCTGTTCTTGCGCTCCGCGATGCCATTCTGCCGAGGTGTGTAAGAAGAAGAGAACTCATGAGTAATACCCAAAGTATCTAGATACAGGTCGAGGCCGATGTTCTTGAACTCAGTGCCGTTGTCGCTTCTGATGTGCTTGATCTTGATGCCATAGTTCGTCATGGCACGATTGGCAAAGCGTCTGAAGACATCCTGCACTTCAGTCTTGTAGAGGATTATATGCACCCAAGTATATCTAGAGTAATCATCAACAATGACAAAGCCATAGAGGAAAGCAGTAGCATTGAGAGTAGAGTAGTGAGTAGGACCAAATAAGTCCATGTGTAGCAGCTCGAAAGGTTGAGATGTAGTCATGATTGTCTTCGAGGGATGCTTGGCCCTGGTCATCTTTCCAGCTTCGCAGGCACCACACAGGTGATCCTTCTTGAACTTGACGCCTTCGATGCCCACGACATGCTTCTTCTTCGCAAGAGTGTGCAAGTTCCTCATGCCAGCGTGTCCTAGCCTTCGATGCCAAAGCCAGCACTCGGAAGCTTTTGCTAGAAGACATACGGCCATCTGCGGTCCAGCTGAGAAATCTACCATATACAGATCATCTTTTCGATACCCTTCAAAGACTAGAGACTTGTCAGATTCCATTAGTACAAGGCAACAATATTTTCCAAATAGCACAATCATATTTAAGTCACAAAGCATTGAGACAGACATTAAGTTGAAACCAAGGGATTCAACAAGCATCACTTTATCCATGTGCTGATCCCTTGATATTGCAACTCTACCTAGACCCAATACCTTGCTTTTACCAGTGTCAGCAAATGTGATGTGCCTCTTGTCTGATGGACGTAGTGTTGAATCCATCAGAAGACTTCGATCATGTGATTAGTGCATCCACTGTCCATAACCCATTCTAAAGCCCGAGGTGTCGTAGCCTATAGTGCAGTTTAGGGGATAGGCTTCACCAAGCGAGTTCTGAAGCAGAAACATTTGACGAACAAGTGGAACATGGAAATTCAGGTCTTGGTTAGGATAGATAGGATGAGTGTCAAGGAATTCCGGAACGAAATACATAGTAAGACCATTTGGGCATTTTATCTTGCGCACTACAAGATTTTTAAGGTCTCCAGCATTTGCTTTGGACGCCTTTGATTTCCGACTGGAGACCTTTCCCTGCAAACGAGAGTTAGGTTTTCTTAACCACCCACATTTTCAGGGATGGCTTAGAAGCAATGAGTCTAAGTGCAGCATCTGAGAACTTCGGCTTTGGAGCCCTAGTAAATAGCCTTGCAGGGGGTGAATAATACTCATATGAATAAGCAGAAAAGAAACACGCTCATATTCATGGGTCTGAGTATGATTTCCCTGCAAAACATTGATGTTAGGGTGACTCAGATGAGTCCTTGGTCTGTATGAAGCTTTTGGACCATATGAAGCCTTTGGTATGGGCTTTGTCTTCTTCAAAGGTGGTGTCATGATGACATTCAACGGAAGATTCTCAAGACAACTTTTGGGTACCCATATCTTCTTCATAGGTGGCCCATTCCTGCAGTTAGTACCAATATACCTGGCAAACACTTCGCCATTTTGATTCTTAAACAATTTATAGTTTGCATCAAAGGATTCATCACTGATAATAGGGTTAGCACAAGTGAACCAGATAAGGTGGACAGATCTACTGAAGGTTCCTTTGCAGCAACCCATGTGGTTTTGGGGTACTGCTCAGGCTTCCAGTATGACCCATCAACATCCGTTTTCCTCTCAAACCCAACACCCTCTTTCCTAGGGTTTTGGTTCAGAATCTGCTTTTTGATGACATCACATAATGTCTGATGCCCTTTGAGACTTTTGTACATCCCTGTCTCAAGCAGTGTCTTTAACCTGTCATTCTCATTAGAAATAGCAGTGGTATCCTCAATAGAGGGGTTAGTTACCACATCAGCAGTTGAAGATATTTCAATAGTAGTAGCAGTAGAACATTCAGCAACAGAGGCAGCGTTATCACGCTCAATGCATTTTAGACTTGGTGGTTCAAATCCTTCCTGAGCGGAACTGGTCTATTGAGCGCGAAGTGACTCGTTCTCCTTTTGAAGATCTTCATGAGCCGATCTCAATTTCTCAAGTTCCTGCTTCCTTTGAAGATAATCATAGGAAAGTTTTTCATGAGAAGTTGAGAGTGATTCATGTCGACCTTCAAGTTCCTGGTACTTAATATGAAGATTTTTTATGTCTTCAATTAAGGACTGAGACTTGGTCATTTCCGTGTCTAACAGGTCATCGCTTTTGTCTAACAGTTTTTGAGTATGTTCCATAGCTTTCTTTTGTTCAGTTGCAATTTTAGCAAGTGTTTTGTAACTAGGTTTGGATTCACTATCAGAGTCATCTTCACTTGATGTCAAAAAGTAAGCATCACGTGAGTTTACCTTGGCACCACGTGGCATGAAGGAGTAGGTTGGAGCCGAGTCGTCCTTGTCATCATCTCAGCGTTGGTGACGGAGCCATTGTCTTCAGTGTTGAAGATGGACTTGGTGACGTAGGCTGTAGCTAGAGCCAGACTCGCAACATTAGAGTCGGACTCCTACTCAGACTCGACTTGCGCCTCCTCAAAAGCTGACTCCTCCTCTGAATCCATCTCCTTACCAAAAAGCACGAGCCTTGCCAGATGAGTTCTTCTTGTGTGATGAAGACTTGGAAGAAGACTTTGAGGATTTATTCTTCTTCTTGTCATCAGAATCATATTCTTTCCTCTTCTTCTTCTTCTTCTTCTTCTTCTTCTTCTTCTTCTCATTGTCCCATTGTGGACACTCAGAGATGTAGTGACCAGGTTTCTTGCACTTGTGGCAGGTTCTCTTCTTGTGGTCATGGGTGGACGCTTCATCATTCCTTGAGCTGGATCGTGAAGACTTTCTGAAACTTTTCTTCTTGGTGAATTTCTGGAACTTCTTCACAAGCATAGCAAGCTCCTTTCCAATGTCTTCAGGATCACCAGAACTGCAGTCAGATTCTTCTTCAGATGAGGAAGCAGCAGCCTTTGCCTTCAAAGCGCGAGTTCTGCCATAGTTGGGGCCATAGATATATGTTTCTCAGATAGCTGGTACTCATGTGTGTTGAGCCTCTCAAGTATGTCTGACGGATCGAGTGTCTTGAAGTCAGGGCATTCTTGTATCATCAGGGCTAAGGTGTCAAATGAGCTGTCAAGAGATCTCAGTAGTGTCTTCACTATTTCATGCTTTGTAATCTCAGTGGCACCGAGTGCTTGGAGCTCATTTGTGATATCAGTGAGGCGATAAAATGTGAGCTGGACGTTCTCATTGTTGTGTCTCTTGAAGCAGTTGAAGAGGTTGCGGAGAGTACTGATCCATTGATCTTGCTGAGTTGATACACCTTCATTGACCTTGGAGAGCCAGCCCCAGACTAGCTTCGACGTTTCCAGAGCACTCACACGGCCATACTATCCTTTGGTCAGATGACCACAGATGATGTTCTTGGCTGTAGAGTCCAGTTGAATGAACTTCTTGACATCGGCAGGGGTAACACCTTCACCGGTCTTGGGAACGCCATTCTTGACGACATACCACAGATCGACATCAATGGCTTCAAGATGCATGCGCATCCTATTCTTCCAGTAGGGACACTCAGTGCCATTGAAGATGGGGCACGCAGTGGAGACTTTGATTATCCCTGCAGTCGACATAGCTAAAACTCCAACTGGTTAAAGCGAATCACACAGAACAAGGGAATACCTTGCTCTGAGACCAATTGAAAGGGCTAGTTATCGACTAGAGGGGGGGTGAATAGGCAATTTTTATGAAAGTCTTCAAAACATGGGAGTTTCAAAGACAAACAATAGAAATGACACTATTCGTATGTAGCGGAAGGTAGACTACACTAGACAAGCCATAGTCAAGTATTCAATGAAGTGAAAGCACGAATTCTATTAGCAGCTAGGTAGTAAAGATCAGGATGGAAGATAGTATGAAGCCAATCAGGACAAGTAGTCACACAGTGAAGTCAAACAGATAATGCAAGCAGGCAATGACTTCACGCAGACAAACTATAAGTAAAGAGAAGTGAGAGATAGAACCAGTAGCTTCAGGAGGACAGGGGTTTGTTCGACCAGTTCCAGTTGCTGTGATAGATGTACGTATGGTTAGGGAGGCTGAGATTTAACTCAGAAGACTGCATCTTCACCTTATTCCCCTTGAGCTAAGAACTCTCAGTCCCATCCCAATCACTCTGGTAAGTCTTCAAGGTAGACTTCCAAACCTTCACAGACTTCATTCACTGGCAATCCACAATGACTCTTGGATGCTTAGAACGCGACACCTAACCGGCTGGAGGATTCACAGTCCTCAAGTGTAACAAGTCTTCAGATCACGCAGACAGAAAGACTTCAGTGATGCCAAGCACTCTTTGGGCTCTGGGTAGTTTGGGCTTTGTCCTCGCAAGGATTCTCTCTCAAAAGCTTCGGAGGTGGGTTGCTCTCAAACGACAAAAGCCGTGTACTAACTCTGAGCAGACACCAATTTATGGTGTAGGGGGTGGGCTATTTATAGCCACTGGGCAACCCGACTTGATTTGTCCGAAATGACCCTGGGTCACTAAGGAACTGACATGTGTCTCAATGGTCAGATTTCAAACACACGCGGCAGCTTGACTTAGGCTACAAGTAAAGCTGACTCATCCGACTCTGGATAAGATTTGCTCTCATTGTCTTCGCTCGAAGACATATGGTTTGGTTGAGCATCACTTCAGTCACTCTGACTTTGTTCACTTGGACCCCACTAATAGTACGGTGGTTCCTATGACTCAACAAAGAAGAAAAGGAAACAACAAAACTACTAAGTCTTCGCGCTCCATAGTCTTCATGCAATGTCTTCCCATGTCATAGTCTTCCTTGTGAATAGCTTCACAGATCACCATTGTCTTCAATGTCTTCACACATTTTTACGGGTCATCTCCGGTAGGTAAACTGAATCAATGAGGGACTACTACCTGTGTTATCCTGCAATTCTCACAAACACATTAGTCCCTCAACCAGGTTTGTCGCCAATACTCCAAAACCATCTAGGGTGGCACTAGATGCACTTACACCAACAAAATCATATAGTCTGGTTATGCTCTATCTTCATCACACAAAGTATTTAATCATGCACAACCCCGACGACAAGCCAAGCAATTGTTTCGTACTTTTGATGTTCTCAAACCTTTTCAATCTTCATGCAATACATGAGCATGAGCCATGGACATTTCAGTATAGGTGGAATAGAATGGTGGTTGTGGAGAAGACAAAAAGGAGAAGATAGTCTCACATCAACTAGGCATATCAACGGGCTATGGAGATGCCCATCAATAGATATCAATGTGAGTGAGTAGGGATTGCCATGCAACAGATGCACTAGAGATATAAGTGTATGAAAGCTCAAAAAGAAACTAAGTTGGTGTGCATCCAACTTGCTTGCTCAGAAGACCTATGACATTTTGAGGAAGCCCATCATTGGAATATACAAGCCAAGTTCTTTAATTAAAAATTCCCACTAGTATATGAAAGTGTCAACATAAGAGACTCTCTATCATGAAGATCATGGTGCTACTTTGAAGCACAAGTGTGGATAAAGGATAGTAGCATTGCCCCTTCTCTCTTTTTCTCTCATTTTTTTATTTGGGCCTTTTCTCTTTTTTTATGGCCTCTTTTTTTCTTTTTTTCTTTTCCTCCAGGGTCTCATCCGACTTGTGGGGGAATCATAGTCTCCATCATCCTTTCCTCACTGGGACAATGCTCTAATAATGAAGGTCATCACACTTTTATTTACTTACAACTCAAGAATTACAACTTGATACTTAGAACAAAATATGACTCTATGTGAATGCCTTCAGCGGTGTACCAGGATGTGCAATGATTCAAGAGTGACATGTATCAAAAATTATGAACGATGGCTTTGCCACAAATACGATATCAACTACATGATCATGCAAAGCAATATGACAATGATGGAGCGTGTCATAATAAACAGAACGGTGCAAAGTTGCATGGAAATATATCTAAGAATGGCTATGGAAATGCCATAATAGGTAGGTATGGTGGCTGTTTTGAGGAAGGTACATGGTAGGTGTATGGTACTGGTGAAAGTTGCGCGGTACTAGATAGGCTAGCAATGGTGGAAGGGTGAGAGTGCGTATAATCCATGGACTCCACATTAGTCATAAAGAACTCACTTACTTATTGCAAAAATCTATTAGTTATCAAAACTAAGTACTATGCATATGCTCCTAGGGGTATAGATTGGTAGGAAAAGACCATCGCTCGTCCCCGACCGTCACTCATAAGGAAGACAATCAATAAATAAATCATGCTCCAACTTCATCACATAACCGTTCACCATACGTGCATGCTATGGGAATCACAAACTTTAACACAAGTATCTCTCAAATTCAGAACTACTCTACTAGCATGACTCTAATATCACCATCTTCATATCTCAAAACAATCATAAAGAATCATACTTATCATAGTATCCAATGCACTTTATATGAAAGTTTTTTTTATTATACTCATCTTGGATGCCCATCATATTAGGACTAATTTTATAACCAAAGCAAATTACCATGATGTTCTAAAAGACTCTCAAAATAATATAAGTTAGGCATGAGATATCAGCAATTTCTATAAAATAAAACCACCGCCGTGCTCTAAAAAGATATAAGTGAAGCACTAGAGCAATAATGTCTAGCTCAAAAGATATAAGTGAAGCACATAGAGTATTCTAATAAATTCCGATTCATGCGTGTCTATCCCAAAAGGTGTGTACATAAAGGGTGATTGTGGTAAACTAAAAAGCAAAGACTCAAATCATACAAGACACTCCAAGCAAAACACATATCATGTGGTGAATATAAATATAGCCTCAAGTAAAGTTACCGGTAGAGGAAGACGAAAGAGGGGATGCCTTCCGGGGCATACCCAAGCTTAGGCTTTTGGTTGTCCTGGACTTTTACCTTGGGTGCCTTGGGAATCCCCAAGCGTAGGCTCTTGCCACTCCTTATTGCAAAATCCATCAAATCTTTACCCAAAACTTGAAAACTTCACAACACAAAACTTCAATAGAAAATCTCATGAGCTCCGTTAGTATAAGAAAATAAACCACCACCTTAAGGTACTGTAATGAACTCATTATTTATTTATATTGGTGTTAAACCTACTTTATTCCAACTTATCTATGGTTCATACCCCCGATACTACTCATAGATTCATCAAAATAAGCAAACAACACACGAAAAGCAGAATCTGTCAAAAACAGAACATTCTGTAGCAATCTGTAACTTTAGAATACTTCTGTAACTAAAAAAATTCTGAAATAAATTGGTAGACGTGAGGAATTTGTCTATTAATCTTCTTAAAAAAGAGTCAACCTAAAATCACTCTTCTGTAAAAAATGAAAGCTATTCTCGTGAGCGCAGAAGTTTCTGTTTTTTACAGCAAGATCGTAAAGACTTCACCCAAGTCTTCCCAAAGGTTCTACTTGGCACAAACACTAATTAAAACATAAAACCACATCTAAACATAATCTAGATGAATTATTTATTACTAAACAGGAGCAAAAAGTAAAGAACAAAAATAAAATTGGGTTGCCTCCCAACAAGCGCTATCGTTTAACGCCCCTAGCTAGGCATAAAAACAAGAATAGATCTAGGTGTTGCCATCTTTGGTAGGCAATCCATAAGTGGCTCTCATAATATATTCATAAGGGAATTTAATTTTATTCCTAGGAAAGTATTCCATGCCCTTCCTTAACAGAA
Organism: Triticum dicoccoides; assembly: GCF_002162155.2. Lineage (NCBI taxonomy): Eukaryota > Viridiplantae > Streptophyta > Magnoliopsida > Poales > Poaceae > Triticum > Triticum dicoccoides. The sequence goes on from NC_041383.1 coordinate 549,838,225, forward strand.
ATTGGAATATAATGTTTCCTTCTTTCATATCCATAATTGCACCAATCGTTGCAAGGAAAGGTCTACAAAGAATAATAGGACATGTAGGATTGCAATCTATATCAAGAACAAGAAAATTTAAGGGCACATAATTCCTATTTGCAACAATAAGAACAGCACTAATCCTTCCCATAGGTTTCTTAATGGTGGAATCCACAAGATGCAAATTTAAAGAACAATCGTCAAATTCACGGAAACCTAGCACATCACATAAAGTTTTCAGAATCGTGGAAACACTAGCACCCAAATCACACAAAGCATAACATTCATAATCTTTAATCTTAATCTTAATAGTAGGTTCCCACTCATCATAAAGTTTTCTAGGGATAGAAACTTCTAGTTCAAGTTTTTCTTCATAAGATTGCATCAAAGCATCTACAATATGTTTAGTAAAAGCTTTATTTTGATTATAAGCATGAAGAGAATTTAGCACGGATTGTAACAATGAAATACAATCTATTAAAGAACAATTATCATAATTAAATTCCTTGAAATCCAAAATAGTGTGTTCATTGGTATTTAAAGTTTTGACCTCTTCAATCCCACTTTTATCAATTTTTGTATCTAGATCTAAAAACTCTGAATCATTGGGACGCTTTTTAACTAAAGTTGACTCATCTCCAGTCCCATCTTTATCAAGATTCATATTGGAAACAAAGATTTAATAGGAGTCACATCAATCACTTTTAGATCTTCATCACTATTATCATGAAAATGAGAAGAACACGCTTTCACAAACCAATCTTTTTTAGCACGCATCCTAGCGTTCTTTACACTCATCAATGGAAATTCTTATGGCTTTGAGAAACTCATTGATATCATGCTTAGATGGTATAGATCTAAGTTTCAAAGAATCAACATTAAGAGAAATTCTATCCGCGTTCCTAGCCAACCCATCAATCTTAAGCAATTTTTGTTCAATCAAAGCATTGAAATTCTTTTGCGAACTCATAAATTCTTTAACACCATTCTCAAAATCAGAGGGCAACTTATTAAAATTTCCATGAGTTGTTGTAGGAATTACCATAATTATTAAAGGAATTACTGGGAACAGGCCTCGGATTAAAATTGCCTCTATACGCGTTGTTACCAAAATTGTTCCTACCAACAAAATTCACATCCATAGATTCATTATTATTCTCAATAAAAGTGGACAAAGGCATATCATTAGGATTAGAAGAAACACTTTTATTAGCAAATAATTTCATAAGTTCATCCATCTTTCCACTCAAAACATTAATTTCTTCAATCGCATGAACTTGTTTACTAGTGGATCTTTCGGTGTGCCATTGAGAATAATTAACCATAATATTATCTAGGAGTTTAGTAGCTTCTTCTAGAGTGATTGCCATAAAAGTGCCCCCCCGCGGCCGAATCTAAAAGATTTATAGAAGCAAAATTCAATCCGGTATAATTTTTTTGTATAATCATCCACAGATTCAAACCATGTGTAGGGCAATTACGTATCATTAATTTCATCCTTTCCCAAGCTTGTGCAACATGCTCATGATCAAGTTGCTTAAAATTCATAATATCGTTCTTAAGGGAGATGATCTTAGCGGGAGGAAAATAATTAGAGATAAAAGCATCTTTGCACTTATTCCATGAATCAATACTATTTTTAGGCAAAGATGAGAACCATGTTTTAGCACGATCTCTAAGCGAAAAAGGAAATGGATTTAATTTAACAATATCATTATCCACATCTTTCTTCTTTTGCATATCACACAAATCAACGAAGTTGTTTAGATGGGAAGCAATATCTGCACTAGGAAGGCCAGAGAATTGATCTTTCATAACAAGATTCAACAAAGCGGCATTAATTTCAAAAGATTCAGCATTAGTAGTAGGAGCAATCGGAGTGCTAATAAAATCATTGTTGTTGGTATTGGAGAAGTCACACAATTTAGTATTATCTTGAGCCATCGTGACAGGCAATCAATCCAACACACAAGCACACAAGAAGAAAGCAAAAAGACACGAACGGAAGAGGGGCAAAGAAAAGGCAAAGGTTTTCGAAAATCGTTTTTGAAGTGGGGGAGAGGAAAACGGGAGGCGAATGTCAAATAATGTAATGCAAGGGAGAAGAGTTTATGATGGGTACTTGGTATGGCTTGACTTGGCGTAGATCTCCCTCGCAACGGCACCAGAAATCCTTCTTGCTACCTCTTGAGCTTGCGTTAGTTTTCCCTTGAAGAGGAAAGAGTGATGCATCAAAGTAGCATAAGTATTTCCCTTAGTTTTGAGAACCAAGGTATCAATCCAGTAGGAGACGACGCACAAGTCACCGAATACCTGCACAAACAATCAAGATCTTGCAACCAACATGATAAAGGGGTTGTCAATCCCTTCACCGTCAGTCGCAAAAGTGAGATCCAATAAAGATAATAAAGTAAATATTTTTTGTATTTTTGATGTATCAATTGAAAAGTAAAGATTGCAAAATAGTAAACGAGATTCAATAATATGGAAAAGAGACTTAATATAATGGGAAAGAGACCCAACGGCCATAGGTTTCACTAGTGGCTTCTCTTGAGATAGCAGGTATTACAGTAGGTGAACAAATTACTGCCGACCAATTGATAGAAAAGCGCATAATTATGATAATATCTAAGGCAATGATTATGAATATAGGCATCACTTCCGTGTCAAGTAGACCGACTCCTGCCTGCATCTACTACTATTTGTCGGTGTACTGGAGTAGGGGTACCCTAGTATCCTGAACTTGTGCACGGGCAGTTGCAGCACCCCGGGGCAAGGCTTGCCGGGTGACCGCCAAGGTCCTTCGTGGTTCCTTTGGAGCCATTCAAGAACAAAGTATTCAAGCCAAGGAGACAAGGCCCCGGCAAGAGGAGCTTGCCGGGAAGGCCAACCAAGGCATCTCAAGGAACTTGCCGCGACGCGCCACGCGTCCCGGCGAGGCCTGGTGAGCGACAAGCTTCCGGACGCGACAAGACAACGACCGCGGCAAGGCGCTTGCCGCGGCAAACTACCACTCTGTACCCGCGCTCCATCACATCCACCAACGTGTTGCCCTGGGACCTTTCCAGGCGCGCGTGGCAAGAGGCTGTGCGGCAAGCGGTGCACGGTGGCAAGCGACGCTGACAAGATTGCCATCGTGGAAAGCGGTGGCGTCCCTGACGGTCCCTTTTTGCATTATTTGGGCGACGTAGACGGGCATTTAATGCCTTTGTCCCCTGCCGTTAGGGTTAGGTATGATACACTGTACAGGTAGTTGTACCAACCGCAATTCCTTTTCCATTTTTACCCTTGTCTACGTTGCCACCTGTCGGAGACCCCTTTAGCATATAAAAGGAGGCCCATGCGCAACGTAGAGGGGGGTTCGAAGGCAGAAAAACACTCACGCTCGGTCTCGTTAGCAGCTAGTATGTACTGTAGCACTCAGCGCTCCCGAGCAAGAACTCAATACACTCAGACATGCAGCAGTAGGAGTGTTATCTCTCCGGAGAGCTCCCAAGCTGGGTAAACTGCTCGTGTGCTTCTCCTCGATCCGCTCTTCGTGCGATCTCCGCCCCCTGCCGAACCGAAAGGGGCTCGGTCCGCCGGTCCCATAGGTGTTCGTGGATCAGTTTCCCCGACATCTTTGGCGCGCCAGGTAGGGGGCGTCGAGGTTGTGTCAACCTGATCCGGTGTTCACACGAGCTAGATCTTCATCTTCTTCATCGACATGCCACCGAAGAAGAAGGCTTCGGCGGCAGCTGTTCCGTCCACGTCGACCCCACCACCACCGGAGCAAACGGGTGGTGGGGTAGACGCCGACGGAAGAACATGCATCGACGAGGGAGCTCACGGTGCTGCTAGGTCCAAGGAGAAGGCTGCGCAGACCTCGGCGTCCATACATGCACCGCGCCCATCTCAGGAGGCGCAGGACCGACAACATCATGGTATTCGCAGTGCCATATGTTCGTTGGACCAAGATCGAGATGGTGGATCTTGGGGTTCTCAAGACCAGCATGCACGCCAACATGCTGGCACGAGCGAGACACGGTTGCATGGACGGGATACTGCTCCTTCTAACATAGTTAGAAGTCCGAGCATATCCCTCTCCTCGCACCATTCGCCACTGCCGCCCACCACTCCAGCAGAAGCTTTGGCGCGATCTCAACTGCTCCTGGATTACCCTCCAACGGCAGACAAGATCGACGAATGGAGGGCCACCATTCAGAGTCTCATTGCCGCGGAGTACATCGCTGCCACGGCAGGACTGCCAGGCATGAGCCGATGGCGACGAAACCGGTGGGGGTGCAACCACCATACACTCTCCACCCCGAAGGCCAAGATCGCCGACTCGCCGGATCCACCTCGACAGCGACTCCACCGCATCATCAGATCCATGAGCTCGTCGCGATCAGCGCCAAGTTCTTCACGAACGACAGCAAGAAGACGCTCGTACTCGCATCGAGCGCTGAAGAGAAGCGCGGCGTCAATCGGACCAGCGCGCTGGGCCCTCTGTCGACATGCATGCACCAAGGGAAGTCCAGTGGCCCAGCACGAAGAATTTCAAGCCAGACGTACCAGAGAAGTATGATGGCAAGTCGCACCCGTCGGAGTTCCTCAGCATCTACACCATAGCGGTGCAAGCTGCCGGGGGCGGGACGACAAGATCCTGGCCAACTACTTCCCGCTGGTGCTCAAGCCCAATGTCAGATCCTGGCTCATGCACTTGCTGGACAACTCCATATCCTCCTGGGCAGACCTATGCCATCAGTTTGTCGGCTCCTTTACAGGCGGCCACAAGCCTCATGGCCAAGAGAGCGGCCTTCATCTGCTCTCCCAGAAGGAAGGAGAGCCCCTGCGCAAGTACATTCAGAGATTCAGCCGCGTACATCACAACATCCTAGATGTCCACCCTGCCGCGGTAATCAGCGCGTTCCATCAGAACGTGCGAAACCGCAGGATGCGGGAGGAGATGGCGATGTGCAAGATCAGAGACGTCAGTGAGCTATATGCCCTGGACGACAAGTGTGCACGTGCTGAGGAAGGGAGGAAACTCCCCGAAGAGAACACAGAAGCAGGAGGATCTGATAGTGAGGAGGCTGCTCCGGCAAAGAAAAACCGGCGGCGGAACAACAGGAAGAAGGAAGGCAAACATGTGCTAGTCGTTGAGCAGTCCGGCAACGGAGGTGGCACCAAGAAAGCCAAAGCTGGTAGCTCCAGCGAGGAGATTGCCGCGGGCACCAACTACTAGGCTGTGGCGGTCGCTGACAAGCAGGACGGCACCAACAAGCAGTACTGCAAGATCCACCGCACCAAGGGCCATGACCTCCAAAGCTGCAAGAAGGTCGAGCAGCTTGTCGAGCAGCAAAAGGTTGAATACGAGCGACGCGACAAGGAGAAGGCCCAGGAAGGTGCTGGAGGAGCCGGCAAGAAACGCCCCGACCGAGGAGGACGCCGCGGCAAGGCCAAGCAGCGGCAAGGAGACAGACCTCCCCGCGGCCGCGACAAGGATGAAGATGACGACGATGATGAAGATCTGGATGATGACGAGACCGATGAGCAGGAGTTCCAGAAAGCCACAGAGGTCATGTGCATTGACGGCGGTGCTTTTCTGCATACTTCACACCGCTAGCTCAAGCAGTGGGTGCAGGAAGTCAATGCGGCAGAACCACCCGTCGAGTCACGCAAGCCTTTGAAATGGTCCAGCACGCCTATCATCTTTGATATTGAGGACCACCCTGATCGCATAACTGCGGTCGGGTGCTTGCCGATGTTGGTTTCAACAACTATCCGCAACCTCAAGGTCACTAAGATGCTAGTTGACGGCGGGGCCGGCTTGAACCTGATCTCCTCCGCGGTATTCCAGAAACTCCAGATCCCTGATGGCGAGCTCGAAGAGACCGGCACATTCCAAGGAATCAATCCGGGAAGGAGCAAGCCGAAGGGAAAGATCACGTTGCCGGTGACATTTGGCAGCGAGTTGAACTTCAGGACTGAGGGGGTCATTTTTGACGTTGCTGACTTTCCATTGCCTCACAATGGGATACTCGGTCGTCCAGCACTCGCCAAATTCATGGCAGCCTCTCACTATGCATACAACATGCTGAAGATGCCAGGCCCGATAAGTGTCATCTCTGTCCCTGGCGACAAGAAGGATGCTCTTATCTGTACCGACAAGATCTACCGGGAAGCAGCAGCCGCAACAGATCGCAAGTCGCTTGCAGTTGAAGCTCCCGGGGCGAAGAAGAAGACCAAGTCCGGCGAGAGTTCTGATGCCCACTCCGGCAAGCGCACCTCTTCGGAGTGTTGCGCTACCGTCGAGGACGCACCATCGAGCTCCACCGGCAAGTGTAAGAAGACAATGGCAGCTCCACCAGAGACCAAGAAGGTGTCTGCCAAGGAGGATGGCACTGGTGGTACCTTCACCATCAGTGCCACTCTCGACCCTAAATAGGAAAGCGCGCTCGTTGCTTTCCTGCGGGCGAACATCGACGTATTTGCGTGGCAACCGTCTGACATCCCCGGTGTTCCCAGGAAAGTAATCGAGCACCATCTTGCCGTCTGTCCTCATGCGCGGCCCGTCAAGCAGAAAGTCAGGAAACAGGCAGTGGAGCGCCAAGAATTCATCGCAGAAGAAATCAAGAAATTGGAAGCAGCAGGCCTTGTCAGAGGAGTGCTCCATCCTACGTGGTTGGCCAACCCTATAGTCGTGCGCAAGGCAAACGGGAAATGGAGGCTTTGTATCGACTTTACCGATGTCAATAAAGCTTGTCCCAAAGACCCATTTCCCTTGCCGCGCATCGACCAGATTGTTGACTCCACGGCCGGATGTGACTTGCTTTCATTTCTTGATGCATACTCAGGATACCATCAGATCTTCATGGCAGAAGAGGATGAGGAGAAGACCGCATTCATCACCCCATGTGGCACATACTGTTTCGTACGGATGCCTTTCGGTTTAAAGAATGCTGGTTCAACATTTGCAAGGGTAGTCCATGACGCTTTTGAGCCGCAAATACACAGAAATGTGGAAGCCTACATGGATGACATAGTGGTCAAGAGCAAGGACAAGGCGACTCTGATTCAAGATTTAGACGAAACCTTTGCAAATCTGCGCAAGATCAACCTCAAGCTTAACCCCGAGAAGTGTGTGTTTGGAGTCCCCTCCGGCAAGCTTCTCGGGTTCTTCGTGTCTCAGCGGGGAATTGAAGCCAATCCCGACAAGATCAAGGCCATTGAGCAGATTGAAGCACCAAAGCGCGTCAAGGATGTACGAAGACTTGTCGGTTGCGTAGCTGCTCTCAGCAGGTTTATCTCTAGGTCTACTGAGTGCGCCCTGCCATTTTTCAAAATATTGAAAAAGGCAGGTCCAATGAAATGGACTCCGGAAGCGGAGGCTGCACTGCAGGACTTAAAGAGATACCTGTCCTCCACTCCAACACTTATCGCACCTAAGCCACAAGAGAAGTTGCTACTATATATAGCGGCAACCAATCAAGTGGTTAGTGCTGCGTTAGTAGCAGAGAGGGAGGTGGATGATGAGCCAGCAACCACGGAAGATGCATCCAGCGACAAGTGGGGGACTTCACCGGCAAGCTCTGGTCCCGACAAAGATGGATCTGGGCAGGCGCGTGAGAAGATGCAGAAAAGAATGGTGCAGCGCCCAGTTTACTTCGTCAGTTCCCTTCTGCAGGTGGCTAGGTCAAGGTACTCTGGTGTGCAAAATTGCTTTTCGGCCTTCTCATGGCCTCGAGAAAGCTGCGCCATTACTTCCAAGCACATGAGATCACAGTCGTCACTCGTTTTCCGCTGAAGAGGATACTGCAAAATCCAGAAGCAACAGGCAGGATTGTCGAGTGGGCACTGGAACTGTCAAGCTTTGGCCTCAAGTTTGAGAGCACTTCAACTATCCAAAGCAAAGCATTGGCAGAGTTCATAGCAGAGTGGACGCCAACACAAGATGAAGAAATTCCAGAAATGAGCATCCCCGTCAAGGAAGCAAGCAAAGAGTGGCTGATGTACTTTGATGGTGCCTTCTCGCTGCAAGGCGCCGGTGCGGGCGTGCTACTTGTTGCACCCACCGGAGAGCACCTCAAGTACGTAGTCCAGATGCACTTTCCCAAGGAGCAAGCAACGAACAATACCGCAGAGTATGAAGGTTTGCTTGCCGGTCTCAGGATCGCAGCAGACCTTGGGATCAAGAAGCTCATTGTCAGGGGTGACTCACAGCTTGTCGTCCGCCAAGTGAACAAGAATTATCAGAGTCCGTTGATGGAAGCTTACGTTGATGAAGTGAGAAAGCTAGAAGAGCACTTTGACGGCCTACAGATGGAACATGTTCCAAGAGCTCAGAACGACATTGCCGATGGCCCGTCGAAGTGCGCCGCACTTAAGTTACCTGTGGAACCAGGGATCTTTGTGCTCAAAGTGACTCAACCGTCTGTAATGCCATCAACTGGACAGAGCAAGAAGACGAAGTTGATTTCTGGTGACTATTTTCCGGCAGAGCTCCCCGAAGCCGCCGCCAAGAAGGTCCTCAAGATCAACACCAAGGGTGCTGAGGAGCAGTCTGCTCCGGCAAGCCCTAGGGTTTGTTTCGTTGAAGCAGACGCTCCCGACAAGTTTTGCTCCGGCAAGCTTGCCGGGGAACGTCAAGCTCCGGCTGAGCCGCAGGTTCTCGCCGTAGAAGCGGATGTTCCCGCAGCAGCAGATGTGCCTTTAGTCCTTGTTGTCGAGCCACAAGCTCCAGCATGGGCACAGCAGATTGTCCGTTTCCTTCAGACAGGAGAACTTCCCGAAGAGCAAGAAGAAGCGGAAAGAGTAGCCCGGCAGTCAAGTATGTACCAGTTTGTCGACAACACACTGTACAGAAGAAGACTCAACGGCGTGAAATTGAAGTGTATTCACCGGGAAGACGGATAAAAGCTGTTGGCAGAGATACATGGAGGCATATGTGGTCACCACATTGGCGCAAGAGCACTTGCCGGCAAAGCGTTCTGGCAAGGTTTCTTTTGGCCGACAGCCCTCCAGGATGCAACTGCAAAAGTAACCAAGTGTAAAGCGTGCCAGTTCCATTCCAAGTAGATACACCAGCCAGCTCAAGCTCTCCAGACGATCCCTTTATCCTGGCCATTTTCGGTCTGGGGGCTCGACATCCTCGGCCCCTTTCCCCGAGCTGTCGGGGGCTTTGAGTACTTGTACGTTGCAATCGACAAGTTCACAAAGTGGCCGGAAGTGGAAGCAGTGAGGAAGGTGACAGCACAGTCAGTAGTCAAGTTCTTCAGGTCGATTGTTTGCCGCTTCGGGATCCCTAACAGGATCATAACCGACAATGGCACGCAATTCACGAGCCGCACCTTCATGCAGTACGTCCAAGATCTTGGTGCCAAGGTCTGCTTCGCTTCTGTTGCTCATCTGAGAAGTAATGGTCAAGCGGAGAGGGTGAATGCTGAAGTGTTGCGCGGGCTCAAGACCAGGACTTTCGACAGGCTGCGCAAGTGCGGAAAGAACTAGATTGAGGAGCTGCCGGTGGTTCTTTGGTCGATCAGGACGACGCCAAATCGAGCCACTGGCCAGACACCTTTCGCTCTAGTCTATGGAGCAGAGGCAGTTCTCCCCATGGAACTCGTATACGGGTCACCTCGAGTGCTCGCTTATGATGAGCTTGAGCAAGAGCAGCTGCGACAAGATGACACGCTGCTCCTTGAGGAGGACCGTCTTCAGGCCCCTGTACGAGCTGCTCGATACGAGCAAGCTTTGCGCCGCTACCATAGCCGCAAAGTTAATGCCAGAAGTCTCGAGGAAGGCGACCTTGTCCTTCGGCGCGTTCAGTCCGCCAAGAATTCCAACAAGTTGACGCCGAAGTGGGAAGGCCCTTACCGGGTGAAACGAGTCACTAGGCCTGGCGCTGTCCGCCTTGAGACCGAAGATGGCATTCCGGTGAGCAACTCCTGGAACATTGAGCATCTTCGTAAGTTTTACCCGTAGGGCGCGGTTGCCGGAACCTGTTCCGGCAACCACCTTTTGTACAAGTCTTGCCGATGTTGCATATAATCCTTTGTACGAAGCCGGGCGCAGACCCCATCCATAAGTAAAGCTCATGTGCTCCGCACATCTTGTCAATTTCATGCTTCTACTTTTTTTTGCATGCGTTATCTGACACTTTGTGCAGCGCCTACCCCTGGTAAGCAATAACGAGCCGTAAGGCTCCATATCTGTATTTTCTCTTCTTTCTCTTTCTCAAAGAAAGGAAGGATCCCTCGCCCACAAGTTTGCCGGGGGAAAGGAGAAGATAATGGTGTGGACCAAGCATCGTTCGAGGAAGTTTCGCCTTACCGGGAAGCAAACGACAGAAAAGCTAAGTTGCTAAAGTTTGAGCAATCAGTTTTAAAATTTTTAAGTTATCTTCCTCGAACGACCGTGCTTTGTATGGAAAACCTGTGCGCGGAGGAACCAACTCGTAGCTAGTTGCGCCCTTACTTTGTTTCGAGTCCGCTCAACAACTTAAGTGAGCTGCGACTAGTTGCGACAAGGTTTCTTGTTGGCAGCGGCACCGCCAGCAGGCTGCTGACGTCCTGCACTCAGCGCTCGCGGCGAAGGTGCCTACGCCGACAAGTTCCCTAAAAGCGTAGGGCAAAAACATACAAAGGAAGGAATCAAGTAAAGGAAATAACATAGCAATCTCTACCCAAAATAGAGTCATATTACAAGATAGCTTGTCGCAGCTCTAATAGATTGTTCTCATAACGTGACCAGCAGCAACAAGAAAAAGAGAAAACGGGCGGCCTAATCTATGCGATCGCCCTCAACCCTCTTGATCCCGCTCACCTTGTCCACAATGGGTGCGACAAAGGTCTTGAGCGCTTCCAGATCAGCATCCGGCGGCAAGGTCCTGAGGATGTTGGTGAGGTTGAGGCCTGGGTTGCGGAAGGCCACCTTCACCAGCACCTTTTGAAGAGCTCCCGCGCAGATCTTGCGTGACTCGTCGGCCAGCTGCTTTGGGATCTTCTCCCGGAGTCGCTGGAGGGCCGTCGCCACGCCTTTGAAGAACCAGCTGAGCTTGGCGTTGGGTTGGAGGTGCTCATCGGAGGAATACCCGAGATCCTCCATCCCCAGCTGCGCCAGCTCCCTGTCGATGGCTGCGGCAACATCCACGAGACCCTCGGTCCAGTGCTCCACATTCTCCCTAAAAGTGTTTTGGGCGGTAGCAACACTCACCAGCAGCGCCTCGTCGGCCTTGATCTTCTCCTTCAAGGCCACCTCCTGCTCCCTGGCGTCGTCCAGCGTCTTGGTCAAAGTAGTTAGCTTCAACTCAAGATCTGTGTTGGAGTCCTTGGCGGCACTAAGCTCCTTGCTCCTCTCCGCGAGACGACCCTGCAGCTCGCCAAGGGTGTAGGCGTCCTTCTCGTGCTCATGCTTGAGCGCAGCAAGCTCCTCGCCGCTCTCCTTGAGATCGGCCTCTAGCTGTGCCACCTTCATCTCCAGCTCCTTCTTGGCGGCCTCGGCAGCTGCGGCAGCATCCTCTGCTTCCTTGAGAGCCCCGCCGAATGTTTGCTCACGCGCGGCAAGCTCCTCCTCGTGACTGTCAAGGTTAACCTTCCGCTGCGCCAACTCGCCTTCCTGCGCAGACAGCTTCTCGGCAGCAAGCCGCTGTTGCTCTTCAACTTCAGCCTTCTCGAGGAGGAAGGCTTTCCGCTCATCGGCGAGTTGCTCCCGCTCCTCTGCCAAGGACCGGAGAGCTTCCTGGTTGAGGCCCCAGAGCTCCTCCGCGCGCTTCTCGATGTCCACTCCTACCTTCGCGACAAGCGCTTCTCGGGATACCAGCTTGGCCTGTCGGGCGCGGTAGAGCGACAACAGCTTCCGCAGCAGTTGCTCCTCCTCAGGCTCGCCGCTGCTGCTGCTCGGCACGTCGACCAGCGTCAGCCCAGCGGAGGCGAGCAACTCTTCATCAAAGATTTCTCCTTCGATCGGTGCCCTGGAGCTCGACGCCCAGGGGAGCTTGATGAAGACGCCATCGCCGGCCTTCAAATAGGCGCTGGGCTGGGGCTCTTCGGAGCCTGACGCTGCAGCAGCGGCGGAGGGATCGGCGGTCAGCATAGCGCCTGACGCTCCTGTGGCCTCGGGGCCGTCAGTGCGATCGCCGGACCCTTCGCCAGCTTCTGCGGCGGCAGCTTTGGCGGCCTCTCCGCCGGCGGGCTCATCAGTGCCGGCTTCTTCTTCGGTGACAGCGGCGTCGTCGGTATTGCCGCGCGCGTTCTCCTCGCCGGCGACCTCGGTTTCCACCGGCTCCATGGCAGATGGACCTGACGACCGGAAAAGGGAGAAAAGTTAAGGAAATATTCAAAAAGAAAATCAGAAGAAGAAGAACCCAAGGGAAGTTTTCAAGCAAGAGGATTACCTGTACTAGGATCCACAGCCGCGGTCTCCGCCACCGGGGGGTCGCTGGTGCTGTCCCTTGCCGGAGAACTGTCCCTTGCCGGAGACTTCTCCCTTATCGGAAAATTCTCCCTTGCCGGAGAACGCTCCTTTGCCGGGGAATCCTCCCTTGGTGGTGTAGTCGAAGCAGATGGCATGTCGTGAGCGGCTTCCGGGCACTCCTGGTGAGACTGCTCTGCTCCTACGCAAACCAATAGTCAGATGTCAGCAAAGAAAGAGCACCCATGCGCGCCTAACAGCAGGAAGTAAACCATATACTTATGATGGGGGCTGCGCTGGGGGCTGCTTTGGGGAATAGTTGTCGGGTCCGGCAAGGTGGTCTCGGACACACCCCCTGCTGTCGTGGTGGGTTCGTCCTCGATGACAATCACCGGGACCTTGGCTCTCTTCGCCGCTCTCTGGGCCAGAGTCCTAAAAAGGAATGGGTTCGGAGTAAAGCAAATCAGATACAAGACAAAACAACAAGAATTGAAGAACTACAAGTACAGCAAAGAATCTTACTCTTCCTCTTCCTCGTTGGAGCTGAGCGCGGAGAGGTCGAAGTCCGGCCCACCTTCGGCGCGACAAGGCGGAGGAGTAGGTTTCCTTAGCCGCTTGGCGGGAGCAAAAGCGGTGGTCCGGGAGGGCCCCGCTCCAGTTGCCGCAGCGGCGTGAGGTGCTCCCCCGGCAACAGTGCTTGCCACGGTGGAGCGCGTCGCGCGGTGCGGCGGCTGTTGACCCGTCTGCCGCCCCGCTCTGTCCCCGGCCTTGCGGAGACGCCTTCTTGGTGGAGCTGGGGGCTCCGGTTGCGACGAGCTGTCTGAAGGTGAGAAAGAGGAGGAGTCGATCTTCAACGAGTCGCTCGCGCCCTCGGCGGGCTCGCTCGACTCAGCCTCAGTCCCGACAAGCTCTCCCTCGCCGGCAAGCTCCTCTCGCTCGGCAAGGTTTGCCGCCTCTGCTGCCTCTGCCTCCTCCATGGTGAATCCAAACTCGCCTGCGGCAGCGGCTGCCGCCGCCTCTTCCAGCCTAGTGGCGATGCGCTGCATCTCCACATCGGTGGTGTCGCGAGTAAGGCTCTTCTGTTCATCGGAGCGGACCGGCACTTCTACCAAGCCGTCAAAGAACTCCTGCACGACGTCGTCTGCAGGCTCTTGCCAAGTTGGGACAATTCCATGTGAATCGCATAGCGGCATCATTGCACGGATGCGGTCGAGCGAGGAGTTGTTGCATAGCGGAACGACACCCCTCGGCAACCTGAACATTTCGGGATGTTGAGGATCGTGCTTGAACAGTTCCAGGAGCATCGCGTCCAGTTCCAGGACAGTGAAGTTGAAGTTAAGGCCCGGGCGCAGCCTCATGATATCCGCGGCATTCTGGAACTCCCAGGCGGGTCTCCTCCTCTCCTGCAGGGGGGCGATGCGGCGGCGAAGAAAATCTGCGGCGGCGAAGAAAATCTGCGCCAACGGCGCCTACGGTGAGCCCGGCAAGCCTGAGGCGTAGGATCCGGGTGACGGCAATCTTCAGCCTATCGTCTTCCGGGGCCACGTTGCTCCAATCGTTGCCGCGCGGTACTGGGCTTGGCGTTGGGCGGTAAATGGCTGCGGGTTCTCCTCGACAATCCAGCACCAGTCTGCTCTCCATTCATCCCACTTGCTGCGGAGCTCTCCCTCCAGATAAGCTTCCTTCTTGCCAGTTCTCGAGATCCAGGCGATTCCGCCGGATAAAGGCTCCCCTCTCTCAACTCGGGGCATAAAGAAGTGGCAAAAAAGAGCTACATTTGGATAGACTCCGACAAAGTTTTCGCAGAGATGTGCGACAACTGCCATGGTCAGAACGGCGTTGGGGGTGAAGTCAAGGAGGCGGAACCCGTAGGTGTTGATAATGTCACAGAAAAACTCAGAGAAAGGCGGGCAGAGCCCGCAGTAGAAGAACAACGCGAAGAAGGGATATCCATTCGGAGCCAGTTCTGAAGCGGCAGCTGAGAGTACCTTCGTGCGCGGATGCGCTCGCATCTCCGTCGACCAGAAGAGGTAGTAATACTCCCTCAACTCCTTCGCGGCGAGCTGAGGGGGGAAGGTTGCCCGCTCCTTTCGCAGCACCGCGAGCCGCTGCGCCTCGGCCGACTTCACAACCTTCCCGGCTTTCGGAGCCATGGCGGAGGTGGTGAGAGAGATCGACGGCATTGGTGGTGCCGGTGGCGATGGGGGGCGGAGCGCTGCTCTCTTTCAGCTTTGGGAAGAAGGGGGGAGCGGCGGAGGTTTTTGAGATTGGAATAGCAACCGGCGAGATGGGCGAACTGCCCCTGTTTCCCCTGCTTATAAAGAGGGAGGGGGCAGACGTTCCGTCTTCCCGAATAAAGAAACCACCCACGATCTCTCCCACGATGCCGCATTCGACGCGTGCCGTTCGAGGAGGGCGCGGTGGATATAGAGTGAGATACGGCATAACCCAAGACGCGCGTGCCCATGCCCTGTTTTGGGCCTGGCCCAACAGCGCTCGGCACCGTGTGTGGCCCAGGCCCGGGGGCTCCTGTCGGTGTACTAGAGTAGGGGTACCCTAGTATCCCGAACTTGTGCACGGGCAGTTGCAGCACCCCGCGGCAAGGCTTGCTGGGTGACCGCCAAGGTCCTCCGTGGTTCCTTTGGAGCCATTCAAGAACAAAGTATTCAAGCCAAGGAGACAAGGCCCCGGCAAGAGGAGCTTGCCGGGAAGGCCAACCAAGGCATCTCAAGGAACTTGCCGCGACGCGCCACGCGTCCCGGCGAGGCCCGGTGAGCGACAAGCTTCCGGATGCGACAAGACAACGACCGTGGCAAGGCCCTTGCCGCGGCAAACTACCACTCTGTACCCGCGCTCCAGCACATCCACCAACGTGTCGCCCTGGGACCTTTCCAGGCGCGCGTGGCAAGAGGCTGTGCGGCCAGCGGTGCGCGGTGGCAAGCGACGCTGACAAGATTGCCATCGTGGCAAGCGGTGGCGTCCTTGACGGTCCCTTTTTGCACTATGTGGGCGACGTAGACGGGCATTTAATGCCTTTGTCCCCTGCCGTCAGGGTTAGGTATGATACACTGTACAGGTAGTTGTACCAACCGCAATTCCTTTTCCATTTTTACCCTTGTCTACGTTGCCACCTGTCGGATACCCCTTTAGCATATAAAAGGAGGCCCATGCGCAACGTAGAGGGGGGTTCGAAGGCAGAAAAACACTCACGCTCGGTCTCGTTAGCAGCTAGTATGACTGTAGCACTCAGCGCTCCCGAGCAAGAACTCAATACACTCAAACATGCAGCAGTAGGAGTGTTATCTCTTCGGAGAGCTCCCAAGCTGGGTAAACTGCTCGTGTGCTTCGCCTCGATCCGCTCTTCGTGCGATCTCCGCCCCCCGCTGAACCAAAAGGGGCTCGGTCCGCCGGTCCCATAGGTGTTCGTGGATCAGTTTCCCCGACACTATTACTCCACACATCAACCGCTATCCAGCATGCATCTAGAGTATTAAGTTCATAAGAACGAAGTAACGCATTAAGCAAGATGACATGATGTAGAGGGATAAACTCAAGCAATATGATATAAACCCCATCTTTTTATCCTCGATGCCAACAATACAATACGTGCCTTGCTACCCCTACTGTCACTGGGAAAGGACACCGCAAGATTGAAACGAAAGCTAAGCACTTATCCCATGGCAAGAAAGATCAATCTAGTAGGCCAAACTAAACCGATAATTTGAAGAGACTTCCAAAGATATCAAATCATGCATATAAAAATTCAGAGAAGAACCAAATAATATTCATAGATAATCTTGATCATAAATCCACAATTCATCGGATCTCGGCAAACACACCACAAAAGAATATTACATCGAATAGATCTGCAAGAACATCGAGGAGAAATTTATATTGAGAATCAAAGAGAGAAAAGAAGCCATCTAGCTAATAACTATGGACCCGAAGGTCTGTGGTAAACTACTCACGCTTCGTCGGATAGGTAATTGTGTTGATGTAGAAGCCCTCCGTGATCGAATCCCCCTCCGGTAGTGTCGGATTACGGGTTCCGCAAACCCTTGAAAGGTTCGAACTCCGGGGTGCGTGCGGAGATATCAACCTACCCAGCCTGCCTACTCGCAATCCTCCTAAGACTAGTGTGTCCGGCTCAAAGAGACAAAGAGACACAGCAGTTTATCCTAGTTCAGGCCACATTGCAGTGTAATACCCTACTCCAGTGTTTTGGTGGATTGCCTTGAAGGGCTGAGGATGAACTAATACTGTGGATGAACTGGCCTCAGGAGGTGTGTTCTTGAGCTCCAGAGAGCTGGTGAGGTGGTCGGGTGAGAATGGATCTGATCCCCCCAGATGGTGGTGGATAGTCCTATTTATAATGGCCTTGGTCCTCTTCCCAAATATTGTCAGTAAGGGATCCAATAACGGCCAGATTTGAAAGGGGACAAGTAGTACATCCTATCCTGACTAAAGTGGTCTTCGCCTGCAAAAAGCCTCTGGCTGTGACGCTGCGGTGGGCTCGGTGATGACCTCCGTCCTACCGTCCTGGCGGTCTTGGTCTTGTCGCACCAGAATGGAAACCTTTGGAGGATTCCTCAGGACTCTGTGCCTGTGGCTTGCCTCACTTGCACCATAGAGGAAACTGGCGCTCCATGCCCGCTGGCGCCCGCCTGGCCTTAGTCGCCAGGGCTCACATCAGCTCATGAGGTGCACCTTGCATAGAACCCTCAGCCCCTCGGGAGCCAGCCTAAGGAGGCCGATCCCCTCGGGGGTCTTGGTGTCGTCCGCCTCACGAAGCTTGGCCCCTCGTGAGGGCCTTGAGTCGCTGATGCTGAAGCTGGGCCGTACCAGGCCATCGATGGAGCCACGAGGTGGGCTGCAGGCAGGCAAGTCTAGATACACCCATATCTAGAGCGCTGACAGTAGCCCCCGGGCCCAAGGCGCGCTCGGACTTGGCTTCCAGGCGAAGCCAAAGGGCAAGTGCAGAGCGTCGCGGGCCCTAACTGCCTGCGGCCTTGATGACGCGTGGAGATTGATTGGACGTGGGCGTATCCACTTCCCCATGCTGCCTCGGCAACTGTTTCCGTCTAACAAAAGGGTTGCCATCTGCTGCCGTGCTTTCATTGCCTTCCCTTCGTCTTGCTCCAGATCCCCTTCTTCCAACGCCGAAAGAACTCACCGGATCTGCTGATTATCTCCTCCAATCGTCCGCCCAATGGCTGCTGAGAAGACCAAGGCTCCAGCCCTGGCTGCCGACCCTGCCTGGTACGAGCCGGTGCTGACCACGCCCTCCGTCACCGAGGAGAAGCTCCAGACTGTGTTTCTCCTGCGGCGAGCGAGGACAACGAGTGGGGGCAAACTGTGCTCCGGGTCGCCGCTGCCATGCCAGAACCCGCCAACAATACCTTATATGCTTTCTTCCTGCACAACGTCTGCTCGGGGCTGATGCCCCCATTCTCCCGCTTCTTCTACGCCGGTCTCCACCATTACGACCTCCATGCGCTCCACATCCATCCCAATTCCATCCTTCTCATGTCCATCTTCGCCCTCTACTGCGAGGTGTTCGTGGGGGTGATGCCCTTCGTCGCCATGCTCCGCCACTTCTTCTTCCTCCGCATGACTAGCGACCGGTCCGCAGGGTGCGGCGGCTTTGTTCCGGCACGGGGCGGCAATGCGATCTCCCACACCGGGAAGAAGGTGGAGGATGCCCTGAAGAGGTGGGTCCTAATGGACGCCAAGTGCTCCCGTGACTTGCTGGAGCTGCCAACCGAGCTCCCCTCCTCCGAGAAGGGGTGGGTTTTTGAGAAGATAACCGACCCTTCCCTGAAGCCGCTGATGAAGAAGATGGAGGACGACCTGAAGAATGATAAGCTGACGGGGGCC
Organism: Triticum dicoccoides; assembly: GCF_002162155.2. NCBI lineage: Eukaryota > Viridiplantae > Streptophyta > Magnoliopsida > Poales > Poaceae > Triticum > Triticum dicoccoides. The sequence goes on from NC_041383.1 coordinate 549,856,513, forward strand.
ATGATGATTAAGGAGTTCCTGATGCAGCGCCTGGTGCCGCTCCAGGACCGCTCCCACCCCTTGTGGAAGCTTGGGGGCGCTGACAACAAGATCCGCGTGCGCCAGGACGCCCTTCCCGAGGAGGATCTAAGCAAGGTGTCACTTTCCTTGACTGGAAAGGATCCAAGTGGTCCTCCGGAGGAATGGCTCCTGTTGTACCATCGAGTCAACGGAGAGGAGATTGCCGCTGCCATGCCAGTCTTCAACGAGTCCGGGCCCGTGCTGACGGGGCCTCCCCTGCCCCCTACCTCCTTGCTGAACCAGTCCTACAGTGACCACTCCTCCGAGGCCACCGAAGAGGAGGGCGAGGGGGAATCCTTTGCCCCGAGGCAGAGGGAGCTCCTCCATAACTTCCCTGACAATGATGATGAGGATGCGCCTCTGGTGGTGGAGCTGGCTTTCCCCTCCGGGGTCACCACGAGATCCGGGGCGGGCTCCTCGAAGCAGCACAAGCGGTTGATCGTGAAGAAGGGCAGGACCGCGCTGATCCCTATGGGAAGTACTCCGGCTTCGCCAGCGGTGTCCCGAGCGGCGCTGACCGCGTGCTCTCGTGCTCCCACGAGTGCGGCTCTGACTGCCCTGGCGAAGCCCCCGTTGTTGGGCCTGAAGAGGAACTACGTCTTCTCTGACCAGTGAGTGTTTTCCCTTGGCCTTATTCTTGATTCCTGATGCGATGCTCAGTGTCTTCGCCCGTCGTTAAGTAACAGTCGTCGAAGAAGAAGAAGGAGGGCGCTGGGGTTGTCGTGGTCGAGCGTGTCGAGGTGGTCGCCACAGCCCTGGCGAAGAATAGCGACGCGGCCCCTGCAGTTCCAGCAGCGACGTCGTCTTCTCAGGGTGCGGAAGCCCATCCTAAGGATGTGTCGGCGTCCTCAGCGGGGATGACCCCATCGACACCCATCCTTGCTGCGTCCGCTGAAGTCGCCAGGCCTCCGGAGCCCCCACTCCTTCCTGGTGCTATAGCTTCTCCTGCCCTGGTGCCAAGAACGTCTCCTCTCCTGCCTGACATGTAGCTGGGCCATGGCGCTCCTACCGCATCCGGAGCCCTGGAGGAGGCTCGAGTGGCGCTGAACCTTCTCGAAGATGAAATTCAGGGCCCGGACCAGCGCATAGCGTTGGGGCGCCTGGGGCTAATCTCTGGATGGCTCTAGGCTGACGTGTCTGTCCGAGCGTCCTGAAGCTCTATGGAGGAGGCTGAGAAGGTGTCTGGGGTGGCTTCTACCGAGCGTGAACTAGCGCGAAAGGAGGCCAAGGAAGCCGAGAATCGGTGCCGCGCGGTGGGGGCTAAGCTGAAGGCTTTTCAGGATCAACAGGCCACCTAGGCCAGCCAGCTCCAGGAGCGAGAGGAGAGACTGAAGGACCAGGAGGCTGCCGTTGCCGATCGCGATGCTAGACTGAAGAAGGCAGCCCTAGAACAAGCTGCGGAGCATGACCGCCTGACGAAGCTGAAAGAGGAGGCGGAGGCAGCCCAGGAGGCCCTTGCCGAGGCCAAAGAAGCAGCCACCATGAAGCGCAGCACCCTCGCCTCCCTTGAGGCGAGGTTCCACAAGACTCAGCGGTTGCTCTTTGGGGGCGATCCCTCGAAAGAAGCGGTGGTGGCCCCAAGGGAGAGCCCTACCGCCCTGCTCCTTGAGGTCGTGGAAGTGCTCGAGGATGCCATCGACGGGTTTGACTCTTTGGTGGAAGGTGAGGCTCGCTTGCTTTCTTCCATGGAGCTTATGTGCGTCTTCAGCCATCTCTATCGCCGGGACGCCAGCTTCGACTTCGCCGCCATCCTCAAGCCCGTGGACTCCAACTCCCGCAATGCTGCTGCTGCCGTCGTGAAGAGCTCCGTGGACGCCCTGCTGAGCAAGTTCCTTGTCGTCAGTTTGTGGTTGGGGCCGAGGGGACGGGCAACGCGGCTGGCGATGAGGCTCTGCTGGCGGGTGATGGCGGCACCCAGGGCTGAAGAGGTGGCTTGGTGGCGCTGCTCCTTCCTGTTCATCCTGTATCATGTGGCATGCCTCTTGGAGGTGTTTAAAACTGATTGCTTGGAACAATATGTTTTGTAATAATTAGACTATGGTTCCTCGACTTTCTCTGTTTGCTTTGTTGTTCTGTGTCGGCAGAGCCCGACCCGGTGCATACCTCAGCCGTCATTGGGTCATCCGGATCGCCAGGACAAGCCCAAGGGGTGAGGGGCTACGTGGCCAGTTAGGCTCCTGAGACGCGATGCTCAGGAGTCCCCTTTGATGTGCGAACAACTTAGGAAAAAGTGTGAAGGCAAGCCTTGGCATTCTACGTCGACGGGTGAGGGAGTCCTGGATTTGGGGGTCCTCGGACAGCCGGACTATATCCTTATGTCGGACTGTTGAACTATGAAGATACAAGATAGAAGACTTCGTCTCGTGTCCGGGTGGGACTCTCCTTTGCGTGGAAGGCAAGCTTGGCGATTCAGATATGTAGATTCCCTTCTCTATAACCGGCTCTGTGTAACCCTAGCCCCCTCCAGTGTCTATATAAACCAAAGGGTTTAGTCCGTAGGACAACAACAATCATAATCATAGGCTAGCTTCTAGGGTTAGCCTCTATGATCTCATGGTAGATCAACTCTTGTAATACTCATATCCTCAAGATCAATCAAGCAGGAAGTAGGGTATTATCTCCTTCGAGAGGGCCCGAACCTGGGTAAACATCGTGTCCCCCGCCTCCTGTTACCATTAGCCTTAGCCGCACAGTTCGGGACCCCCTACCCAAGATCCGCCGGTTTTGACACCGACAGTAGGGCCCGGCCCCGCGCATACCTCAACCGCCGTTGGGTTGTCCGGATCACCAGGACGAGACCAAGGGTGAGGGGCTATGTGACCAGTTAGGCTCCTGAGATGCGCTGCTCAGGAGTCCCCCCTTAACGTACGAATGACTTGAAAAGGACGAGAGTCAGGCCTTGGCATTCTGTGTCGGCAGGGCCTGGCCCCGCACATACCTCAACCGCCGTTGGGTCATCCGGATCACCAGGACGAGACCAATAGGTGAGGGGCTACGTGGCCAGTTAGGCTCCTGAGACGCGATGATAAGGGTCCCTGAGGGAGTCCTGGATAAGGGGGTATCTGGACAGCCGGACTATGTACTTTGGCCGGACTGTTGGACTATGAAGATACAAGATTGAAGACTCCGTCCCGTGTCCGGATGGGACTCTCCTTTGTGTGGAAGGCAAGCTTGGCGATTCGGATGATAGATCTCCTTCTCTATAACCGACTCCGTGTAACCCTAGCCCCCTCCGATATCTACATAAACCATAGGGTTTAGTCCGTAGGACAACAACAATCATACCATAGGCTTGCTTCTAGGGTTTAGCCTCTACGATCTCATGGTAGATCAACTCCTGTAATACTCATATCATCAAGATCAATCAAGCAGGAAGTAGGGTATTACCTCCATCGAGAGGGCCCGAACCTGGGTAAACATCGTGTCCCTAGTCTCCTGTTACCATTAGCCTTAGACGCACAGTTCGGGACCCCCTACCCGAGATCCGCCGGTTTTGACACCGACATTGGTGCTTTCATTGAGAGTTCCTTTGTGTCGTCTCTATAAGGCTTGATGGCTCGTCTCGTTGTCAAGGACAACATCACCACTGGGGGAGCCCTGGCCCTAGGCCAAACTCTCCGGCTGGGCGGCTTCGTCATGACCGCCCGACTGGCTGTCACGCCGACGATGACTTCTTAGGTCATCAAAAACAGCCTCCATGTCGATTCGGAACTTGCCGAACAGATGGACCCGATGGAGCTCTCCTCCCTTAATGAGCTCTTGGATCGCATCGCCGCCCTGGGCGTCGCTACAGACTATGACCTGATCAGGCTTAAACCCGACCAAAGGGAGATTTACTCTCTGCCAGTCACCCATGAGATAGCGGTAGTGGAAGAGCATCATACAAATTCTCCCTCTATTTTGAGGACGAACTATGTATGGATTTCCGAGCTCTCTGAGCCGGACACCTGCTCGCGGGAGGACATGGCCCAAACCCCGAATTCAGAGTCGGGCGGCAGGCCGAAGAAATTGGGCAACATCCCGGAGCCTGAGCTGTTAAACTCGGAAGTTTCTTGGCCCCTGCGTCTTGGATTGGGGCAGGATTCGAATTCAAAGCCACCCACCCACCCAGATTTATTCAATCTTTCGCATATCAGACAAGAGCCCCAAGAGAGAGTACATCATTGCTGGGCCAGATTTCTCCTTGTGATAAATAGGGTCAAGGACTGTCGCGAGGAAGACGCAATCTCCCTCTTTTGCAAAAATTGCACGGACAAAGGGATCCTCAACGCCATAAGTCGCCATGACATAGTACACTTCGCTAACTTAGTGGCCATAGTGCAGAAATACTGCAAAATGGAAAGTGCTTAGAAAACCCAAACGAACTTCTGGGACAATCTGGCTCTCACTAAACCCTTTGTCCGAACTAAAAGGGCAAACTCTCGTAAGTTACCCAATTCAATTACCAAAAAACCAAAGCCCGATAGAAGGCATGGAACTATATTGGAGGAATGGCTCAATGGGCCTTGCAAACTTCACAACACACCGGACGCCACGCCAACTCATAGCTTTATAGCATGTTGGATACTCTGACAGGTAGCGAAGAGCGGCGAGGATCTCCTCATAAACCATACAGCAGAACAACATCTCGCCGGAAATAACAATACGGTATTGATAGTCTTTGAGACTTTCGCATCAACTAATAGGCGCAAGCGAGCTCAGCGCAGTCTCACCGAAGTTTGCCACGTGGCAACAATAAATCCATGGAACGACACGGCTATAACTTATAACGCCAGTGACGAACCTCAATTCTGAACAGTCCGGGCACCAGCCGCTTTGGTCCTTAGTCCAATCGTGGACGGCTTCCGACTCACTAAAGTGCTCATGGACGGAGGAAGTGGACTAAACCTCATCTACGAGGAAACCCTCAATAAGATGGAAATTGACAAGAACCGCATTGAGCGAAGCGGCACAACCTTCAGGGGAATCATCCCTAGTCGGGAGGCGCGATGTGCAGGAAAAATCACACTGGATGTGGTATTCGGTACGCCGGAGAATTACAGGTCCGAAGAAATTACATTCCAAGTGGACCCATTTAGCCGCGGATACCACGCCCTCTTAGGGCGGGACGCGTTCACGAGCTTCCAAGCTATACCCCATTACGGGTACATGAAGCTCAAAATTCCCGGGCCATATGGAATAATCACTCTAGCTAGTGATCCGGACATCGCACTCCGCGCCGAAAATAAAACTGACGCACTAGCCCTAGAGACATTATCAGAAGCCCTCGCGGTCGAAGAACTGACAACGCTGCAAGCCACGGTCGACAGAGACGACGTGATACTCGACAAGTGACCCAAGTACACCTCTTTCAAGCCCGCGGACGAGATAGTCAAATTCCAGGTCCACCCAACGGACCCTACAAAGACAGCTTCCATGGGGACACAGTTGAACCCCACAATAGACGCCGCACTGCGAGATTTCCTATGTGAGAATTGGGATATTTTTTTCTGGCATCCTTCAGACATGGCGGGCATCCCATGCACGCTTGCCGAACACAGCCTCAATATTCTAAAAGGATACAAGCCAGTCAAGCAGACTCTTAGGCGCTTAGAGCCTAAGCGCAAGCCGTGGGAGAAGAGTTAGCCAAGCTACTCGAGGCCGGATTCATCAGAGACATAAAACATCCGGATTGGCTAGCAAACTTGGTAATGGTACCAAAGAAGGACAAATCCTGGCGCCTATGTGTCGATTTCAAGGACCTCAATAAGGTCTGCCCCAAGGATCCCTTCCCCCTCCCCCGCATTGATCAAATCATCGACGCCACCGTAGGACATGACTGATTGTGTTTCCTCGACGCATACTCCGGATACCATCAGATCAAGATGGCGGAGTCTGACCAAGCCGCAACGGCCTTCATTACGCCATACGACCCCTTCTGTTTCAACACCATGCCCTTCGGGCTCAAAAACAGCAGCGCAACCTATCAACGCATGATTAAGACATGCCTGGAAAAACAAATCGGCAAAATAGTAGAGGCTTACGTAGACGACGTGGTCATTAAAACAAGACATGTTGAAACTTTAATAGATGACTTGAGGCTCATGTTCGACAACCTCCGAACATATGACATCAAGCTCAACTCGGAGAAATGTGTCTTCGGTGTACCCTCCGGGAAATTGCTCGGCTTCATCGTTTCCAATAGAGGAGTTGAAGCAAATCCGGCAAAACTCCGAGCTCTGTCATAGTTGGCTATCCCAACAGACCTCAAGCAGATCCAGAAACTAACTGGATGTGTGGCTGCCTTAAGCCACTTTATCTCCCGATTAGGAGAAAAGGCACTACCTCTTTATCGCCTTCTTCGACGCACCGAACACTTCGAGTGGTCGGATGCGGCCACGGCAGGACTGGAAGAAATAAAGGCCCTCTTGGCCACCAATCCAGTCTTGACCGCACCAAATACTGGCAAACCCATGCTATTATACATAGCCGCACACACCAAGTTGTAAGTGCAGTGCTTGTCGTCGAGCGAGAAGCAGACGGACACAAGTTGCCGCTCCAAAAGCCGGTATATTACGTGTCCACTGTCCTCACTCCAAGCAAATATCGGTACCCACACTATCAAAAGATAGCGTATGCGGTCTTCATGGCATCCCGGAAGCTACAACACTACGTTCAAGAGTGTTCGATTATGGTGGCCTCCGAAGTACCACTCAATGATATAATAAACAACCGCGATGCAACGGGCCAAATTGCTAAATGGGCTATCGAGCTCCTTCCGTTCGACATAACATACAAACCATGGCGGACCATTAAGTCGCAAGTTCTGGCAGACTTTGTCGCCGAATGGACAGAAGCCGAACTCCCTAAAGAGTATGGCGCGTACTCCAATTGGATCATGCACTTCGATGGCTCTAAAATGCTGGCCGAATTGGGAGCAGGTGTTGTCCTGACATCCCCCACCGGAGACAAGGTTCAATACGTACTCCAAATACTATACACAGACTCCAACATGTAGCCGAATACGAGGCTCTGTTGCATGGTCTTCGGATGGCAGTCTCCATGGGCATCCAACGCCTCGAAGTGCGCGGGGACTCGAACCTTGCAATATCTCAGATAAATGGAGACTTTGATGCCAAAGATCCGAAAATGGCGGCTTATTGTAACGACGTCCTCAAGATGTCAGATCGGTTCGAGGGGCTCGAATTCCACCATGTGGTCAGAGAAAATAATCAAGCGGCGGATGTCCTCGCCCTCATCGGCGCTAAACATGACCCTGTCCCACCTAATATATTCCTGGAAAGGCTCTTCAAGCTATCCGTGGTACGGGAAGGGGAGTCCGGCAATATTAGTCCGGCTCCACACACAATCCCAGATTCCGAACCATCTGATGTAATAGGAGGCTCTGCCACCGAAATAACACCTTCGGCCAACGAAATCATGGCTGTCATCGCCTGTGGACCAAGCCCTTCTTAGCCTACCTAAATAGGCAAGAGCACCCCGAGGACCAAAATGAGGCACGTTGTATTGTGCGACGCTCTAAGGCCTACAAAGTCCATGAAGGAGTGCTCTACAACAAAAGTACTACCGGAGTGCTCCAAAGATGCATCTCCAAAGAGGAAGGGCGGCAGCTCTTATCTGAAATCCATTCCGGACTCGGCGGGCACCATGCTGTAGCTCGGGAACTTGTAAGCAAGGCCTTCCGTACAGGTTTTTACTGGCCGACAGCCCGAGCAGATGCACAGGACCTTGTCCAACATTGCGTTGGTTGCCAACTCTTCACCAATCAGACCCATATGCCCCCTACCGCTCTCCAAACAATCCCCATAACTTGGCCCTTCGTGGTCTGGGGGCTGGATATGGTTGGACCTCTCAAAGGGGGAAGCCATAAGAAAAAAATACTTATTGGTCATGGTGGACAAGTTCACCAAATGGATACAAGCCAAACCAGTTAAAACGGCCGAATCCGGACCAGTCATAGACTTCATATCAGGGGTCGTGCACCGTTACGGTGTCCCCCACAGCATCATCACTGACAATGGCTCAAATTTCACAGCCGATGAGGTGAAAACTTGGTGCAGCAACATGGGCATTAAGCTCGATTACGCCTCTGTCTATCACCCCCAAAGAAATGGTCTAGTCGAGCATGCAAATGGTCTCATCATGAGCGGCATCAAACCCAGACTAGTGCGATCCTTGAAGGAATCAGACACGCATTGGGTCGAGGAGCTCGACTCCGTACTCTGGGGGCTGTGGACCACGCCGAATCGTACCACCGGATACACACCATTTTTACGGTGTACAGCGCAGAAGCAGTGCTACCCTGTGACATAATCCATGACTCACCTCGCGTGCGCATGTACAAAGAGAAGGAAGCCGAGCTAGATCGGCAGGACAACTTAGATGCTCTGGAGGAGGAGCGTGACGTAGCAAAAGCCCATTCCGCATTCTATCAGCAACAGGCTCGAAGGTATCAAAGCAGAGAAGTACGGGCCAAAACTTATAACATTGGCAAACTAGTTCTACGCCTCCCTGAGAAGAAGAAGGACAAGCTCAAACCCAAGTGGGAGGGTACCTTCATCATTGATAAAGTTCTCACCGGAGGAGCGTACCGTCTGTGCAATGCATCTGATAACAGACTTGAGCCGAACCCATGGAACATGGCCAGACTCCGAAGATTCTACGCCTAGTGCCGAACTCAGGGTTCGTCTCCTCACCTCCGCCTCTTCAATTATGTTCTCTTCCTTCCTTTCTCGCCTTATTTTCCTTTCCACACACAGCCTTACAAAACTGCACGGATGCTTTGATCGCTCCGGCCGCACTATGCGTGCACACTATACCTAGGGGCTTCCTATACGGAAGCTAAATATAACCACTTTAATGGCTCTCTGCCAGCCCCATATGCGTTTTATTTCCATATGTGCCTTTTCTTGACCATTATATGCATCGATATGACTTAAGTTTTGGCCATGCTGGATTGCCTGGCTCTTGTGTTTATGCCCTACGTTCCCGTTAATTCGGCTAGGGCATAAGGGGAGCACCTCTGTGATTGTTACTGCCGGTTCAGCCGGACGTGTACCTCATACTGGGTGAAGCCGAAAGCTAGCGTTCTTAAGGGAATATTTGGTCGGTGAAAAAAAGATGTTTTCGTTTATTACAACGTGAATCCCCAGATGTTTTGTTTCCTGCGCTTCTGTTCACAGTTCGGACATGCATATCGATGCATGCGCACCCAGAGAAAGGAACCCCTAACGGAACTATTCTCTCTGGAAGATGTTTCTTACTATCCATGTAATATAACATAACTAGTTGGGTACTTGTCTGTTCAAGCACTTATGACCCCTACGCCTGGTTTCCATGCATACCCCGGTTTTTCATAATTGTGCGGGTATTCGGATACACTCCGGACTATCGGGTCCGGGGGCTAAAGCGAAAAGGTCCGCCATGACAAATGATTTTCAATCCGGCTAGGGACTACATAGGTCCATTTAAATTACATAGTCACTTAGATTGACTATATTCTTCCTCTACACCATCCAACAGGTTGTCTAGCTTACAATCCTGTTGGGAATACTTTGCTGCTAACGCTACTTGGTCATATACCAGACTTATAGGTATCTCTTGCCCATCTGCCCCCACCAGTCCGACTTCGGCCATATGGTTCGGGTCAGCCTTGGCGTATCGCGTCTTCACCATGGCCCAGGCTTCCCTCGCGCCTTGTCGGCAGGCTGATATCTTCCATAACCGGAAGCGCCGCTATGCTCCTTTGAGCATCTCCACAAGCTCGCTCATGCCTCCTAGCAGGGAAGCGGATGGCCACAAGGCCTGGGCAATACCCTGCATCACCTGCCGCGCTCGTTCGTGCAGTTGTGAAAGATCTTGCAGCATATCGCCTGCGGATCCGGGCATCTCCTCTTCAGGATGGCCCGTTAGCATACCTGCAGAGATAACTCTGTCAATACGCTTCCTCGCCGAACTAAAACAACAGTTCTTTTAAGCACTTACTATAAATGCCGCGTCGAAGCCTCCTATTCTCCTTCACGGAGTCAGCAAGCTGAGCCCGAACATCTTTTAATTCGACACTCAGTCGGATATTAGCATCTTGGAGATTATTTCTCTCCCGAATAGCCTTCGTCAGCACATGCTCGCCCGCCTTCAGCTGACTTCGCAGATGTGGCTCATTATCTTCCACAATCTTTGGATTCTCTCTGGGATTGTATGTAGCATCTTTTGTTAGACCTATAAGCCGTGCCGAATAAATAACTGGTATACATCCTTACATGTTCTGTTATTAAGGCAAGTCTTACCAGAAGAGGCCCTTTTTGATTCCTCTTGTTCGGCAACAACGGCCTTCAGCTGGGTCTTACATTCCTCCAGTTCTTGATATAAATGGGTATTCTTCTCTATAAGAACCTATGCATACAATGATCCTTAAATCAGTTGCGCCAACTATTTCAAGTCTCAGGGGCTACTACTACAAATACTTATCAGATTTTCTTACCCGTATATCCTTCACATACTGGTCTGTTGCTCTGGCAAGTCCATCTTGAGCGGCGCGAATATATGCGTCTCCAGACATGAAGGCATCGAAAGCCTCCTCGGAGAAAATACCATTGCGGAGTACGGCCCGTCTGCACCGGTGATTCATGGCGCTCCTCACTTCGGAGTTCGAAGCGGAAAGCCTGTCCGCATCCTCTGTGGGAGGGCAATTCGGCATTGTCCCCACATCAGCCTCCACCCGTGAGTCCGATTCAGGAATCCGGCTGCTTGAGGTATGGTCGGCAGGGGATCCAGATGTAGTCCGGCAGATGTTTTTTCTGCCAGGACACAATGCAAACTGTCACATTTCGGCAAAGATAATCATAGAGCAAGCTTAATTTGTACCTCTGCCCCAGCGTCTCAGTCCTAACCGCCTTCCTCTTACGCCTGCCCGGACCAGATGCCCTTTGCTGATGAGCCCCCGTGGGCTCGGCACAGCGTCCCGATGACCGTTTCTACAAAAATACAACATGTGCACTTAAGGCACGACATAATTCGGAATTTAGGGCTCCGACTTTACTTACGTTCGACACCAGAAGCAGCCCGGGATAATCAGCAAGGATGGCCACTAAAGCGCCGTCGCGGCTTGCTTGATAAAATGTTCCATCGACAAGCTCCACGGATATATCCGGATCTTCTTCAAGTCTGGGGTCGAGATCTCGGCCAGGATCCTCTGGCTGAGGAGGTGGGCTGTTGAACTCTTCCACGGCCCTTCTCAGTTCCTGCTTTGAAAATAGCAAGATAAATGATTGGAGACAAAGGACACATGAATGAATAGAGTCAAGCAAGGAGTGACAACTTACCCAGCTTGGGGGGTTGTACATGGAAAATCCATCCCGCGGCTTAATGCGGAGAAACTCCTCTTCTTCCCCTTTGTACAAATCGGACAATATTTTTGCCAGTGCGGTGGCAGAGTCCGGACCTTTACGATCGCAGCGGGTGGCATCGTCTTCTTTGTTGAATTGCCACGTGGGTTTCCCCTGATATTGAAGTGGCTGCACCCCCCGCATTATGCATCTTGATATGACCTCTATTATTGTCAATCCTGATTTGGCCAGAATTTTTATCCTACCCATCAGATAGAGGACCTCTCTGTCGTCTTCCTCATGGGGGCTCCGCGGGCGCCAGTTTTGGCGTTTCTTCAGTGGGGTGTTGGTAAACTCAGGAAGGCCCAACCGGACAGGGTCCGGAAGGGGAACATCATCTACATAAAACCACTCCGAAGGCCAGTCTTTGGATGCCTTCTTTGGAGTGCCGGACAGGTATCCGGCCTGAGCGATGCGCCATATTTCGGCTCCGCCCACTTGATATATAGATCCCTCCTAATTGCGAGGGACGAGGCAGAATAGCCTCTTCCATAACTCGAAATGAGCTTCGCAACCCAGGAATAGCTCGCGGAAGGCAACATACCCTGCGATGTGCAGTATGGCGGCAGGAGTGAAGTTGTGCAGCTGGAGACCATAGAACTCCAGGAGCCCGCGGAGGAATGGGTGGATTGGAAACCCAAGCCCTCTCAGCAAATACGGGACAAGGAATATCCGCTCCCCTCTGGATGGGTTCGGAAAGTTCTCCGCTTGCTCCCCGCCATTATAGGTGGCTAGTTCGGCTCGGATGGGGACCATGTACGCAGGCGGAAGGAACCCCTGGGTCTGCAACTCTACTAATCGGCTATATGGGACAGAGCACTTTTCCCAATCACCTGGCTTAGAGCTAAGGGTGTGGGAGGAGGAGCTTCGGCGGCCAGCCATGATGTAGTGGCTTTTTTCCGGGCACGCTCTGTTGAATGCTTGTTGGGAGGAAGATGGTGTGATTTAGATCTCAGTATCCCCGTCTCTTCAAATAGATGGTTGGCTTACAGGGTCAGGGTGGCAAATGTAAAAATGCCCCGACTTCTCGTATTCACTTGACACGTGGAGATGGCCATTATTGAAGCACAAAAGTCGAGGAGTATGACATTAATGGGAGGCCAGACACTGTTCGCTACGACAGGTACTCTGGACTTGGAGAAGAACCCGCCTTGCAATGCCGAAGACAATTTGCCCGCCGGACTCATCGTCATTTAAGCCTGGTTCAGGGGCTACTGAGGGAGTCCTGGATAAGGGGGTATCTAGACAGCCGGACTATGTACTTCGGCCGGACTGTTGGACTATGAAGATACAAGATTGAAGACTTCGTCCCGTGTCCGGATGGGACTCTCCTTTGCGTGAAAGGCAAGCTTGGCGATTCGTATTACAGATCTCCTTCTCTGTAACCGACTCTGTGTAACCCTAGCCCCCTCCAGTGTCTATATAAACCGGAGGGTTTAGTCCGTAGGACAACAACAATCATACCATAGGCTAGCTTCTAGGGTTTAGCCTCTACGATCTCGTGGTAGATCAACTATTGTAATACTCATATCATCAAGATCAATCAAGCAGGAAGTAAGTTATTACCTCCATCGAGAGGGCCTGAACCTGGGTAAACATCGTGTCCCTAGTCTCCTGTTACCATTAGCCTTAGATGCACAGTTCGGGACCCACTACCCAAGATCCGCCGGTTTTGACACCGATAGTCCCCCTTGACGTACGAACCGACCATCATACCTTTCCTCGCTGGGCTCTCGCTCGGGAGGTGCGCACGAAGACGAGGTCTGTGGGACCTGGCGAGGTGGGTTACGCTAGGCGTGACCTGAGCGTAGCCCCCGTGCCCAGCCCCCTCGCGCTACCCTCCCGAGGGAGAGCAGCGCGGTGAGGCTAGACACTGAGCCCGGAGGCTCCCTAAGGTTAATGTAGCAACGAGGCCACCCCCAGTTGTTTATCACCAGCGCGGAGCATAGCGCTTCCGCTCTTGCACGGGCATAGCCGCTCCTCGGTAGTGTCGGCGGCCAACGCGGAGCATGGTGCTTCCACTAGTGCGTGGGAGGGGGCTCCCTCTGAGGAGAGCCCCCGAGGCGTGTACAGCCCCGCCCTGACATGTGGCTTGCACGGCAGGGCTGGAGGTGTGTATGGGCACCTGTGAGCCAGCACGGGACTCACGAGGCCCTACCTCAAGGCGGGTTGCGCCTGAACTTGATTGGGAGCACTTGTGTCAGTCCTGCAAGATGGTTACGCGGCCTGCACCGAATGAGCCTCCTGAGGTTATTGCATGAGAAGGCCAGACACCAACGACTCCAGGAGGTGACGTGAACGGGGCTGGCTCGCCAAACAGAGCTCAGCCGTTGGGTTTATCGATGTTGTAGGGACGGACCCGAGCATAGCCGCTGTGCCCAGTCTTCTCATGCAAAGATCCTGAGGAAAAACAGCCGGCGCACGGTTCCCGTGGCCACAGGGGCACCAGGTCACGCGCCCTCACTCATCCGCCTGCGATTAGCTCATGCGAGAACAAGGCACCAAGGGCCATGGGAGGTGACGTACACGGGGACTGGCCACGTGAGCCAGAGCTCAGCCTCTTGGATTTAGCGACGCTGCAGGGACGGACCCGAGCACGAACGCCATGCTAGTCCTTATTCATGAGGCGGTCGCGGGGGGGGGGGCTCGCAAAGGCGCGAGACATTGTTGGTGACGAGGCGCCAGTCAGGCAGTTGATAATCTCAAGGTAGCTTGGAAAGAAAGGTAAACTAGTTCTGACGGGCGCAAAAGATATACATGCCGCAGGGACGAACCCACATGGCTTGGGGATGATGCATCCCGACGGGCACCCCCAACTGAATGAGCTAAAGAGATGTCACCTGGTACCGTCACTGAATAGATGTTGGAGTAGTAGAAAAGCGCGCTGCTGGAGTTGTTCCTCATGAGCCGCCTTGGCCCCGAGCCTCGAGAGGCCCAGGGGGGCCCGGAAGGCTCCTGAAGATGCACCTCCATCTCCACCAGGGTCGCCTGGTGTAGGTGTCAAAACCGGCGGATCTTGGGTAGGGGGTCCCAGACTGTGCGTCTAAGGCTAATGGTAACAGGAGGCGGGGGACATGATGTTTACCTAGGTTCGGGCCCTCTCGATGGAGGTAATACCCTACTTCCTGCTTGATTGATCTTGATGATATGAGTATTACAGGAGTTGATCTACCACGAGATCGTAGAGGCTAACCCTAGAAGCTAGCCTATGATTATGATTGTTCTTGTCCTACGGACTAAACCCTCCGGTTTATATAGATATCGGAGGGGGCTAGGGTTACACAGAGTCGGTTACAGAGAAGGGAATCTACATATCCGAATCGCCAAGCTTGCCTTCCACACAAAGGAGAGTCCCACCCGGACACGGGACGAAGTCTTCTATCTTGTATCTTCATAGTCCAACAGTCCGGCATAAGTATATAGTCCGGCTGTCCAAGGACCCCCCTAATCCAGGACTCTCTCAGTAGCCCCTGAACCAGGCTTCAATGACGATGAGTCCGGCGTGCGGATTGTCTTCGACGTTGCAAGGCAGGTTCCTTCTCCGAATTCTCCAGAGTACCTGTTGTGATGAGTAGTGTCCGGCTTCCCATTTAATGTGGCACTCATCGGCTTCTGTACCTTGATAATGTCAGTCTCCACGTGTCGAGCGAATGCGAGAAGCCGGGGCATTTTTATATTTGCCAACCTGACCATGTAAATAAATCGTCTATTAAAGAGATGGAGATCCTTAGATCAAAATCACATCATCTTTCCCAAGCGAGGATCGATCAGAGCGCGCCCGAAAAAACCATCCCATCATGGCCGCCACCACAGCTCCTCCTCTCGCCATCATAGCACCAAGAAAAGTGATTGGGATAAGTGTACCGTACACCACGGTCGCCTGGTGGAGTTGCAGACCCAGGGGTTTCTCCCACCTGCATACCTTGTCCCCGTTCGAGCCGGATTAGCCACCTATGATGGCGGGGAGCAAGCGGAGAGTTATTCCAACCCATCCAGGGGGGAGCAAGTATGCCTTGTCCCTTACTTGCTGAGGGGCATCGGATTTCCGATCCATCCATTCCTTCGCGGGCTCCTGGAGTACTACGGCCTTCGGCTGCACAATTTTACCCCCGCCTCTATCCCGCACATCGCAGGTTATGTCGCCCTTTGTGAGTTATTCTTGGGTTGCGAAGCTCATTTCGAGCTATGGAAGAGGCTATTCTGGCTCGTCCCCCGCAATCAGGAGGGATCAATATTCCAAGTGGGCGGAGCCAAAATATGGCGCATCGCCGGGACCGGATACCTATCTGGCACCCCAAAGAAGACATCCGAAGACTAGCCTTCCGAGTGGTTTTATATAGAGGATGTCTCCCTTCCTGACCCTATCCGAATGGGTCTTCCGGAGTTTACAAATGCCCCATTGAAGAAACGCCATAGCTGGCGTCCTCAGAGCCCCCAGGAGGAAGATAGCAGAGAGGTCCTTCAATTGATGGGTAGGATAAAAATGCTTGCCCGATCCGGATTAACAATAATCGAGGTTATGTCTATATGCGTAATGCGGGGAGTGCAGCCGCTCCAGTATCGGGGGCGTCCCAGTGGCACTTCAACGGAGAAGATGATGCCACCCGCTGTGGCCGAAAAGGCCCAAACTCTGCCACCACTCTGGCGAAAGTATTGTCCGATCTATACAAAGGGGAAGAAGAGGAGTTCCTCCGCATTAAGCCACGGGATGGATTTTCCATGTACAACCCTCCTAGCTGGGTGAGTGGCCATCCTTTACTCAACTCTATCTATTCCCGTGGTTTTTATCACAAGTATTTATCTTGCCGGTCCATGTCAGGAAACGCGGAAAGCTATGAGGGAGGTCCACAGCCCGCCTCCATAGCCAGACGACCCCAACCAGGCCCTCGACCCTGGACTCGAAGAGAATACGGACATATTCGTGGAGTTTGATGGCAGCGTGTTTTACCAGGCGAGCTGCAATAGCGCTTTGGTGGCCGTTACTGCCGATTATCCCGGCCTTCTCCTAGCATCACATGGAAGTAAATAGGAGACTTATCTTTCAAAAAGGATTTCACTCCTTCCGCCTTACACACCGCACATATATTATGCTATAAAGGGAAGGCTATCGGCGCGTCATGCCGAACCGACGGCAAGTCACCAACAAGAGGCGCCCAAGCCGGGAAGGCTTAAAAGGAAAGCGAGCAGGACCGAGACACCATTGAAGAGGTATGTTTTAAAACCTGCTCCGTGATTGTCATCTTTTTAAAATATAACAATGTCTAATGTGTCCTGACAGAAAGAGTATTCGCCGGAATGTATCCGGAGATCCTTCTCACCATGCCTCTGCCAGCCGGTCTCCAGAACCGGCCTCAAGGGCGGAGGCTAACGTGAGGACAACACCGGATGGTCCTCCTACAGAGGATGCGGATAGAATATTTGCTATAAATACCAAAGTGGAGAGCGCTATGAATCATCGACATCGACGGGCCGCACTCCGCGACCCTAATTTCTCCAAAGAGGCGTTCAATGCCTTTAATTCGGGAGACGCATAGATTCGAGCTGCTCAAGATGGGCTTGCTAGAGTCACAGACCAGTATTTAAAAGATATATGGGTAAGCGAAATCTGATAATTACGTATATCAGTAGCCCCTGAGACTGGAAACAATTGGCACAACTGATTTAAGGATCATTGAATGAACATGTTCTTCTGAGAAGAATGCCCTTTTGTCCCAAGAGCTGGAGAAGTGTCAAGCCCAACTAAGGGCTGCCGCTGCCGAAATAGAGGGGTCCAAGATGGCCTCACTAGGTAATAATTTTATCTAGAAAAACCTAAGTACATGTACCAGGTGGTATTCGACGCGTCGCGGATCTAACAATAGATTCTGCAGAGAAGTCCGGAGTGAATCCAGAGATCCTGCAAGAGGATGGACAAAGAACGCAATGACAACAAGAAGCTGGCGAGCTAGTGCTTACATGAGTCAGGCAGGAGAAAAACGATCTCCAAGATGCCAATATCCGGCTGAGCATAGAATTACAACATGTTCGGGCTCAGCTGGCTGACTTTGTGAAGGAGAATAAAAGGCTCCAACGCGGCATTTTTAGTATGTGCTCGAACGAACCATTATATAGTTCGGCGAAGAAATGGGCTAACAGAGTTATGTCTGCAGGTATATTGACCGGTCATCCTGAAGAGGAGATGCCCAGATCCACAGGCGATCTTCTGCAAGAGCTTTTGCAACTGCACAAACAATTTCAACAAGTGATGTAGGGTATTGTGATACGTCTCCGTCGTATCTACTTTTCCAAACACTTTTGCCCATGTTTTGGACTCTAATTTGCATGATTTTAATGGAGCTAACCCAGACTGACGTTGTTTTCAGCAGAACTGCCATGGTGTTATTTTTGTGCAGAAATAAAAGTTCTCGGGATGACCTGCAAATCCACGGAGATAAATTTTCGAAAATATAAAAAATATTTGCGAAAGAATCAAGGCCAAGGGGCCCATACCCTGTCCACGAGGGTGGGGGCACGCCTCCTCCCCCTGGGCACGCCCCCCTATCTCATGGGCCCCTGATGCTCCACCGACCTGAACTACAACTCCATATATTCTGTTTCGCAGTGAAAAAAATCAGAGAGGAAGTTTCATCATGTTTTACGATACGGAGCCGCCGCCAAGCCCTAAAACCTCTCGGGAGGGCTGATCTGGAGTCCGTTAGGGGCTCCGGAGAGGGGGATTCATCGTTTTCGTCATCATCAACAATCCTCCATCACCAATTTCATGATGCTCACCGCCATGTGTGAGTAATTCCATCGTAGGCTTGCTGGACGGTGATGGGTTGGATGAGATTTACCATGTAATCAAGTTAGTTTTGTTATGGTTTGATCCCTAGTATCCACTATGTTCTGAGATTGATGTTGCTATGACTTTGCTATGCTTAATGCTTCTCACTAGGGCCCGAGTGCCATGTTTTCAGATCTGAACCTGTTATGTTTTCATTAATATATGTGAGTTCTTGATCCTATCTTGCAAGTCTATAGTCACCTATTATGTGTTATGATCCAACAACCCCGAAGTGACAATAATCCTGATACTTCTCGGTGATGACCGTAGTTTGAGGAGTTCATGTATTCACTATGTGTTAATGCTTTGGTCCGGTACTCTATTAAAAGGAGGCCTTAATATCCCTTAGTTTCCATTAGGACCCCGCTGCCATGGGAGGGTAGGACAAAAGATGTCATGCAAGTTCTTTTCCATAAGCATGTATGACTATATTCGGAATACATGCCTACATTACATTGATGAACCGGAGCTAGTTCTGTGTCACCCTAGGTTATAACTATTACATGAAGAATTGCATCCGACATAATTATCCATCATTGATCCAATGCATATGAGCTTTTCACATATTGTGCTTTGCTTATTTACTCGTCCGTTGCTACTGTTACAATTACTACAAAACTGCTATCTTTACTTTTGCCACTGTTATCATTACTATCATACTACTTTGCTACTAAACACTTTGCTGCAGATACTAAGTTATCTAGGTGTGGTTGAATTGACAACTCAACTGCTAATACTTCAGAATATTATTTGGCTCCCCTTGTGTCGAATCAATAAATTTGGGTTGAATACTCTACCCTCGAAAACTGTTGCGATCCCCTATACTTGTGGGTTATCAAGACTATTTTCTGGCGCCGTTGCTGGGGAGCATAGCTCTATTCTTTGAGTCACTTAGGATTTATATCTGCTGATCACTATGAAGAACTTCAAAGATCAAAGAACTAAAACTTATCCCTCAACTACGAGGGGAGGTAAGGAACTGCCATCTAGCTCTGCACTTGATTCTCCTTTCGTTATGAGTAAGCTTGCGAAGCCTAAACCTGCTACTGCTATGAATTCTGATATGTCGCATGTTATTGATGATGCCACTTCTACTATGCATGATACTTATGATGAAACTACTTCAATGCTTGATACTACTGTGCCATTGGGTGAATTTCTTGATGAACAACTTGTTAGAGCTAGGGAGAATGAAATTATTGAAACTGATAATATTGATGATAGTGATGATGAAGGTTCTCCCCCTAACTATCAATTGCCTGTTGTTCCTGAGGGTTATGTTATGGATGAAGAAACTGCTAGAGATTTTCTTGCTTGCAATGATAGATCAGATCTTAAGAAATTTTTAGCTAAGTTGAAACAGAAAACTCTGAATGCTAGAATGAAATATGACCCTGCTTTTGCTACTTCACCTATCTTTGTTACTAATAAGGATTATGAATTCTCTGTTGATCCTGAGATAATTACTTTAGTTGAATTTGATCCTTTCTATGGCACTGAATCTGAAACTGTTGTGGCACATCTTACCAAGTTGAATGATATAGCCACCCTGTTTACTAATGATGAGAAGTCCTACTATTATTATATCCTTAAGATATTTCTGTTCTCATTAAAGGGTGATGCTAAAACTTGGTTTAATTCTCTTGATCCTGGTTGTGTGCGTAGTCCCCAGGATATGATGTATTACTTCTCTGCTAAATATTTCCCTGCTAATAAGAAACAAGCTGCCTTGCGGGAAATATATAATTTTCTGCAAATCAATGAAGATAGTCTCCCACAAGCTTGGGGGAGGCTTCTCCGATTACTTAATGCTTTGCCTGATCATCCTCTTAATAAAAATGAAATACTTGATATCTTTTATAATGGACTAACTGATGCTTCCAAGGACCACTTAGATAGTTCTGCTGGTTGTGTTTTCAGGGAAAGAACAATCGACCAAGCTGAATTGTTATTGAATAATATGTTGACTAATGAAAATAATTGGACCGTTTCTGAGCCAATTCTTGAGCCAATTGAGCCAACTCCTGAGCCTATTCCAAACCCAAATCCGAAGAAGAGGGGTGTTTTATTTCTCAGTCCTGAAGATATGCAAGAAGCAAAGAAATCAATGAAAGAAAAAGGTATTAAAGCTGAAGATGTTAAAATGTTACCTCCTATTGAAGAAAGACATGGTCTTAATATACCTCCTGTTGAAGAAACACATTGTCTTGATAACCTGACACGGGTAGTGAAGGTAAATTCTCTCAATAGATATGATAAAGTTGAAATCCCGTCTACTAAATTTGCTAGCCAGTGCTTAGATGAATTTGATGTCTTTTTGGATAAACAAGCAAATTTTAATGATTATGTTAGTAGACAATTGAAAAATAATGCTTATATGATTGGACGCTTGAGTGATTATATGTCTAGAGTTAAGGGTGAACTTAAACTCACTAGTAAACATGTTTGTATGGTCACCACTCAAGCTGAACAAGTACTTAAGGCTCAGAATGAATTGCTTGATGAATTAAATAATAAACATGACTTTGTTGTTAGAGTGGCTACTAGAACTGGTAAAATGACTCAGGAACCTTTGTATCCTGAAGGCCACCCTAAGAGAATTGAACAAGATTCTCAGAAAAATAACCTAGATGCTCCTAGTTCTTCTAAAAAGAAGAAAAAGAAAAATGATAGGACTTTGCATGCTTCTACTGAACCTAATGAAGAAACATCTGAGAATCCTAATGACACTTCTATCTCTGATGCTGAAACACAATTTGAGATGAACATGAACCTAATGATAATGCTAATGATGATGTTCATGCTCAACCTAGTAATAACAATGATATAGAAATTGAACCTGTTGTTGATCTTGATAACCCACAATCAAGAAATCAACGTTATGATAAGAGAGATTTTGTTGCTAGGAAACATGGTAGGGAAAGAGAACCATGGGTTTAGAAACCCATGCCTTTTCCTCCTAAACCGTCCAAGAAAAAGGATGATGAAGACTTTGAGCGCTTTGCTGAAATGATTAGACCTATCTTCTTACGCATGCGCTTAACTGATATGCTTAAATCAAACCCTTATGCTAAATACATGAAAGATATCATTACAAATAAAAGGAAAATACCCGAAGCTGAAATCTCCACCATGCTTGCTAACTATACTTTTAAGGATGGAATACCTAAGAAACTTGGTGATCCCAGAGTACCTACTATACCATGCTCCATCAAAAGAAATTATGTTAAAACTGCTTTATGTGATTTAGGAGCCGGTGCCAGTGTTATGCCTCTTTCCTTATACCGTAGACTTGAATTAAGTAAGTTGACACCTACTGAGATATCCCTGCAAATAGCTGATAAATCAACTGCTATACATGTCGGCATTTGTGAGGACGTGCCTGTTGTTGTTGCAAATGTTACTATCTTAACAGACTTTGTCATTCTTGATATCCTCGAGGACGACAGTATGTCGATTATCCTTGGTAGACCCTTTTTAAATACTGCAGGTGCTGTTATTGATTGCAACAAAGGCAATATCACCTTTCATGTTAATGGAAATGAGCATACGATACACTTTTCGAGGAAACAACCTCAAGTTCACAGTATAAATTCTATTGGGAAAATTCCATCAATTATATTTGGAGGTTTTGAATTTCCTCTTCCTACTGCAAAGAAAAAGTATGATATTCTTATTATTGGGGATGTTCATATCCCCGTTGAGGTAACCTAGTGTCACTTTGAAATTTCTCCGGTTTTATGTGATTCGAAATGAGTTTGTTAACAAGACTTGATCAACCTTGTTAGTGGATTCCTTTTGATGATCATGAGATGGATGAAACTAGAAGGCACCACCTTCTGTACCCTCTCTTTACTTCCTCTTAATTATAATAAATAAAGTAGAAATAGTATATTTTGTCTGTTTTCTAAATTATCCATGCAATAAAAAATATCCCGAAAATAAAAGTTCTCCAAATACCATGCCAATTTAATATGATTTTTCTGGAATATTTGAGAATATTTGACACTGAGAACACAACAGGGGGAGCAAGCACCTGACCACGTGGGTCCAGAGTGCGCCCACCCCTACAGGGCACGCCCCCCTGCCTCATGGACCTACGGTGGCTGCCCTCCACTTATTCCTGCACCCACACACTCCATCTTCCTCCCAAAAAAAATCCCCATCCAGCTCAAGCACGAGTTCTAGCTCGTTTTGCTGTGATTTTCAATCTCCTTGCTCAAAGCTCCATTCACAAAACTGCTTTGGGAGATTGTTGCTTGGTATGTGACTCCTCCAATGATCCAATTAGTTTTTGTTCTAGTGTTTTATTCATTGCAAATTCTTGCTGCCTCGGTGACCCTGTTCTTGAGCTTGCATGTTAAATTTATGAGGTCCCAAGTAATTCTAATGCATGATATAGGCTCTAGGCACTTATGGGAGTAGTTGCTATCAATTATATTGAGTTTGTTTCACTTTTATTTTGAGTCATTAATTTTTTTTAGAAATATTGCAGAAAAAGAAATATGTTCAGGAAATGTACCAAGGGGGTTCTTCAAGGAATAAAGGACCCCGACTCGCTATACGTGATCTGGACGACAAACCACCAAGGGAAGCTGATGTGCGGCCCTGTGAATGGCTATTAGAGCCGTTTATGGTTGCAGCGGGTATCGAGGATGAATTTGATGCATATGTGCGTAATGCTGACCTTGAGGAATTCATGCAAGATAGTGCCCGCAATACCAGTACTTAACTGATTCATTTGTGAGAAGGTTTAAATTTACATCCTCGCGCAATTCTCATAGTGTCCTGTTTGATATTTATGATAAATCATACACCATGGACCTAGAAGATTTTACTACTGCTTTCAAACTCCCGCAGTGGGGAAGTGTTAATGAACCTAGTAAATCTGAATATAAAGACTTTCTTGCTAGTATCACTGTGGGAGAATCTAGGGAAATAGCACAAGCTACCATAGGGAGCATTCATTTTCCTTCTATACATTATTTTGCTCTCTTCATTGGTAGATGCATTAATGGTAAATATGAAGCATGTCACATGTGTGTTCCTGATCTTTGTGTTCTCAAGAGTGCTTTATTAGGTGATAAACAATACAACTTGGGGGCAATTGTTGCACGTAGGTTGCATCATAATGGTTTAGCTGGAGATCTTTTTGGAGGAATTTATGCAACCCGTGTGGCTAATTATCTTGATATACCTATACATGGAAATGATACGGAGTTGCTTCCCGCCTATCTAGATTATAACACCATGGTTAGTCATCATTTTCTTGAGAGGAATGACCAATTCCTCCAATATCGACTAATCTTTGTCAGATGTCGTTCTATCCATATTACTCTCCCTGCTCCTACCCTTTTTGATTATCAGGCAGAAAGAAGATATGTTATAACCAGGGAGGAGGCAAACGAGTATGAGAGGAGGGTGAAAGCAGCTTGCCGCCAGGCTGCAGCTCAGGAGGCAATGACTGCGGCATCTCAGTACGACCCCAGTTACAACTACGGATATCAGCCAGGCTACCCATGGCCATAGACCAACTTAGGCCAAAAGCCTAAGCTTGGGGGAGTACGTATTTCCCACCGACTTTACATTCATGTTCACACACTCATTCTAATGTCGGTGCTCATACTCTTTCATTGTACTATCCATGTTAGTTTAATTTCTTTTTCCTACTTTCTTCTTGTGTGTTAGATTAAACCTTAAAGAAAAACCCAAAAAATTAGTTAGTTTAATTTCCATGCTTGTAGTAATAATTTAAAAGAAAACCCAAAAAGATTTCTCGTTCTTCTTTTGCTTGTTGGGAGATTTCTCGTGTAAATAGTTTTATTTCTTTTCTTTTCTTTTCTTTGGGGGTCAAGAGTAGAAGACCATAATGAATATGTCTAGTGGCTCTTATATGCATGATTGTTGATTTAATCAAGAGCCCATATTATCTTGTCTTCTCCCTTGAATTGAATGCTTGATTCCATGTTAGTCCAATGCACGTGCACTCTTATTATTATACACATCGTCCGGTCGTGCAAGTGAAAGGCAATAATGATGATATGTGATGAAATGATTGGGATGAGAGAAGCTGGTATGAACTCAACCTCTTTTGTTTTTGTAAATGTGATGAGTTCATCGTTCCTGATTCAGCCTATTATGAATAAACATATTTGCAATGACAATTAGATATTATAGTTGCTTATGCCATGCTTCATTAGCTAGGAGCTTATAATGTTTACCTTGCGTGCCAACATGCTATTAAAATGGTTGTGATGTGGTATGATAAGGTGGTATATCCTTTAAATGAATTGAGTGACTCGACTCGACACATGTTCACGCATGTAGATGAAACAAAAATCAACATAGCCTTCACGATATTTATGTTCATGGTGGATTATATCCTACTCATGCTTGCACTCGGTGTTGATTAATTTTAATGCATGTTCATGACTGTTGTCGCTCTCTCAGTTGGTCGCTTCCCAGCCTTTTGCTAGCCTTCACTTGTACTAAGCGGGAATACTGCTTGTCCATCCAAACTCCATAAACCCCAAAGTTATTCCATATGAGTCCACCATACCTTGTCGGCTGTGAAATTAGAGCCATTATCGGTGATGATGATGTGGGGGATACTGTAACGGTGCACAACCCTTGATATGAAGTCTATCACTGTTTTCTTCGGGATGATGCTCTGCGGTATTGGTAATGGGGATATCCTCGCCGCTCTTGGCCACCTGCCAAAGTATCCAACATGCTCTAAGGCTATGTGTTGGTATGGTATCCGACGTGGCATGAATTTTGCATGGCCTGTTGAGCCATCCCTCCAATATGGTTCCATGCCCTGTAGTCGGCTTTGGTTTCTTTACAATTGGATCGGGTAACTTTCGAGAGTACACCCTTTTGGTTCGGACGAGGGGTTTAGTGAGAGCCGGAGGATCCCATAATGATGCTTGGGTTTTCCAGGCGCTTTCCATCACACAGTACTTCTGTACTATGGCCGCCAAGTCAGCGAAGTGTGATATGTCACGGCGACTTATGGCGTTGAGGATTCCCTTGTCCGTGCAATTTTTGCAAAAGAATGAGATTGAGTCTTCCTCATGATAGTCCTTAACCTTGCTCATTACAAGGAGGAACCTAGCCCAAAAGTGGTGTACTGTCTCTTGGGACTGTTGTCTGATTTGGGAAAGATTGCTTGTATCTGGGTGGGTGGGTGGATTTAAATCCGAACCCTGACCCAATCCGAGACTCAGAGGATGAGGAGCTTCCGAACTTAGTAGTTCGGGTTCCGGGGTGCTACCCAATTTTTCTGGCTCGCTGTTCGATTCTAGATTCGGAGTTTGGGGCATGTCCTCCCGCGAGCGGGTGTCCGGCTCAGTGATCTTGGGAATCTGGACATAGTTCATCCTCAATATAGAGGAAGAGTTGCTACATTGCTCCTCCACCACCGCTATTTGTAGGGTGATTGGTGGAGAGTTAATCTCTCTTTGATCGGGTTTAAGCCCAATCCGATCATAGTCCGTAGCGACTCCCAGAGCGGCGATGCGATCTAGGAGTTTGTTCAAGGACGATACCTCCATCGGATCCATCTGCTCAGCGTATTCCGAACTGACGTGGAGGCTATTTTCGATGACCCAAGAAGTCATTGTCAGTACAGTGGCCGAACGGGCGGTCATAACAAAGCCGCCTAGTCGGAGGGTTTGGCTGGAGGCCAGGGCTCCCTCGGAGGTGACGTTGTCCTTGATAACAAGGCGAGCCATCAAACCTTTTTTCAACGTCACAATGGAACTCTCAATGAAAGCACCAAAGTCGGTGTCAAAACCGACGGATCTCGGGTAGGGGGTCCCGAACTGTGCGTCTAAGGCTAATGGTAACAGGAGGCGGGGGCCACGATGTTTACCCAGGTTTGGGCCCTCTCGATGGAGGTAATACCCTACTTCCTGCTTGATTGATCTTGATGATATGAGTATTACAAGAGTTGATCTACCATGAGATCATAGAGGCTAACCCTAGAAGCTAGCCTATGATTATGATTGTTCTTGTCCTACGGACTAAACCCTCCGGTTTATGTAGACACCGGAGGGGGCTAGGGTTACACAGAGTCGGTTATAGAGAAGGGAATCTACATATCTGAATCGCCATGCTTGCCTTCCATGCAAAGGAGAGTCCCACCCAGACACAGGACGAAGTCTTCTATCTTGTATCTTCATAGTCCAACAGTCCGGCATAAGTATATAGTCCGGTTGTCTGAGGAGCCCCTAATCCAAGACTCCCTCACCTGGCGCCTGGCCTCGCGAGCAGCCAGGGCGTCCCTTATGCAGCACTGGAACGCCACAGCTGCGCTCCTCAGGCCGAAGGGCATGCAGACATAGCTGTGGGGTGGACCCTCACATCGGCCAACACGAGACGGCCAGAAGAGCTGCCGAGATGCGGTCTTGTTGAGCCTTGGGATGTCGATGCAGACGTGGAACTCCTTACCCTCGCTAGGACAGTGAGCCGCACCTCGCGGAGGGTGGCGATCGCCTTGCAGAACCCTTGCCTCTTCAATCTCCTCGATTGCCTTGCTGATGAACTCCTGAACGACTAGCGCCTTCCGCTTGACGCCTTCTCCCGAGAAGCATGCGCTGAAGCGCGCCTCCACATGGTGCCCAAGCGCCTCCCTCGCGATGCTGGCTAGGTCTAAGGCCCTCCTGAGGAGAGCCCCCGAGCCCAGCCTGAGAGGGGCACCGGGCACGCCTTCCTATGCGATAGGTGAAGGCGCCCCATCCAGGGACGCGAGGCTCAATGCAGCATCCTCGGGCGATGCTTCCTCGCGAGATCCCTGGCACAGCTGCAGCTTCTTCATCTTGGGGGCAACCTTAGGAGGGAGGACACTGCCCTCATCTTCAGGGTTCTCAACTGCCGCAGCCTGGTAGGCGCGCTCGAGGGAGCACACCGCGACCTTTTCATGGCAAGCGACCGTGATGACGCCGCCGCTCCCTGGCATCTTGAGGATGTTGTAGCCGTGGTGCATCGCTGCCATGAACTTGGCCAGTGCTGGGTACCCTAGGATGGCGTTGTATGGCAGGAGAATGTCAGTGATGTCGAAGTCGATGAGCTTGGTGTGGTAGTAGTTGCGTTTGCAGAAGGTGACAGGGAGGCAAACCTGCCCTATGGGTGTGTGGAACCATCAGTCACTCCTGAGAATGGCTTGGTCAGCTGAAGCTGGTAGTACGACACTTGGAGCCTATCGAATGTTTGAACAGAGAGAACATTGAGCCCTGATCCACCATCGATGAGAGTCTTGGTGACGACCACGTTGCTGATGACGGGCGAGCAGAGCATGGGGAGCGCGCCGGCAATGGCCACGCACTTGAGCTGATCTGAGGAGCTGAAGGTGATGTCGCATTTGGACCACCTTAGCGGGCGAGTTGCTTCGGGCTTGGGGAGCGCCACGTTCACCTCGCACGCGAACTGCTTGAAGATGAGGTGAGAAGCTGGGGCCTGTGAGCCGCCAAGGATGCAGGCAATGGCTCTAGGCTCCTAGAAGCCCCCAGCTCCCTCGTCCTGGTGATGGACTTCATTCCTTCTTGGTGGTGGAGGCAGTGGAGGAAGACCGGCATTGCCCTGAGGGCGATCCTCACGAGGCTGGTCCCTCCAAGCGCCCTCGCGAGGTTGGCCCTGCCAACGGTCCTCCCGAGGATGGTCGCGTCACTCCTGACGATGGTCACGTCCATCCCAGTGTCCTCCACCTCGGCCACCTCTCCGGCAGTAGCCTCAATCGTTGCACTCAGGGCGTCAATCGAGGCGCCCGTCACAGAGGGCCCTGAGCTCCTGGCAGCCGTTGGTGTTGTGGCTATGGACGTTGTGGAAGACGCAGAACGGTCGATTGCTCTGGGATGACTTTGGGTGGTCGCAGCCGCGCTTCATCTCTGGCTCGGTCATGAGCATGACCAGCCCCTTGCGCTTCACATCCTTGGCCTTGGCCTTCTTGTCTTCTGGGTCAGCATCGGGGAGCTCGAGGAGGGAGAGGCGCCCTTCCTCAGCCCTCGCACACTTGTTCACCATATTGAACATCTCCAGGGCTGTGCAGAGCTCCTCATGGATGGAGAGTTCCTCCTTCATCTTGACGTTGCGGACGCCATTAGTGAATGCTGAAACGATGGCCTTGTCCGACACCTTGGGGATCTTGAGGCGAACATTGTTAAAGCGCTAGATGTACTTCTGCAGGGTCTCTCCTGGATGTTGCTTGATGCACCGCAGGTCATCCGCGGCCGCGGACGGTCGCGAGTGCCCTGGAAGTTGGCGATGAAGCGGCCGCGCATCTCCTCCCAGGAAGAGACCGACCTGACAGGGAGATTCAGGAGCCAAGAACGTGCGCCGTCCTTGAAGGCCATGGGGAACCAATTCGCCATGATCTTCTCGTCGCTGCTGGCTGCCTCGATGCTCATCTCGTAGAGCTGCAGGAACTCGGCGGGGTCGGTGGTGCCGTCGTAGCATGGAGGCGGGTCAGGTTTGAACTTGCTCGGCCATATGACGTTGCGAAGCTCCGAGGTGAATGTGCGACATCCTGTTGTGGCCACAGGGGGCCGCCGAGGAGGTCGAGCTTGGTACTGGTGCTCGCGTGCCGCCACCTCCTATGGCGGCACAAGGGCTTGATGTGGGGGTGCTGGAAGCACGCGTACTTCTCCTTGAGGCCACTGCACCACCTGGCAGCTCACTTCTTCCCGCGCAGGCGCCTGGCGCGGCGGGTCGTGTCGTGGTGCAACACGCCTTGGCTCAATGATGATGCCCTGGGCTGGAGGTGGTGGAGGAGCCCCGTGAGCCACGTCGCCCGTAGCAGGCGGCTGCGGAGGCAGCGAGCAGGCTGGTGCAGCGGAGCCCCCAGCCACTGACGAGTTCAGTGATCCGCTCGAGCCACTCCTCGTAGAAGTCGTCGACCGGGTGGTAGCGAAGGAGCTCCCGCGCCATGAGCAGAGCAGCCTGCGCGCTTGCCGGGTTGTGACACGCGTGGGAGTATGAAGCTGCCAGGGTCAGCGATGGAGTGGCGGTGCGCCCGTCGCGGCGCACCGAAGGGTGCGGCGAAGAAGCTTGCTTCTTGTGTCCGACAGGGCCTGTTGTGGCGTTGGCCACCAGAGATGGAGCACGATGAGCACAACCATCGCCCGCCGGAGCCGTCCGAACAACGCGAGTGGCAACTGTGGCCCTGCGCTCGGCGCAAGCCCGGGGTGCGTCAGCCATGGAGGTGTCGGAGTGGCGGTGGATCGATCAACGAAAGAGAAGATCCGACGCACCCCTACCTGGCACGCCAAATGTCGGATTATGGGTTCCGCAAACTCTTGAAAGGTTTGAACTCTGGGGTGCGTGCGGAGATCTCATCCTAGCCAGCCAGCCTACTCGCAAACCTCCTAAGCCTAGCATGTCCGGCTCAAAGAGACAAAGAGACACAGCAGTTTATCCTGGTTCGGGCCACCTTGCGGTGTAATACCCTACTCCAGCGTTTTGGTGGATTGCCTCGAAGGGCTGAGGATGAACTAATACAGTGGATGAACTGGCCTCTGGAGGTGAGGTGTTCTTGAGCTCAAAGAGCTGGTGAGGTGGTCGGGTGAGAATGGATCCGATCCCCCCAGATGGTGGTGGCTAAGTCCTATTTATAGTGGCCTTGGTCCTCTTTTGAAATGTTGGCGGGAAGGGATCCCACAACAGCAAGATTTGAAAGGGGACAAGTAGTACATCCTCTCCTGACTAAAGTGGTCTTCGCCTGCGAAAAGCCTCTGGTCATGACGCTGCGATGGGCTCGGTGATGACCTCCGTCTTGCCATCCTGGTGGTCTTGGTCTTGTTGCACCAGAATGGAAACCTTTGGCTGATTCCTCGGGACTCCGTGCCTACAGCTTGCCTTCCTTGCATCAAAGAGGAAACTAGCGCTCTGTGCCCGCTGGCACCCGCCTGGCCTTGGTCGTCATGGCTCACGTCAGCTGAGCCTCGTGAGGTGCACCTTGCATAAAACTCTTCACCCCTCGTGAGCCAGCCTGAGGAGGCCGATCCCCTCGGGGGTCTTGGTGTCGTCCGCCTCGCGAGGCTTGGCCCCTCGCGAGGGTCTTGAGTCGCTGATGCTGAAGCTGGGTCGTACCAGGCTATCGATGGAGCCATGCAGTGGGCCGCAGGCAGGCAAGTCTGGATACCCCCATATCTAGAACTCCGACAAGCAGATCATCGAAAAGGCCCCAAGATGGGATCTCACGGGTACAAAAGGTTGCGGCGGTGGAAAAGTGGTTTCATGGCTCCCCTGATGTTCTTAGGGTATAAGAGTATATATAGGCAAAAGAACTAGGTCGGTGGAGCTACGAGGGGCCCATCAAGGTGGGGGCGCGCCTACCCCCTAGGCGCACCCTCCTGCCTCATGGCCTCCTTGTTCCGTCTCCGACTTCATCTCCAGGTCTTCTGGTTTGCTTTCGGTCCAAGAAAGATCATCGCGATGGTTGCATTCCGTTTGGACTCTGTTTGGTATTCCTTTTCTGCAAAACTCTAAAATAGGCAAAAAAATAGAAACTGGCACTGGGCCTTCGGTTAATAGGTTAGTCCCAAAAATAATATAAAAGAGCATATTAAAGCCCAATAAACATCCAAAATAGATAATATAGTAGCATGGAACAATAAAAAATTATAGATATGTTGGAGACGTATAAGGGTTCGTTTGGCCATTGTATATATTAATTAAGTTTTCTAGGCATTTAATGTAGTCCATAGTTCAAATTTGAATTACAAGCACGTGCTCCAATGAAGCAAAATGGGTGGGAAATCGTACATGTGTCATTGGGTGCATGTTTAGGTCTCATTTAAGGAATGGGAATGAATTACAACTTCTCGTCATCCTCAAACATTGATAATCTCTGTTTTTAAATCCCAGTAAATCAAAAACTCTCCCAAAAACATGAAACTTGGCATGGTTTCTGCCGGTGTTCTGGATATGGGGGTATCTAGACTTGCCTGCCTGCGGCCCACCACATGGCTCCATAGGTGGCCTGGTATGGCCCAGCTTCGACATCAATAGCTCAAGACCCCTGCGAGGGGCCAAGCCTCGCGAGGCGGACAACGCCAAGACCCCCGAGGGGATCAGCCTCTTCAGGATGGCTCCAGAGGGGCGGAGAGTTCTATGCAAGGTGTACCTCATGAGGCTCAGCTGACGTGAGCCATGACGACCAAGGCCAGGCAGGCGCCAGCGGGCGCAGAGCGCCAGTTTCCTCTTCGGTGCAAGGAAGGCAAGCCGCAGGCGCGGAGTCCCGAGGAATTAGCCAAAGGTTTCCATTCTGGTGCAACAAGACCAAGACCGCCAGGACGGCAGGGTGGAGGTCATCACCGAACCCACCGCAGCATCATGACCAGGGGCTTTTCGTAGGCGAAGACTACTTTTGTCAGGATAAGCTGTACTACTTGTCCCCTTTCAAATCCGGCCATTGTGGGATCCCTTCCGGCCTACATTTGGGAAGAGAACCAAGGCCACTATAAATAGGACTTAGCCACCACCATAGAGGGGGGTCAGATCCATTCTCACCGGACCATCTCACCAGCTCTCTCGAGCTCAAGAACACCTCACCTCCTGAGGCCAGTTCATCCACTGTACTAGTTCGTCCTCAGCCCCTCGAGGCAATCCACAAAAATGCTGGAGTAGGGTATTACACCGCAAGGTGGCCTGAACCAGGATAAACTGTTGTGTCTCTTTGTCTCTTCGAGCTCGACGCGCTAGGCTTAGGAGAATTGCGGGTAGGCAGGTTGGGTAGGTTGAGATCTCCACACGCACCCTAGAGTTCGAACCTTTCAAGGGTTTGCAGAACCCGTAATCTGACAGTTTCATGACATGGCACATATATGCCATGGTAAAAAAATCGTCCAGTTTGAGACAAGGCGCACACATTAATAGCCAACGAAGTCCTTTTTTAAACAAATAGCTGACATGTTAATATTGCAAATGGTTGTATTATATGAACCATGTGAAAATTTAACCATACTCGGTAGAATGCGTGCAGTTGTTTGATTAGACGGGATGAGCGCGAGAAGTCCGCCGTGCAGGCTCAACGGGACGCGTGCGAGCAGTCCGCCGCGCAGGCTCGACGGGACGTGTGCATCCTGTCCACCTCACAGGCTCGACGGGACACGTGCTAGTAGTAAGGCCGCCCATGCTCACCGGGAAGTGAGTTCTTTGACCTCCATGCACCAGCCGCCGCCCGCCTCGCTCACAACTTCTCCATTAGTGGGTTAATTAAAGCACCTGGATGGAGGGTGTTTTCTTGTGATCCCATGGCAGCATTTGCTTTGTTCGTGTTTTCAACTTGTATTCCAGCCTAATTTAAATTGTCACATAAGGCAACGGATAATACAACAACAAATAAAATAGCAATGGATAATATGATGAAAATTTTACAATGGAGCGGATAATAATTGTCTTACATATTCCGGATAATTTAAAATGCCACATGCGGGAAAGCCCGGAAGACACGGGGGCAAGAGAAGAAGGAAATCGCAGACAATGATCTGGATCGCTACTGTCTCTACTCGTCGATGGATCGTCGGGCGACAACATCCTCCAGCTCCTTCTTCAATTCCTCATGACTTTGCTTGAAATCAGCCACGAATTCGTCCACCTCCTGCTCGCGCTCGATCCGGAGCTTCCTCAAGTCACCCATCAGTTCCTTGACGACCGTTGTCACCATCAACCCCGAAGCACTGCTCTACTCATGCAGCATCTTCCAGCCGGCGGCCTCCTCCTCCTTCACGGCGAGCGCCTTGAGGAGCTTCACATTGTCACCCATGAGTTGCTCAATGAGGCCGGTCGCCTTGTCAACCAAGGCATCGCTGATCTCGAGCAGCTTCATCAAGCCGTCAACCATCTCTGCTGCTTAATGAGGCCAGCAAGAATGTTATCGTTGCCGGCCAAGGACTTCAGCAACGCCAGCTCGTCGCGATCGCCAATGCGGCGAGTGCGCTTGTGAGAGCCCTTGCGTGCCCGTGAGAGCTCGTTCAAGGGCTCCGCGGTGTGCTGGGACATCTCTGTTGTGGCTTCCGCTTTACGGCGGGACCTCTCTAGTGCTTCTGCGGCCTTGCTCTTTGCTGCCTAGTTATATGTCCACCCGAACTCCTCCTATCGGTCATGGCAAAATGAATTGACAGGAAAGACCAGTTTTGTGG
Source organism: Triticum dicoccoides (assembly GCF_002162155.2). Taxonomy (NCBI): domain Eukaryota; kingdom Viridiplantae; phylum Streptophyta; class Magnoliopsida; order Poales; family Poaceae; genus Triticum; species Triticum dicoccoides. The sequence continues at coordinate 549,889,920 of NC_041383.1, forward strand.
GTGATGAGGAGAGGAACTGTGAAGTAATTTTCAAGTGGGTAGTTTTTATAGCCTGGTGCTAAGTGTGGACACATATTAGTTTGACCAGTGTGAACACATATTAGTTTGATCTGTGTGAACAGATTTGCAATTACTTATTGCGTTGTAATATGCAATGTGACGAGAAACAAAGTCAAAATTTATTGATGGTTCTGGGCCTACAAAATCCTGTTTCTGTTGTTTTATCTCATCGCAAACAGTTCTTTTAGATCAACCATATGCCATGCATCGGAAGCCCAAAACATGGGCCCTTGTTCTCGAATGAGTTATAATTTCTCATCGCAAACAGTTCATCCGAGTGGGCTATTTGCTGCATATCACACACATCTGGTTTACATGAATCGTTTGTGTTCTTTTGGCTCATCGCAAATGCCGCATATCATACACATCTTGTTAAGTTGAACCGTTTCTATTCTCTTCCCTAGTCGAAAATAGTTTGTCTGAGTGAACCATATGTCGTATATCACACACACCTTGATCTGGCTGACCGTTTATGTTGCTTTCCCTAATAGCACATAGTTCATCGGAGCAAACTGTATGCCGTATATCGCACACACATTGATATGGCTGCCTATTTCTATTGCTCTGCCTCATCGCAAACTGTTCTGCTAGATCAACCGTATGCCCAGCATCGCACACGTAACTAAAATCTTAACCGTGTTTGATGTCTTCTCCATCGCAAACTTTTTGCATCTTTTGTGATGGTTTTTTACATCCCCGTTTGCGATTAATGCATTGCACACGGTTTCATCAAAGGGTCTGTGATTGTAGTGTTGCGTTAGCAGCATCCTACAGTAGTGGTGTGCTGAACACGGAGGTGCAGCCCATTCAGTACTTCATCGGTTTGGATCGCTATTCGATCGTAATGAGTACGACTACATTAGACGTGTGATATATGCTTCTGCTTAACGGTCTATGAGGGTACGTAGACACACTCTCCCCTCTCGTTTCTATGCTTCTCCTAGATAGATCTTGGGTGTTCGTAGGATTTTTTTTTATTTTCATGCTTCATTCCCCGTCACTCGAATCCCCTCTGGGTGAGGCACTGGATGTAATCGGGTTGTAAAGCCTAGCCACCATTGGAGTGCAAGCGATGGTAGACTGTTTAAGTGTAGGTGGTGGCATAGGTGATGATAGACTATTTAAGGAGGTTTCAGCTGGGAGTGGCTGTTCTAGAACACCCTTTCTGGTGCAGTTTGGTGGCAGGCACATGCGGCAGTGTTGGCGGCAGAAGAAATGGGAGCACATGCCTGGTTGCCACTTTGTGGTTGTAAAATTCCCTCCTTGTTCTCCCTATTTATATTCCTTTCTGGTAGATGTGCAAGCTCCCTACTTTCATAAACCCTAATAGAAATCATGGCTACACACTCCGACTCATCGAATACGAGCCTCCTCGAGCTCAAATCCCTCTAGCTAGACGTAAAGACACAACAACAGCAGCGAGCGGCAGATCGTTAAGAGTTCATCGAGTTCACCCACTCAATCAACCAATACTTTACTGATTTGCAGAGTAGCTTCTCCAAAGCACTGCCCAGTCTGCATTGATTTTTCTCCAAGCAACCCAATCTGGGTAAGGGACTGGTGACTGAGGGACCACCTGGCACTCCTGAAATCCTTTCAGCCAACATAGATGTGGGTATTTCCCCTGGACAAGGCAACATTAACCAAGCATCTCCTAAAGTACATGTCTTAGTGACCATAGTTTTTCCTGACCACACAACCAAGGACAACCCAACAACAATTGGTGGTGCAACAACAACAACACCCATATATGCACCCTCATTATGGCCAGCAACAACAACTAGTGGTGCAACCCCAGAAACAGGACAATCCTATGAACCTAAGTGAGGAAGAGGGTGGTGAACATGGGACCAAACATGTTATAAATAGAAGAGTAGTACACATGATACAAGGAGAGGATTCAGACCACCGAGCAGTACTTTGACACATCAAGAACATCCCTAGAGCGGAGAAGAAAAATTGCAGTATCCTACCTCAAGCACACTATTGTGGAATGATGGAGAGGGACTGGTTTCCATGCTAATACACTCCCCTGGTATAGACTTTGCAAATATATTGGGGATAGATTTGTCGAAAGCTCAGTTTGTGAAAATGTTAAGCAATTTCATGCACTGACTCAAATTGGAACTGTTGTCCAGTATATTGAACAGTTTGAAAGATCACTCAATCTCATGAGGAGAGACAACCCAGGTCTACCAGATGACTACTACAGAAATAGCTTTGCTGTTGGGTTGTTTGATTACATACAAGCACACATGCAGTGCAATAAGCCCAAATACTTGCAAGATGCCATGTGGATGGTCAGAAGGCTAGAACAAATAGCAAATATTAAGAAACATGCTTTCACGTCATTCTTTGTTAGAAGATAGGTCAACTTTGACATACCTAAAACAAAAACAGTTCCTGCACTCAATCTACCTTCCAACCAAGACCTCATCCAACAAGCAAGATAGAAGGTCATCTGTTTCAGATGTAAGGAACCATGGGTACCTGGCCACAGACAGGTTTGCAAACGAAGTTAGAAAAATCAGGTGTAGGCACTTCACTCACAAACTAAAGAGCAACCTAAAACTATCTACATCACTGAAAGTGATGAAGACTTGGCTGAGCTCCAAGCACAACAAGGAGAAGAGGAACTAAAGATATATATGCATGCCTAATGACCCACAAGTGTAGGGGATCAATTGCAGTCCTTTCGATAAGTTAAGAGTGTCGAACCCAACGAGGAGCAGAAGAAAATGACAAGCGGTTTTCAGCAAGGTATTTTCTGCAAGCACTGAAATTATCGGTAACAGATAGTTTGGTAGCAAGATAATTCATAACGGATAACAAGTAACAAGTGTAACAAAAGTTCAGCAAGGTGGCCCAATCCTTTTTATAGCAAAGGACAAGCCTGGATGAACTCTTATATAAAGCAAAGCGCTCCCAAGGACACATGGGAATTATCATCAAGTTAGTTTTCATCATGCTCATATGATTCATGTTCGCTACTTTGATAATTTGGTATGTGGGTGGATCAGTGCTTGGGTACTGTCCTTACTTGGACAAGCCTCCCACTTATGATTAACCCCTCTTGCAATCATCCACAACTAAGAAATAGGAATTAAGATAAATCTCACCATAACATTAAACATGTGGATCCAAATCAGCCCCTTACGATGCAACACATAAACTAGGGTTTAAGCTTCTGTCACTCTAGCAACCCATCATCTACTTGCTACTTACCAATGCCTTCCCCTAGGCCCAAATCAGTAACACCCTGGTTTTTGGCCCTTTCTTTTTCTTTTTCTTTTTGATTGATTTGGTTTTTGCTCTGATTTTCTTTTTGGAGTGGTTTTGTGGCCTTGCAACCTGGGAGATCTTCAATTCTTCTCCTCTCAAGTGGTTCATCATCATAAAAAATTTCCCTAGATCATGTCGATTCCATTCTAGCCCAACTCCCAAATTCTTTTTCTTAGGAATATTCCTTTTCTATTAAAGGAATAACCAAAGAAACCTATATTTTTGTCCTTCACAAAAGTGCCAAATAATTATCATAATCTGTTTAGATCATATATGCCCCAAATATGTCCAAACTTTCATTTCCTAGGCCAAAAATAATTAATCAATATTATTTCTTCATTTTTGTCCAGAGTGGTCTTCTCTGAAGGAAGTGCCACCTATCTTTTCTTGATTGCCCCCTAATTTTTTGGGCATCATCTCTTATCCAAATAATTGCCTCATGACAAAAGTCAGCTACATTTGCCTAGTAAATCTTCCTCGGCAATTTTCTAAAGTTTCTGTCAGATGGAAGCCTTGTTGAAGGAAGTACTAGCTAGGAGTATCCAAATGAGTTGAAATTTTGTGAGCTCCTTCATGTGCTCATATAATGACTCTCCACCAATTTTCAGCCTCATCCAATCAACTATGTGATCACACCTTCAAATATTTGTTTCTGGCAATATTTTCAGGTTGTGAAGCAAGTATATTTTATGTTTCTTAATTAATTCTGAGAAATTACCAGATCATGCTCCTACCCATAAAACTTATATCCGCCAAATTTGGGAATTATTCAGGAAGCCATTATCTCTCCAATATTATCCCAATATTCTAGACAGAGAGGATGTCTGTGAAGGAAGTACCATTTTGGCAAGTCCAAATGGTATGAAAATTTAAAAGCATCTTGATATGTCCAAATAATCGTCCCACCCAAATTTCAGCTCAAATGGCTTCTCTATGTGAGTGCATCATCCAAATCAAGTTTCTGGACCATAATGGCAGTTGCAAAGCAACTATATTAATTTGTGGTCCATTTCTTCTCTAAGTGCATAGGATCATAGTCCTTCCTACCCTAAACCTCCCAGACATCACATTTGGATCTTTGGTCTTCTATGTTGATCACAGTGACATGGTCAAGTTTGCCACAGCAAACTTGCGTTGAAGCCTCACGTCTCTCCTTGGTTTCTTTTGTTGATCCTTCACCTCCCACAGTCCCCATGATACAGGGACAACACTCTAGACATAATTTGACAACCCCTAGTGTCCCATATTTGCCATGCTAGGTGGTGATATTCTGGCATCTGCACGCGCTCTGGCTGCAAAGAACACGCTCTGCGCGTCGGGTCTCATCGGCCCGCGGCTTCCCGGCGAAGCTCGTGCGTCTACAAGTGCCGACCTAACTCCTCTGCTCTCCCCCGTCACTCTCGTCTCCTCTGCCCCTCCAGAATCCTCCTCGTCGGCGCTCACCGCCGTGCGCCCATGGGAGCATAGTGCCCCGACCGGATCCGTCCATGTTCGTCTCCTTCCTCCTCGCGCCAGTGGTGTCCTCTCTGCTCCAGTGCCTCCCCTTTGCCCTCACCCGTCCCCTCCCTCGCCCCGTGACGCTCCCAGCCATCACCGGAGCTGGTCTGTGCATCCATGGCGGCATATGGCTCGGCCATCCCCTCCCCCGCCTATTTAAGTGGCTCCCGAGGCCTCCCGACTGCACCACCAGCTCCCTCTCTCTCCCCTAGCCCCCCTGACCTCTCCAACGAGCTCCAAGAGCGCTCCCTGCTCGCCATTGCCACCTCGATCATCGGTGGCGGCCGCCTAAATTCAGCCAGGCCCGAGCTCCTCCCCTACTTTCTCCACCATAGTACCACCCAGAGCCGGTGGAGCTCCCCTGATCTTCAACTCCTCCTCCGGTGGCCTCTTGCCGCGAGCTCAATGGTTTCCGAAGCTCCCGTCCTCCACGGCCGAGGTTCTGCCAAGTCCAGCGCTCACATGTGCGCGTGAAGAGCCCAGGCTGGTGCACCTCACTGCGCTAGTCACTCCGGTGGCCAGGGCCTCGCCTAAGTCGGCCCGAGCCGCCGGGACGAGCACCGACATTGAGCCCCTGCTCTATCTGGACTGAGATCCAGTGACTTCACTTGGTGAAGTCACGTTGCAACTTTAGCCTCTTCATCTCCATCCAAAATAGATCCAACGGTCCATATCACCCAAAGGCAAAAGCCCTCAGCACTTAGCAGTTTTGGACGAGGGCAGGCTGAAGAAAACACTTCGCAGAAATCTGCTTCGCTCTCCCGCACACCGGCGTGTCGTACAAGAAGATGGCTCAGATCGGTAAGAAGTCCATCGCTGCCGCCATTGAAGGAGAGAAATCGCCTCAGCGTCATGCCCGCGAGGTAATTTTACATGTCTCTGCTGGCCAGTTCAATACATGTGGCGTACAGGTTCAGTACATGTACATGTCCATATATTAGTACCGATCAGGTTTAATACATAAGCAGACTGATTACCGATCAGGCTCATGTACAGATTCAGTACATGTAGTCATATGTAAGTAAAACTGATTACTGTTAGTCATATTTTAACTAACTTTACTAAACTGAAACTGATTTATTTTAGTGATATGTAAGTAAAACTACATCTCCAGCATACTGACTAAACTCCAGCATACTAATATTGTCATTAACTGAACTTTTTTCAGATGTGAGTAACTAAAATCATAATATGGTACTATATAATCTGTTCAGTTTTTTGGGTTTCAATCTGTTTAAATCAAACTGAATCCAAGCACACTGAATCGTTTTTTGCTACTAGACTGTACTGTTGTTTGCTGCTAGGCTGCAAAACTGCCAAGTCCTGTAGTTTTTGCATGTGTCTCATATAGACCGTTAGATGTATTTTGGATGGAGATTAGATGGCTAAAGTTGCAGCGTGACTTCACCAAGTGAAGTCACTGGATCTCAGTCCGCTCTATCTCTGTTGGGCGCTGAAGGAAGAAGGAGAAGACCCAACTGGCCGACCCCACCTCCTGCGAACCCCTCCCGTCAGCCGCTCTGAGCGTTGACCCCGCGACCGCTAACGTGGATAAGTGGACACGCATCAACTAAAATACGTTTTCCAGATTAGAAAGCGTACTTTCCTGTTCTTTTGATGAAAATATGTTTTTGCTAATCTGAAGGCGAATTCTTTCAAAGGTGTGTTCTGTTTTCCCAGCTGAGGGCCTGTTTGTGAGGATTTTAATTACAGATGGGTAAGCAGAAAAATAGTTATATCTTTTCACTCCCTACTCCAAATGAGATGATTCCAAAGCCCAGTAATTTGTCTCTCGAGCCTTTTCCGATGGAATCATTTTCACCATGTGATAAAATTATGAAAATGACCATTTTGCCCCTGCCCTTATTCACCCCTTCGAGAGAGAAAGATTTCCGGTGATTCTTTTCGCGAGCTTCTTGCACTTCTTCCCGGTGATTCCACCCCTCCTAGGCAAGCCACACCCTCCATTTGCATGATTGCAATGCAATGCCATGGTTTAATTAATTAAACTTGCTTAAAATATTGCATTAGCTACATATGAATTTTTCATGGCATTTCTTGGAGTTGTTTTGGTCTTGCTATTGCCATGATGTTGTTTGGATGACTAGGACTAATGCTTGTAGATGGTGGATGACATGTGGCCATTGGATTATTAGTGGCTTATATTATTTTTAGCATGATAGTATCTGATATTTACCTTTGCAGTATTTTTTTGGATATGATGTTATCATGTGGATCTTAGGTCAATATCTTGATCTTGCTATTGGATTAATAGTATCATGGTACTTGGATTCTTCTTGATCTTAGTATTATGCTACCCTCGGAGTGTTAGGTTTGACTATATTATTATCTAGATTATTTGTTGGATATTGCCATGACTTGGATCCCAGGTTGATAGATGATATCGGAGTATCAGTTATCGCAGATTTACCTTGGGGATAAATTCCGTCATTTCGTTGGTCAGGTGCCACTTAACCGGGCTTTTCTAGTGCAGCCACATTTGCCTTTATGGGAAGGCCCTAATATGATCTATTGTCATGCTTCTCGCTGGTGCCTCCAACTAGGGAAGGTTATGTGCGTGCGCTACCCTGATCTGGTAGGCGGCCATAAGCCTTGTGTGCCCATAGTTGTTGTAGGCACCTTTTTGCCATTTGTGACCATTTTTGTTTTGCCACGACTGTGGCCATTGGATGTCACGAGGTGACATCGGGGCCACCCAGGACTGAGCCCAAAGGGGTGTTGGTCGGAGTGGCCGAGAGAGTGTCATTGCAGTAGATTGGTTTTGGCGGAATGTCGTTGGTCCACCCGAATGGGAGCACGAGGCCATGGGTTCTGTGATGTGGGTACAGTGTGCTAACCTCTGCAAAGTGTGTTTAATCTATTGATAGCCGCATCCCCGGTCAAGGGCACAATTCGTACTAGGTCACACCGTTCAATCAACCCTCACATGACGGAATGACTTTTTAGATGACTTATATGTTGATAACATGAGCAGTAATAGTTTGGCAGGATGCCGATGATGATGTTGGGATGAACTTGAGGATGATCATTCGGTTTGTGGTGTGGTCATGAGGTGATCACATGGAGGTATTGATCATGAGGTGATCGAGGTGATATATGGTTTGGCTAGATGGCCCAGAGTGAGATGGTTCTTGAGATGATGGTTCAGCAGTAATTCTAGTAGTTTCATATCATGCTTTATAGTTGCTTTCACCTCATAGTAGTTGTTAATAACTTAACCTATTGATGCTATGTTATTGTCTTGCCTTGATGCTTTTGGTTGTTGTGAGCTTGCAAGTACATTCAATGTAGTGACCTGGTGTGTCATGCCAGATTGTAGGTGATGTCGTGATTGATTGCTTCTTGAGGTTACCGCACGTGCGAGCTAGATCATGTCCGGCCTAGAGTCCCTGTGGAGTGGAGGTCACCACCGTCGTCGTTGTTCCGCTGCTAGAAGTTATTCCACTACTACAAGTTGTTCTACTGCTAGCATAGAGCTACCTTAGCAAGCATAGTGTCGCCATGTTGATGTGATCCTTTGTAACATCAGACCCTTGTACTATTATCCTTTGTAATAAGAGCTGACTTGTTCTATGTCAAGCAGTGCTGTATTCCAGAAGACTTGATCACTGGGCTAGAATACGGGTTGTTCCGGTTTCTCTAAGTCGGGGTGACACAGAGCTTGGTATCAGGGCAGGTCTAGTTGTAGGACGCCCTAGTCAGCGCGGGCGGTAGAAACCAGTAGTATAGAGTCTGTTTCGTTTGTTGCATTAGATGATGCATTTGTTTGTTGCATAGCATGCATATAGCTTTATTATTTTGTTGCTAACGATTTATCTTGTGAGTGTAGCTGGCCTCGGTTTGGATCCACTACAACTCAGCCCTTGCATCCCTCCAGTTTCCTCTGAGCCCGTTCTTCGGTGTTTGGTGTCATCTCTATCCCAGCGGAATGATGCCAAGTGTTCCCGACACTGTTTGCAAAAATGGTGCTCAGGTATCGTGTCGATGTCCTGTTTTCAGCCCCATCTATCATTTCGGTGGTACACATGCTTCTATCCCGGATCGTGCCTTTTATCTTGTCGTGTTGGCAACCCTTAATGATCTTAGTCATCAAGAAAGGGCAATGTCAGCAGACTCAGTTTTCCCCGCTATCCTATTCCTTGGACGAGTACGGATCCCTTCCGCCCGCTTGATAATAATGTGGTCGCGACATTCGTGTCCCGCTACATGGTTACCAAGTACGTCCTCGCCTCCCAGTTAGTCAAGGATGTTACCTTGCTAAGATAGCACTTGGCGGTGCAGCGATGTTTACACCAACTATTCCACACATTGATTCATCCTCGTGCACACCATCATAGCATGCTAGATCGTGGTACCGGAGACCGCGAGAATTGTGTGCTTAAGTAGGCAAACATATTGTGTGACTAGCAGTAATATGTGACTTTGTTTGTGTGTGAGTTGATTGTTTTTGTGTGCTTTGGTTTAGTTGAGTTGTTTCTTTTGCTTCTTTCTTTTGGACCCTCGGTGTTACCTTATTTCCCCTTATGAAAGTTGCTCATCAACCGACACCGGTCTTGAAGAAGCCATAATGATTTCAAATATTTGGAAGGAGCTTAGCTAAACACATCAAGCCTACATCAGTACTAATTCTCACAACAGTAATGGTCAAGCCAACAAGAATACAAGTCAGGTCCAAGAGCAACGGTATATTTTCAGTCGAAGGTATGGCTCATATACAAAGTTTTGGCTCAGCAATGAATGATTCTTGAAATATGTTATACTCTGAAAGAAAGGTAGAATGTTCTATGATGAAGAAAGACAATCAAACAATTTTTCTCATGCAAGTAACCAGCCACAAATATTATGGGTGTGTATATGGCTTTTAGTCTGCATATCACAGTACGAAGCTTTGGAGATGAGAAACTCAGTCTTCCTCCACACGCTATCGGAAGAAGCTTATGATGCAAAGCTCCTCATTTTCCCCAGTATATGTGTGAATTCTGTCAAATTGAATGAAATCAAGAAAAAACAGAAAAATCAGGGGCTGTATAGACTCTTTGCCGTCTGATGGCGGACGGCAAAGAGCTTTGCCACCAACTAGAAGACGACAAACATGCCACGTGTCAGCCACCTGTGCAACCTGTGGCAGTAGGCTGGCTATTTAGTAGCTTTGCCGTCAGTCAGCTGACGGCAAACAAGGTTGCATCTTTGCCGTCTGCCAGCTGACGACAAAGCTACCAAATAGGCCAGCCCCCCAGGCGCTACCACGTGGCACGCTATGCCGTTCGCTGGCAGACGACTAACAATCAATGTTCTTCGCCATCACCTGCTAGACGACAAATATGCAAAGGTCTTTGTAAGCACGTCGTTAACCCCTTAACGGACCTAAGCTAGCACGTGTGCCGTCCAGCCTCTTTGCCGTCTGTCAGCGGACAGCAAAGGCCTTTGCATCTTTGCCATCCGCAAGGAGATGGCAAAGAAGCCTTTGTCGTAGCATGTTCAGCCGGACGTGTTGCCGTCTGCTGGCGGACGGCAAAGGTCTTTGCCATCCGCTATGTGTGCCTTTGCCGTCAGCCGTGTCGGACGGAAAAGTTTCGGATTCCTGTAGTGATATGTGTAATATGAATGGTAGAAATATATTTTTAATTTGAATAAATAAAAATAACAAGGTAGCAAGTAATAAAAGTAGATAAAAATGGTATTCCAATGCTTGGAAACATGGCCTCAGGTCCATACTTTCACTATTTCCAACTCTCAACATCATTAACATAATTGAACATAATGATAATCCCTCAAACTGCATCAAATAATCACTACATAGTACAATCTCTGGGACTATTTGTGACAATTTTGGGATGGTTCAATATTTGTTTTGGGGTGTGTTATGTTACGGTAAAAACATGGTTGACAGTTTGCCGAGTTTCAACACTTGGCGAAAATTCCGTGGAGCATTTGGTGAGAGTAGTACTCGGTAAAGAGGGATGCCTGGCAGAAGCATGAGCTTTGTTAATATTTGATGAGCACCACACTCGGCAAAAGCTAGCATCTACTCATATTGCAGAGTTTCATCGGACCAAAACTTGGCATAAGCTTGTGCATGCGTCGAGAAGTTGCTCGTCAAAGGTCTGCGAAATACCACACTCGTCAAAGCTATGCCAAGTTTCAACAAACGACAACTCAACAAAAGGACGTGCCACGTGTTGAGCCCCTACTCGTTGATAGGTTGCGGAGTTTGGTCGGACAAGGACTCAACAAAGGTCTGGCCACATGAATGCCCATTAAACAGTCATTCCATCTAACATGATGGTTTGCCGTGTTCTCATTTGCCAAAACTTGGCAATTACTATTTAAGTGTTTGTCGAGCGCCTGATAATAACTCGGCGGAGTAAATGATTGTCGATGTGTGTCCAGCCGAGTCCTGTTTGCCAAGAACATAACTTAGCAAACGAAATGCCGAGTTTTTTCTGTGCTTTGTCGAGTACACTGGAAACTTGATAATCGCGGCCATTGCATTAGTGCCTCCTAAAAAGTTCCCCGGAGGCCTAAACTTCCCAAAACAAGCAAAATCTATCTGTACGAGAAATAGAGGCTTTACTGATGTACATGGCTTGTACCAACTACACTCTCTTCTTTTGAAATTTTGGGCAAATGTTTTGTTGTGCCATCATTGTATAGAGCATGGTAGCACCAAATATATTCTCAGACTGTAGTACAAGTACATCATAACATCACTACACAATGACTTCACGATTATTCGTTAGCGAACCCATGAGAGAGAGAAATACGATTCACACCTTATGCATATATAGTACAAAGTCAACCAAGATACAATGAATGATCTTTCACAGATATACAATCGCCAAAGCTAAGGAGATAACAAGCAACAAGTAAAACACATGTCTCATGCCACACAATCTCAATGTCCTGATGAGTATGGAGAGAAGGTTTCTGTCTTCAGGTATGTTGGTTTCGGAGACACTTGCAGAACACGTTAATAACTCTTGATTATGTTTTTGCATGGTTCGCTCCAGTCTTTTCTTTCTCCATAGGTCCTTCAAGAATTCATCACCGTAGAGGTGACTCCTAGTTGTAAATGACAAGTAACGTTTCTTGTCCCTGACCAAATAAAACAAACCAGCTTCAAGTCGACGCTCGCTGTATTTTCTAAGCGCATTGTTTATTGTGCAGGATGCTTTTCCAATTGGTCCGTATTTTTCCCTATAAATCGGCCATGTATGGATCATGTGGTCGTCAATGAACGCGACAAGCCTCCATCTGCCCTCACGAAGCTGTATTTCGTGGTACAGTGCCGTTGACTTAAGTACAACTGTAGGTTTAGCCAACGCCCTCATGCCATACTCGTCACGAATACATAACCTGAACATCTTCTTTGGTATGCTAACCTTGTGATCTTTTCCAAAAACTAGAGAGCCAACCTTCTGCTTGAAAACAAATAAGAACATCTTCGTCGAATTCTTCGGTTGGCGTTTGGTCCTGTGTATGACATGAACATTCTAAATTAACATCCAATGATCTCTCAAAGAAGACCCCTACGAGCCAGTAGTAAATAGGCAAGAAAAAGGCGTACTGGAATATACATGCATGAACAGCTCAATTTTTTATTTATAAAAGCACAAATAAACAACCCTCGTTTTTATGTACCTGCAGCTGCCATCGAAGGCAGTAGTCTTCATCTGAGAACCCGGCCGGCGAATCGATGGAGGACTATTTTTTTTTTCTCGCGGGAGAACGGAGGACTAATTAAGAAGCCCGTTTGTTATAATAACACGTTTTGTTCTTGCCTCTCTAATATTTAAGGAAGGGCACATACGCCCGAATCAGACTATTGATCCCCTACTTTCAATCAGACGAGTCTGATTAGAAGCACATCAATGATCTGGTACGGAAGCCTGCGCGTGATAGGTTAGTTCTCTTTTTGTACGGAAGCCTGCGCGTGATAGGAGAATCATAGGACGTGTACGAACAGGAAAACTGAAACTAGAAAACCAACGTACACACGCACGCCCGTTGGGCCGTGGCGCATCCAACACAAGAGACCAGAACAGCACACGCGTACACGCAGAGCCATGGCCGTTCCGTTCGTGCTGCTGCGGCTGTTCGTCAGCGGCGCAGCGACTGGGAGCTCACGCGAGGTTGCGTGGCGGTGTCGTGGAGGCGTGTGCTACGGCTGCTGCACGTCGGAGGGCGCGTTGTCACTGTGCACAGGGAAGCAGAGGATCGGAGTGGCCTGCAGTGCGCGTGCGGTGGCGATGGAAGTCCGAGGCACAAGCCGTGCTGAAGTGCAAGCTGTTGGGCGACGCGGAGGGGTCGTGGTGCCGGCGTTGCGGCGCTGTGACGGTGGAGGAACAGGCTGGGTCTCGATCGGCTTTTTGCGGGCTGCGGATCCGCTCGTCCCGCAAGGGCTGGTGCGGACAGAGGCGTCGGGGAGCTGGCGCGGTGACTCCAGGCGAGGGGAGACATGGTTGCGGCTCTGGTCTGCGAGGGCGGCAAGTAGGGATCTGAGTCCTGCCTAATGGCGCCCTGATGTGGTGCGGTGGGCAGATATGGGGTTTTGAGGACGCGGCCCGGAAACGGAGGTCGGACCCCTTGTCGACGAGGTGAATGTGTTGCAGGGTGGTGTTTGGTGGACCTCAATGGAGCTGAATCCACCAGGCGCCATGGCTGCCATGACGAGCGGGAGCGAGCCTCCCTCCACCAGAGAACGCCCCGCAGAACGGGGGAACCCCGCCGCCGCCCTCCGCCGGAGCGGCATGCGGCTGGCGGCCTGTGAGTCTGTTCGGGTCGGGCAATGACGTCGTCCCTACGGCGTTTCTCCCTTTGGGGCATTGCTTTGAAGACAGGCGATCCTTCGTGCTCCTATTGGGCTGGACGTACATGGCGTCACGGTTGGCAGGTGCCCAACCGGTGATGCGAGTGGTTGGCGTTGCGACTCGTGCGGCGACGACGATGGTGACGTGTGGAGCTGGGTCGCGGCTTGTCCTTTTGATTTTGACGGTTTGGTTCGCCGACGAGTGCGCCTATGCTTGTTTCTCACTGTGTCAAAGAAGTCGGAGCTGCGTGCGGCAGGGCCCGTGCGGCAACGATGACTTCATGAGGGTGGTTTTGGCCGACGGTGCTCTTTGGAGGTTGCGCTGGGCTAGGTCGATGCGAGGCTTGCAACTTTCTCCAGTGAAGCCCATCAACTAAATCGGAGTTGTCGGTCCTCGACGTCTGCGGTCGATTGTTTGGCTATGGCCGATGAGTTCTCGTGTGTCATCTGTTCGCTGGGGTCTTGGTAGGTCGTCAGCGGCGGAGTCGGAGTCGTCTGCTCGGAGAGAGGTGATGACGATGACATTGCAGGCAACCTCGACGGTGTCCTCTTCTCGGCGGTGTGTGTGATCTTGTAGGTGCCAGGTCGGCCGAGGTGCCCTTTCTTGTGGGCGGGTTGTAACGGTTTCCGCTCGGGTTTCCATTAATTAATCGGGCAACTCTATTCTACCTTTTTTAATGAATCGGGTCCTAAGGGACCGTGTTTCAAAAAATGGAGGGTTGTCGTGTTGCGTTGTGTGTGCTCCGGCGATCTATGTGGAGGAGGTTCGGGCGAAAGTCTTGCCCGACTGTTGGCCGGTGCCAGTAGTGATGTTGTTTGTTCTGACGTTATTTTCCTCCTTGGGCGGACACTGAGATCAGAAGCAACGCCAGGGAAACTATTCGTTGGAACCAGGAAGAAAAGGGTATATACACTGCTCGCTCCGCTTATGCAATGCAATTCCAAAGGAATCTCTCGTCAGACTTCAACAAACTCATTTGGAAGACATGGGCACCGGGGAAAGTCAAGATTTTCTCCTGGTTGTTGTTCCAAAATCGCCTCTGGTGCAACGACAGGCTGCAGCGACGATGATGGATAAACAGTTACTTCTGCCAGCTGTGTTACCGCAACCTGGAAACAACCCAACACCTATTTTGGAACTGCCCAGTTGCAAGGAAGGTTTGGAGCCGGCCGGGTCAGTGGGAGGGTGCCAGCATCTGGCCCCTACTGAAGCTTGGAGCCATAATCAATCGCAAAAAATTGCGCGGGCGTTCATCAACATAGTGGAGCCTGCCCAACAGAGTGGAACAAAAACGTTGTTGTTGTTAGCTTGTTGGGAGCTTTGGCAAGAGCGTAACAAGTGCACCTTCAGGGGGAAGATATCTTCGCCTTCAAACATCACAAGAGAAATTAGGAACTCCATCGACCTATGCAGAGTTGCAGGAGCAAAATGTTTAGAGCATCCCTTTGGGGAACTACTTGAGAATAGGCTAGACTGTCGACCGACAACTTGTGTTGCTATGGCCCAAACCGTTTTGTTTCCCTTTTCTTTTCCTTTTTTATCCTGGTCTTTGGGTACTCATCACCTTATTGTTTTCCCGTTGCTTCCTGCTAATGTTAATGAAATAGCTAGCAAGTGCCGGTCCTTTCAAAAAAATCCTCCTTGGAGATGTTGTGAAGCTCTTCTCCATCCCTTTCGGAGGTGGGCTCTCTAGGAGAAATCTTGTCTCTAGTTGTCATAGCGGGCGACAGCTACGACTACATTGTGTCCTCTTGGGAGGCGTCATCTTGAAGAGTTTGCACGCACCTATGTCCACAGTTCCCCCATGTTATCGTGAGTAGTGGATGTCGGGGAGAACCCGGGTTGTTGATGTTGGTACATCAAGGCGGCAGCCTCCAGAACCATGCGGTGATTCCATTGGACGAGGTAGCATCCTAGCGATGGCCTGGGTGGCAATATTGTGCTGCAAGTACGACAGGCTTGTCGGCCCAGTTGACCCAACCCAGAGGGTGTGGTCTTCTTTATGTCAGGTGGCGCCCCGGATGAGTTCGTGCGACAGTCATGGTCTATGCACAGCTTCCCCGTGTAGCTTGGGATACATCGGTCAGGTCCTACGGCATTGCAGCTCGGAGGCGAGTGGTGGTATGTCATCGCGGCGGCCCCGAAAGTTAGTGTTCGCAGATTGCACAGGGGGTGGTGGAGTGGTGCATGTCGGGGCGGCTACGCTGAGAGTTTTTGCACCTTCAAGGGAATTGTCCTCGTGTCGTGCGAGCAACGAGGTTGCCATCAAAGTTGGTCGTCGGCGTGTCAGGCAAGACACTTGGCACATGGTCTTTGGACGATGCTTGCTTTGCAACCTATGTTTGAGAGTTTCGATCTGCTCCTCCATAGCAGTCTCAACTTCTTCTCTCCAATAATGATGGAAGGATAGTTAGTTTCGGCGGAGCAGATTTCCCATTTTGTTTGTGTTTGTGAGGTTGTTGCGCTTCTGTTGAGTTTGACGTGTCATTGACGAGTGTGAGCTTGGCCCTAGATGTATTGATTTTTGCATCATTTTTTAACTGGACAAAGGTTCTTTTTAATTACTGATACACAAGGCAAAGATTTGCCTTGGTTTAAGAAAAACACCAACACACGCACGAAAAAGGATGATTCTTTTCTTGATGAGTGAGAACCTACTCTGGAAGGGTGACTTTATCACATCGCAGCCGTGAAGAATATTTGGCCGATCTGGGCACTAAATTGCAAGGACCTGGATGGCAATGCAATCGGCTGGATTAATGCTTATCAACCGAGGGCAAGCACTTGGGTGCATGCATAACTAATTAGTGCATGCATAAGCAGATGGATCAATATAACGACGTGGAACCATGTACTTAGGTTAGGCTAGGTATACACCTATGTATATGGGTGTGTCCAGTTCTTATTTGAACTAGATGACTTGTTGCACCAATGGCGCAAGGGGAGAGAGGGAGCCAAGTATTGTGAGAATATTTAGACACCTAAGTCGAAAATCAAATGTGGCCAACACTCCCGCATCCTCTGCTTGGAAGCCGTCTTTTCTCACCAACATAAAGAGCAAATTTCAGAGAAAATATAAAGCATGGAAGGCTTTAAGTTGTACTATTGAGACCATACCACCATATCTTCATTTAGTTTCTTTGGGAATCTAAAGGTCTAAGAGGAGGGTACATGTGAGAAGCTGTGAATCCACAACAAAAAACTAAACTAACTTCCAAACAAACATTTCAAGTTTGGAAGCCACAAAGAAGCAGCTCAGATCTCTCGTTGTAGTGCGGGTACATGTTCTTAATCCTGCATCCACAACCCATAATTTTTCAACACCTAAATCCACGAAATCCAACCGAAGGAAAACATGGCAGAAACATGCGCCGTGGCTTACGTGATTATATTAGTGAAAAAACAGAGGCAAATACAAAACAAAGGAAAACATTGCTCATTGCTCGGCTACCAAATTATTTGGCCCCGTGAAAAAAATACATGGCAAAGGGAGCAACTGGGTGTGATAAAGCTATGAAGTACGGAGTATAAACCAAGTACAAAATACTGTTTTGCTACTTTACCATTTAAACTCTGCAAGTGTTCATACTCTGTACTGGTAACCTAGAATAAACTAAACCACAATTAGAGTTATGATTCAATACCACACTCACCAGGGTGAAACTTTCATACTCAAATCTGTAAACTTCTTAAGTATCTATCTTTTGTTATCTATCGATTATTGCACAATTGAATAATATAAATACAAGACCCATTCTTCTTGAAGAATCTGAACTACCATTGACAATGGAGAGTGTTATAGAACTACAGATAACTAATAAACAGTCTGGTAACGTAAAAGTTGCCAGTATCTTGTCTCCAAATACCAAGAAAGAAGCATAGATTATACAACTGGCCAATGGAACAAATAGTGAACTTGTTATATGTGAACACCTCGAGCATAGACCATGCGACGCCCCATTCACCAGTGTGACTCCAAAGTCAAAAGTAGTGTACTCTTAAACACAAGTAACTTAATTGATCCCATTTATTCTCCCTTCTTTTTGTGCTAGTCCTTGCTGATATTTCAGTGCCTTTCTTGATCGATCAGTGAGCAGAGAGAGCATTTACATTAGTCAAAGAGTGAGCTCAGAACAGTAGCAAGAGAGCTCTCCTCACCCAATTCTCTCCCTATTTATAGTTGCACTACACATCAGGGGAGAGGAGCAACACATGTAGATTATCAACTTAGTCTACACTCGTCAGTTCTGCAATCTGAGAAATAAATGAACACAAGGGAAAAAAACAACCGATTCTGACCAGAGAATTCACAATCCAAAAAACTTTGCCATTCCCTTATAAGATAATATACCAAAACACCTGATAAATCACTTCTATAGGCGCATTAGGAAAAATGGCAATAAGGAGCATAAAGAAAGATCACTGAGAATTGAATGGTTTCCTTCAAATAAACATATAGCCAAGGGAAAAACATCATGTTTTGATTGGATTCTTTTTACCGGTGTTGATACTAATGGTGTATCCCAGTTTTTTTGGAGAGAACATAGGAAAGAAAACTAAGGAAGACATCCTACCATCATAAAAGTAAACCTTTTATTCTCCTTTTTCGAGCATAATCAGATATATAGTTTAAGTGATTGATGTTCAAGCTATAGTTGTTACTTACGAGGATTTTATTGTAAATGTATAATCTACACTACAAAAGTGATTACTTAGTTTTCCCACATTTTTAGAGTATTATTTTAGTTCTTCAAGGGTGCCTCTGAGAGCACATACAAGCATATGCCTTTGTTCAATGTTTCTTTATCATCCTTACATACCATTGGCTGTTGTAGAACTCAACTAGTAAGTAGGGGAACAAATAATGTGAATGTAACTGATCATTGATCAACAACACATCGTGCATCTATACAATTTGCTAGCATGCTACTTCTTGCGACTAGAATGCTCATTGAATCTAACAAAACTACTAGATGTTTACTTCAATCATTTAATGTTATATATAATATACCAGGTTCATGATTAAGAAATTCAAGATAAAGTAAATTACCTCCATAGTATCATCGATTTGGGAAAGGACTAATGGTTCAGTTTTGTTAAAGTTTTTTTAACCCGCAAGGACAACATTAAAACTATGACATATGGTAGACATCTACTTCAATGGTTTTGCAACTACCCTTATGTTCATGTTATTAATAAAGTTCCCTAAACAAGCATCAAACTATACCTGGTATAACTGAACCAACAATTCTAGAAAGCATCATTTCATAGCCATGATTGAAGAAACAACAGAATCAATCAGAGAACCCGGAAGTAAGTTCAATGTCTTGCCAAATCAAGCATGGATTTGCATAGATGACTAAGATAAAAATAAAGAGAAGAGGTCAGTGTCTTCGCAAATCAAATTGTTCTTACCAACACAATCCAAACTAAGAAGGCATGTAGTACCAGTGGCTCTATCAAATGGTGTAATACAACGTAGAAGTTTGACGCGTAAATGGTTATCCCTCTGCAACAACTACTCATATGCATCTCCAAAATAAGTTTTAACATGTAATGAGGAAGGCTAAAAACAAAGCAATTCAAAACCAACTTTATATGTGCTAGGGCGAATAATTGTTGCCTGGAGCCAAGAACATCTTCAAGCCTGTAGTTCTTGTCATAAAGAGAGAGAGAGAGAAAATATGAATGCAATTTTTTGCAGAACAGTAGTATTGGACAAGTCTGAACCTTTGTACCCAAATCGGTTAGTGCTATTGCCATGTTATTCTTAGCAATTTCAAAGTTGGGGGAAATAGTCAACCAGTCAAGCACCTGGGATACAGTAAAGTTATGCCATGGGTGAACTTCACGTTCTTGTTATAGATTATTTTATCAATATCGCCAGAATCCATATCAAAACAATAATGGCAAACTTACCTGTCGTAATAGGAAATTGCTGCATCTAGTTCTCCAAGATTTTTGTAAATAACCCCCATATTGCAATAAGCTTCGACATACAATGGTCTCTCCAATGCAGCATTTTTGTAACAAGTAAGAGCTACATCAAACTATAGCATCTCCAGATAAACCACCCCAAGGTTGTAATAAGAAGACTGCACAAATCAGATGTATACATTAAAACAATGCTAAATTGACAGAAAAATAATAATAAAGGCGGTGAGAGAATATGGCAGAGTTAATGATGGTACTTCATAGTGGCTATCCACTTCAAGGACTTCACTTTTTTTAATCCCATCTTCTGTGTTGCCCGCAAGCTTCAAGATAATTCCAAGATCAGTCAATACAATGGCAAAAATTTATTGGAGCTGGGATGTTTTACCTATGCATTTTACAAGTTCTAACAAATTTAAGCATTTTTCTGATTAAATTTCTAAGGTGGCCGAGAAAAACTATTTTGTACATAGAAAGATCTTTTTTTTTGACGGAAAACAGCTAGATGCTGATTCTCATTGATGAAGCTGATTCTCATTGATGAAGAAAGAGGTTGAAAACCCATACAGATGGTTACAGACGTAAGCTCTACACCTAGTTCACATGTACTGCTAGTGCATGGCGCCGGCCACCATGTCTAGTTACAGCCGGCTGGTGAGGCAATTCATGGCGGCTCAAAAAATTTGCTCATCAGCGTCAGTCCAGCGAACAGCCAACACCTCGCCTCGTCAGATATCCTGTTAACCAGTTGGTTCACATTGCAGGTTTTCCCTTCGAAGACTCGTGCTTGCGCTCTTTCCAGAGGCACCAGGAGACGAGGAGGCAAGTTGCACGCCATGTTGGTCTGTTGCGTCTCGGGATGGAGCTGATCTGTCTCCTGAACCTGTCTCTGAGGCGTACATTCGTGTTCATGTAAATTGCAGCAAAAGGAGGGCCAAGCAAGGCTGCCGTTGATGCCCAAACCTGCTTCGAGAAGGTGCAGCCCGCGATCAGGTGCCGTGCTGTTTCCGGCTCGTTATGACAAAGCGGGCATAGCGGGTCGTGTGGAATCTGTCTCATCGTCAGGTTATCTGCCGTGAGGCACTTCCCTCTCAGGAGGAGCCAAGAAAACACCTTTGCTCTTGGGGCAGCCTTTGCGCTCCAGATCAACGACTTGTCATTGGTTGGGATTGATCCCTGGAACTGCATCCTGTACGCAGACACCGCCGAGTACTCTACCGAGGTCGTCCACTTCCATCTAATGTTGTCTGGCAGGCCGTCAGTGAAATTTTTGTTCCTTGTCACTTCCCACAGCTCACAGAGCTCGTGCAGCACCACCGGAGGTGGGTTGGCCTTGACATAATTTAGCCACTTGTCATTGCTGATTGCGTCTCTGAGTGAAAGACGGAGACGGCGGCCATTGCAGTGTCCAAAGAGATTTGGCCATCTGTCTGCTGGCCGGCAGCCCTGAGCCCAGTGTGATCTCCAGAAATTTGTCTTGCGCCCGTCTCCGATTGTGATCTCCATGGCAGCCCGGAAGACGCCCTCCGCCGCTGGGTCACTGGTCATGATCAAATCCTGCCAGGGGCGCGTATCGTCAGTCCATTTGCTCCATTGCCATCTTGCCCTCAGTGCAGCACCTTGCATCTTCAGGTCGTGGACCCTGAGGCCCCCAAACTCCCGTGGCCGGCAAACCTCCTTCCACCGCACTAAGCACCTGCCTGCCGGTGCCGTCTCATCTGCTGCCCAGAGGAATCCGCGCCGCAGCCGGTCTACCAATCTTATGAACCAAGCCGGCGGTGCAATCGCCATCAACCTGTAGATGGCCATGGCGGTGAGTGTAGTTCGGACAAGCTCGATCCGGCCCGGCAACACGATAAGCTCGGCCTTCCATCCTCTGAGTCGCTTGGCCAGACTGTCCAGGACTGGCTGCAGGTCTTCTCTTCGTAGGCGACCGTCCGAGAGGGGCAGCCCAAGGTAGGTAATTGGGAACGCCTTGGAGGAGCAGTTGGTACCTTCGATGGCGGCCTCCACGGCGATCGCCTCGCAGCGAATGGGCGTGGCCGCGCTCTTGTCCCAATTCGCCTTCAGGCCCGAGACCTCTTGAAACGCTTCGAGGAGGCGTACTGCCGCGTGCATCTTAGAGTTAAATGGGTTGATGAAGGCAATGACGTCGTCGGCATAGATCGACACTCGGAACGGCATGTTTATCCGACCAATGTTGGCAAACACTCTGTATCTGCAAGCGGTCTTAAAGAGGGATTACAGAGTATCCATTGTGATCACGAAGAGTAGCGGGGAGAGGGGGTCTCCCTATCGAAGCCCGCAGCGGTGTTTGATCATCTCCGATAGATCACCGTTGATGTTCAGCCTGGTGGATGATGTTGCGAGCAACCCTGAAATCCAGTTCGTCCATCTGATGCCAAAACCCCTAGCAGAAAGTAGCTCGAGGAGAAATTCCCAAGAGACGTTGTCGAAGACTTTTGTGATGTCAATCTTCAGAAGCAGTGCAGGAGTTCTTCTAGCCTTCAGGGTTCTAATCATTGCATGGACATACATAAAATTGTCAAGTATCGATCTCTTTCGGATGAAAACACTTTGGCAAGGCGAGACAAGCTGATTCATCACCAGTTGCAGCCTGCGAGACAGAATTTTTGCAATTAGTTTTGCGATGCTGTGGATCAAGCTTATTGGTCTGAAATCAGTTAGGCTAGTGGCCCCTTCCTTCTTCGGGATCAAGATCATGACCGCCATGTTAAATGCCTATAGATTTGACATGTTCTGATTCCAAAATTTGTTAAGTGCCCACATAAGGTCATCTTTGATTACTTGCCAGCAACTTTGGGAAAAAAAGCCCTGTGAAGCCGTCAGGTCCTGGGGCTTTGTCAGTTTATGTGTCATTGATCGCTGCGAGTACCTCTTCTTCAGAGAACGGATCATCCAGTTGTGCAAGCAGCTGCGTGTCCGAGGCGTATCCTAGTGCCTCAAAGTTCAGTTGCTTCCTACTAGGAGCCGGCTGTCCGAGCAGTTTCGAGAAGAACTACCAAGCAATATCCATCTTATCTTCCTGTCCCGAGAAGAACTGGCCCTGATGCTGAATTGAGAGGATGGCATTTTTCCTCCTTGTTGTGGCCTTCATGTGAAAAAAAATTGTGCAGACGTCTCCTTCTTTTATTCCTCTGACAGTGGATCTCTATCTCCAAATTGATCGCTGCAGAGCACTGTATCCCAGCAGTCCCATCTTCATATTGTTCCGCAGCATGTGCTCTAGTGGTGTTAGTTCTCTTGAATCTCTCGCCTTGTCCAATCGAAAAATGATCTCGTTGGCAACATCCATTGCGTGGTTCATCTGGTCTGTAGACCGATCATGCCAGCTCTTTAGGGCTCCGACCACTCTGCCCAGTTTCGTGTGCAGGACAACAAACGCATCGGGCGATGCAACTGGCTGCTGCCAAGCTGCGGCCACCACTTGCTCAAACCCATCCATCCGTGCACAGAAGTTTTCAAATCTGAATCGTCTGCAATGACATAGATCTAGCCTTCGACAATGACATATTGGTCCAGGGTTCAATTTATTATCAGTTATACAAACATGGATTCATTTTCCATTCCTTTTGGGCACTTACAAACGGGGCCCACAAGACTTAATTATCACATTTTTTGCAGATCAAATAACATTGCTGGCAACCGGGTCCACAAGACAGTTAACCGGCGACGACACGCCGGCGAACGCGTGTTCACGAGACTATGGCGGCCCCGCACTTGAACCACGTTCCTGGGGGAACCTGAGCACCGGCCGCTCACACCGATCAACAGAGCGGGAGGTCGCGAGCGCAACCGCTGCCCTGGGGACCGATTGCCAGACTCACGGCAGACGGCACAGTTGGTGGCGGCGACGGGCGATCAGGGAAAAAGTGGCAGGAGCTACCGAGAAGGGGATGGAAACAAATGAAGGTGGATAAAGGACCAGGCCGGGGCCAAAGAGCTCTCCAACTCCGGGGAGTGGTCGGTAAGGCATGGCGGAGCTCCAGGAGGTCGATGCGGCCACCAGAAGCTCTTGGGGACGACAGCCGCAAGGAGCTCCACACCCATGCGATGGTGGCGCTCGGCAGGAGGTGGGTAAGGAGATGACGCGCGGTCGATTCCGTCAGCGAGCGTCTACGCCGGCGCTCTGAAATCTGAATGCCGGAGAGCACGAGCAAGATCGGCCGGCGAGAGATGAGTACCTGAGGAGAATGGGCTGGCGAAGGGAGGACTGCTAATCGGTTCAGTGACGACCAGGTCGGAAGGCTCACGATGTCAAATCAGAGTTTGAATTCGAACTCGAGTTGCCCACACGGGTTCCGATCGAACTCTAGCAACAACGTCGCCCTCATAAATAATCTCAAACCCAGAAGCACTACTACACGTAACAATACTCCTAAGTTCTTTATTTTTGGTACTGCCGGTTTTGTAGGTATGGAGAATAAAGTAACCTCCAATCGCAGCAGGTGCGTTCTTGGTGCTATATTATTTACTACTTATTTGTGTGTGTATTTATACTTCGTTTTCCAATTTCATGAAGTAGGGGCTAATATTTTAAATCTCATGTCCCCTAACCTAGGATCAAGCAAACGAAGAATCCAAGAAAGATATCTTTATTCCTTATCAAACAGAAGGTTGGATCTCTAGTTTATCAAAAACACAAACTTATCAGACCAAAGAAGTTGTTTAGGCTGTGTATTCATGATGAGTTTGGCACAAGGGCATTGAGCAAACCTGCGGTGATACTTAGATCGACCACACTACATCATGAAATAAAGCTTCGCACAGCAAGGCGGAACATCCTATGGATTTATCGTGTGCACAAAGTTCGTACGTGGACATCTTATAAGGAAAATATTAAGGTGATCAACAGACTGCACCACATATTTGACCATGCAATTCGTAGGTACACCGAGCACCGTTTGGAAGCTGGATTGTTCTATTTGGTCTCCGATATGGATGATTTTACGCACACGGTTCGTAGTCACCTCTACGGTGGCACTGGCAGTGAGTTCTTGAGAGATTTGTGGAGAAAGAAGAGACTGGAGCGCAAGATGAGACTAACTAACAAGGAGGTATGCAACTGTTCTGCAAGTGCACAGAGATCCAATCTGTGTGATAGAAAACTTTCCAGCATTGTCGCCAAGACATTGAAATTGTGTAGCATGAGGTACATATTTTGCTTGTTACTTGTAATTTTCTTGGCTTTCCTGATAGTATATATGTAAATGAGTGTTAATTTGGGTTGACTCGATACGATTGCTACGCTTTCTATTTTTTTTATATAGAAAAGGAGGATGACCCCCGGCCTCTGCATCTGAGCGATGCATACGGCCACTTTTTAATTATTCTCACAAGACCTTACAAAAGCAATACAACAGTAAGACTAAAGTCGTCGTCTAAGCAACAAACTGTCGCTACACCTATCCAGTTGATGAAGGGGCGCAGATAGCCTGGGCCTAATACGAAACAGACATCGCAGCCAAGTCTAACATCTAAGACCTGAGACCCCAACCTAGCCACTTGTCGGGTCTGGGGCACACACTGGTCCGGCGTGCTCTCAGAGGCCGCCGCCGCCAACTGCCACCGCTCCATCTTCAGAACTGTACTGATGCATCAACCTTGCTCGATCCAGCTATCGTCGACGCCACTACGGCGCCCAACGGCACCTCCTCCCTGCGCCCAAACAGCTGAACATGTCGCGGTCGTCATTGATACACCTCAGCGCCATGCTGCCAAGTATCACCAGTCGACACAGCTTGAAGTCCTTGGAGGATCTGTCGTGCGTAGCACCTGCCGACCAGGCATGACCCAACGTAGCACCTGTCGGCCAGGCATGACTTGACATCTCCACCGAAGCTCTGTGCAAGACGAAGCCGCTCCACCTCCTGCCTCTGACTTCCAGCGCTGCTCCACAAACGATGCTCCCAAGAGAGAAACGACACCGCAGTGCCGTCATTGTCCGATCTGAAACACCAAATCCTAGGGTTTCCCCCGGAGCAGCACGAGTGGGTAGACAATAGTTACATGATGATGCCTTTATCAAGGTAACATCGTAGAACGCCGCCATCGCCTGTCGTCGGCTCAGTTTTCACCGGCAACCATCTCTCCCCAACTCGCGACCGGGACTAGATGATGGATCTCGAGATCCGATCACCAAGTTTCTGGCCGGCCACCGCCGATGAAAAAGATGACCACCACCACTGGCTACACCGGCCAGAACAAATCTGCCATGGGTGCCGCCAAACAGTCCACCAGGCCCTCGACGCCGCCGCCGATCTAAAGCCAGATGACATGCCGTCGAAGACCGCATCGCACCGCCGCCCGATCCAGGCCAGCCGTCGCAGCAGCCGCCCGTGGCCCGAGGCAGGGCCGACCGCCGCAGCCGTCGAAGCCAACGTCGTCGCTTGTAGATCGGCCGCACCTCCACGCATGTTGGGGTCCCGCCACCCCTAAGACGCGGGAGGGAGGAAGAGCCCCCGCCACCGTCGTCGGCCTCCGGGCGCAAGCCGGCGGCGTCCTCCGGCGGCGGCGGGAGGAGGGGAGGAGAATGGGCTAGGACCCGGCGGCGGCTAGGGTTGGGAAGCCACCCGAGTCGCCCGAGCACCAATCAGGGATGCATACAACCATTTTAGTATGAGTACCAAGATAAACATGATCCTTAGAAATTCTTTAAATGAGTATCAAGATATTTCTTGATAAGAGGTTCCAGCACATACCAAGCTTGGTTTTCAATAAACGGGGGGAAAACCCATATACATCACCTGTCAATTCTAGAAATTAAACTCGGGTCGCTAGGCTGCACAACCTGTGCATGCTACGCTTTCTATAGAGCATGGACGATGCATTCTCTTTCTCTCATGGATCTTGTTAGTTTGCTGATCGCCAAGTATTCCCATGCATCGCTAGAGTTTTGGGCCGCATTATCCTTTTCGGCAGATTAAATAAAAAGCGAACGGTGGAGATAAAGTAACATCAATAGGTCTCGCCAGGATATTGGATTGTGCTAGTGGTTGGAAGAAATTACTGGATTAGTCCGGACTAATTAACTATGCTAGTAGTCGTTGATCCAAGTCCCTCGACATGGAGATGTATTTACAGCCCATAAAATCAAACGTCTGAGTTGTTGATGATAGTTGCATGACGACTATGAGTGCTTCCTATTGAAGAGAGATAAAGAAAACCCTAGCCACTCCACACCACTAGTAGAACGGCCAGCACGCCGGGTCCGCTGGGGATGCTGACCATCATGACTAAAGATGTATTTATAGTGGGTGTCGCCGGGTCCGCCGGGTGCGTGTTGTACCGGGTCCGCCGGGCGGGGGGTATGGCCGGCTGCTAGGTACTGTGGCACGCCTTGCCAGGCGTTATGGAATGGTCAGCACCGCCCTGCTACAGGGCCGTGCTCCCAGGACACCGCCCGCCCCGGGCGGGGACGTGGGAGCGCGGCTGCCGCGCCCGTCGGGGCCGGCGTAAGGGAGGGGGCACTGTTGCCATGATTGCTTGTCTCGTGTGTTGGCTTCTTGTGGACGGTCGACATGCGCTAGCCGGTTGGCCGGGTTGCGGCACCCGGCCAGCTCACGCTGGGGAGCCGTCCAGGGGCGAGCCGGATTGAGGTGCTTTGCCTGCCTCGATGTTTTTGAAAGAGATCCGGGTTCCGTTGTTTGCTTGGGGTCCATCCCCCGACAGATTGTTTGGTGTTGTGGCTATGGTGTGCTGCTCATGGGTTGGTGTGTGTTCGAATCCTATCCTTACCATTAATTTTTTCCACTTAGTGTGAGTGGTAGGCAGGCCATGGTGCCTGCTAGTTTAGAGCATCTCTAGCAGACCCCTTATAACGCCGCGACCCGCAAAATAACTGTCAAAATACGGATCCGCGCGAAAATTCTGCCCGACCAAACCCCATAAATGCGTCCGGCCCGTAAATTCTTTTGCGGGGCGCGGCATAATTCCCATCCAAACACGTGAAAATGCGGGTTCCTCCCTCGGCCCGTCAGTGCCCTGTATATAGCGGGAGCGGTTGGTGGTGGGGGGGGGCATTTCAGCCCACGCTTTTCCCCACTCCCCGCGGCCGGGCTGCCGCCTACGATTTCGGCCAAACTAGCCGGCGGGATCACGCCCGAGGGCCGCCACACGCCCGAGCTTGCCCTCCGCCACTTCCTCCTGCGTCGGCGGGCCGAAAAGTTGCAAATCGGCGGTTGTTCGATGCGGTGGCCGGATTTGGCGTTTTCGGCCACCGGTGGCTGCGCCAAGTCATGGATTGGTCGGGGAGCAGCCCGCGCAGCCCCGACAAAGCCCAAGCGTTGCATGTAGGTACGGGTTCATCCTGTAGCCGCCACCGCCGTCGGTTTGACGGCAAGGATTCGACTGGCCGTCCGGCTGGTTCGGCGCTTGGCGCTCACGCAGTGGCTCGTCGGCTCGTCGATGCCGCTAATACAGTGCGACGACTGCACGCGGACAATGGTGCGGCTAACTTCTGGCACGACGAAGCACCTCGGATTGGTGTTCTTCAAATGCGAAAACGACGGGGTATGTGTTGTTTCCATTCGGCTTTGTCATTGTATTCTTCGGTTCAATTGCGATATCTCATTTTGAACATCATCATGTGTGTAGGAAGATGGATGCTCATTTTGGTTGTGGGAAGGAGAATACATTGATTTATTGATGGAAAAAAACTTAATAGATGTTTGTGCACTCCTTAGTAGAATTGAGGCTAATGATGCGGCTGCATGTGCAATTAGAGAAGAAAGTAGAGGAAAAGCAACATCTACTTTTTAGAACCAAAGAAAAAGAATAAAGAATGCAAGATCAAGAATTAGCAGATCAACAACGAATGCATGGAGAAGATATTGCTCCAACTAGTAGGAGCAGTTATAGAAGTTGGATATCTTGTAAAATGCATAATTGGAATTCTTATTTTCTTTGGTCTTACTATTCTAGCAAATATTTGGTGAATTATTATGTATCCAATGTCGTTAAAAAAAATAAAAAAACAAAAAAAATGTATTTTCATGTGTGAAATTGAAATGCAAATTTTGGATTTGCGGGCCGGCGGGGGCGGCGTTCAAGCAGACCCCGCAAAGCCAATCCGTAAAAGAGCATATTCCATGAATATTTTTTTTTACGGGGTCTGACTCTGCCGCCGCCCGCGTCAGCCCGCAAAGCCATTTTTCCATGAACTGTAAACGCGTTTTGCGGGTCAGCGTTATACTGGGTCTGATAGAGATGCTCTTCGGCCCTGTACCAGTCTGAATGGGCCGGACGTGTGACAGACAATAAGTAGCGCAGGCTAAGGCCCGGCCGTTTACCAAACACAAGCGAGTTCAGGTACGAAGAAACACATGAGACGGACGAAAATTACGATGATAAAAAATACTTCTCCCTTTTATAGCACGGTAGGTATAGATGACATTATATGGATTGTTACAATGCACTCTACTACTAGTAGAAGGCCCGTGCGTTGCTACGGGCAAAAGCTGAATAACCATGAGTTGTCATCGAATAATAAAAATAAAAACAAATTGATCAAATTATTCTTTTTATTTAAAAATACACGTTTAGCATGGTGGCATCCAGTTTTCATCATAAGATGTCATCCAGTTTTCATCATACAACGGCAAAAATGAACTCTCTTTCACTCAGCCTGTAGGTGGGACAACCTGCAGTTGCCCACTTCCTGCCACATATGTCCACTTATTTAAGTGGGATTAAGTGGGATGCCCACATACTGTATGTGGTATTATGTGGGCTGCCACATACCCACATAATTCATGAAACATAAAAATACAAAACTTGAGATATAAGACAACTTAACACAAAGGCACGTAAGTCTAGATTGAAGTAAAGAACATGCCCACATATGATACAACACAAACTACAATCTTTAGCAGTACAAGACTGGAGGTTAACATAGACGGCAAACATTTCCTCAGATTATAAACTATACATGAATGAGCAGGCTAGTACACATGAATCAGCAAGATTGTTTGTTCATATCTTCAGGATTTTTAAATGTCAATCTGTCCATTTCTTCAGGCTTACTTGCTTCTTCAACTCAGCTGACTAAAAGCTAACAAAAAAAACATGAATAAGCACTCTGAGTCAGAATTCGAAACTTGGCAAATTTTAGAAGTACAATACGGAGAAAAATGAGCTGAGTTAAATAAAAGTACATTACAAAGATGCCATTTTTTACACAATTATAGAACACAAGGATGCATTCAGTAAATCATAGGAGAAAAGAACTTAAGAAAATTTCGGTAACACTTGTAAACTTGTTTTGTTATCTTCTGCACATCATTCAGGTCCTACTGGAAGGTGTGCGTGATGCTTGTAGGCAAAAGAAACAACACTGTGTAGTACATGATCCGGATTTGAGAAGGTTAAATGACTGAATTATTTTTTGATTCAGGCCAAAAAATAATACACTGTGTAGTACATGTACGCACAACAGAATAGATGATTCAGGCCAAAAAAACATAAGAAATTTACCATTGTGTCTAATCAAGCTATATATGCATACCTTGGATCTTCTTCCTCTGGCATGCATAAAATTGGATACATAAATAAGAAAGCCCTCCTGACAAATCTGATCAGTCGAGTCTTTCAGTTACTCTTTGCAGACTCTGCACAAATATGCACTCTGCTCCATCAGTACAACCAGTAAGTCGTTGTAAACCTGTGGCCAGTGCCCTTGTTATAAATGCATTCTGCTTCCATCTTCCATCGGCCCAGCATGCTAATGCATAGCTCGAAAGATGAAACCCTGGAGAGGGATATGATGCCAAAGCACCTGTCATCGTCCGATCACATGAATCTAGAGTTTCCTCCGAAGCAGCATAAATTGCGGCTGAGAATACCTCGGCGATGCCCATAGGAAGGAAGCGACACTCGAAAGCTTCGCCATCACCGGCTCTTGGAAACTCCGGAGACAAGCTTTCGCCCAGATCAACCTCTCGAGCTCCGCACAACATGCACCAGCAAGTCCAACGTCGAGCCACGATGGCCAAATCCGTCCGGATCTAACCACCTGCTCACCAGGGCACCGCACTGGCCACCCCACGTCCTCTTCACGCACCGCCGAAGCACATGCACACACGCAGCCGCCCACACATCCACCTGTCCAGGACACCGCCGAGGAGCACACCAGCTAGAACCGCGCATCGCAGATACACCCAGCCCCTTCCCCCTTCTTGATTAGTCCACCAACGAGCCCTCGTGGACAGATGTGGCCCAATCAAGCCCTCCCTCCAACTCCTCGGTAGGATGCTGCCCAGCCATCCCTCTACCGCCGGACTACCACGCCAGCGCTCCCCATGTTGTTGTTGAACTTGTAGCCATACGATTTGTATTGCCTGACAGATGAATATTTACCAGATAAACACGTAAAGAAGATAAGCCGCTCTTCATTCCTATAAGCCCTTAGTAGACCATCAGATCCTTCTTTTTGCACATGCACGCCATATTATTGCAGAGATGATGGGGGAAGCAAAGAAGTTATGCCTCTCTGTGCGTGCATTGCGAGGAACCCCCAACAAGTATTGAACTCTTGATATGAATCCTTGTCGGGAGGGGCAAGCAAGGATGATAAATCATCTAGGGTAACATGAAAAGGTTAAGTGATGTTGCTGCACCTCAAGTGTTCTTAGGAATCCTCGTGGTTCCTCTTGATTATGCATCTTCATGAACAAAACAAAATCTTGAGCTCTTCGTTCCTATAAAATTTCAGTAAGAAGATAAATTTTAACACAAGAAAACTGAGTATCTTGACAAAAAAATATTAAAAGTCAAATTTCACTAAAACGAGATATTTTATTAGTTCTAGAAAAATTGAGTGCAAGGGTAAATTTTAGTATCCTGAGAAAAGTTTTAGTATGAATATGAAACAAAAGTAGTCCTAAATAAAGAAAGTTAATGACAAGGTACATCACGTAATAATCCACACTGAAGGTATACAACAAGAAACATGCATTTTATGTCATGATTCAGCAGTAATAAAGAAGTGAAAACTACCCATGTTTATCACCATTTGTAACACTATTTAGTTTATTTAGGAAAAGAATGTACCTTTGCAATCTCATTTTCGTCTATCCTAAACATGATAATATATCACAAGCCATCAAGGTTGAACATCTTTGGTTGCCAGCCCGAATCTCTAGGAAAAATTTGAACAGTAAAATAGGATATACAAGCAGAGAATTTACAAATTAATCCTTTGACTGAAAATATTTCTTCACACATGGAGATTTGGAATACCAAGATATAAGATACAACGGACTGAAATGAATACCTAATTCGGTTCAGATTATAGAGCTGCAGATCTACATCATTCGTTTTCATATCCAGCTCATCGCACGTAGAAGGATCACAAGTTCCCATTTTCTGAAGGTAAATCATGAGCACATTAATCTTCTCGGAAGGTTTAATTTGGTGTGCACCCATATAGAAACAACACAAGTGGCTCTCAACTATTTCAAATATAGGCCTGCTAAAATATAACACCCACTCAAGAGGGAAGTCACACAACTTGATGATTTGAGATGCTGTCATTGAAGCTATTCTTGTCTGTACTAAAATACAAAGATCAAAGCAATTAGACAGGTGACTCGAGGAGTGGAGCGGCGGCATCACGTCCCTGCAAAGGGAGTATTCGTGACAAATATTAGACAGGTGACTCAGAATAAATATAAAAGGTTCATTGTTTTCAGAATACACTGAATTACAAGAGATTAAAACTGACCTCAACGTGAACCTCAAAGAGCCATGGTATGCAAGATAGCCTTGATGATTTTCTTTTGCATTTATCCTCAGCAACTAAGATTGAACATTGTATGTCTAAGAGCTCCCCAATGCCTCATCTTCTGTTGTCCTTTTAGCTTCTCCTTGTTCCTCCAGCTCTCTCGAGCTTCTCAGCTCTTCCTTTCATCTTCAAATCACCACATCTGGACTATATGCATATTTTCCTGCTATATATAGATCTCATTTAGCTTTATAAACCTAACATATTGGTGCTAGAAAACACAACCGTGAGCTATTCCTAAAAGAACACCCAGATGAACTGAGATCAACTTACAGAACATACATCTACAGAAAGGTAATAACAGAGATGACTATTGATTGTAATCATTTGTTGCAATCTTGTATCATAAGCAGGCATTGGCACAACTGAAACATGATGGAAGTGGAAAGGATACCATGCGATCCTACATGTGGTACAGCCAGAACCATGCATGGACCAGCTTGTTCATGCCTTCATCGTGGTGGCGTCTCCCGAGCACCGCACGTCACCCGACGTCATTCGCGTGCAAGCCCAGAAGCACTCTCAAGCCCTGTTTCAGTGAACTCAAATCAATGTATAAAGTTTTGAACATAATTTCTTTCAGTACATGATAACTTGATATGTTATCCTCCTATTTAATAACACCAAGAGTTCCCTGTTCAGCATTCTAACAATGGAAAACTGAGAATGGTGGAAACGGCTAGACAATTACCCGAGGAATAATCTCATAGCTCTGCCCCTCACAGTATGTCACATTGCCGGCATGGTCGATGATGACATGGCACGTCTCTCCCAGAGCGTTATGACCTACTGCCTGCTCTACCGAGACGATGGTGGTTCTGTAAGGTCCCTTGGGCTTGTAGGTGTTGAGAGGCGGCTCTTTGGCGCTCTCGGGGGTTGAGTGGCGCGATCCTACAGGCTAGAAGAGGAACAACAATTAGATGAATACACATATTTCATGTCACAACACATCAATACCATGCGTCAAAAGAAATCATAAAACACAAAGATGAGAAGAATGAGTGTTCATCAGGTCCGCCAAAGTAACTGCATCAAGGAATTACAATTGTTTGAATAGTTGGGTCAATGTTTTGGCTGTCAGGTTAAATCTCTCTTGTGTTTACTATATGAGACAAATTAAGACACTTGAGTAAATGAACCATGCATTTCTCATCGTGAGAGCATGAGCAAGTATCGCTTCTGATCCATAAAACATACGGTCTCTCATTTTCTAATCATTATATAGCAGTCTATATCGATGTAAAATTTCAACCAAATTACAATCTCAACTCTACATATAAAGTGAAATCAAATCACGATATCTCACTGAATTCAACATTACATATGTTGTCCAACTCGAGTTGAAGACTTCAAGTAGTCACTGAATTCAAGAAAACATTTTACCTCTAGATGTAGGCCAAAGAATAACAAATGAGTGGAAAGTTCCAATCCAGAAAGCCATACCGGGGAAATTGTACGGTAATTGGAACTGATTTTTTGTAGAGGGGGAAAGAAAAGAGGATCACTCATCTGCCTTGTTCCATTATGTTCGTCGAACAACAGGAAATCTGTAGTACAAATCGTGAAACATCGAGTATCCTGCATACAGAACAAAACCAAGATCAATACATGCTTGTAAAATCGAGAACTACCATAGCACAAACATGAGATGCACCTTTAGACCTACTGCCACACATGTTGAGTCTGATTTTTTTTGTACCACAACACAAGATGAATAGAGTGGGAGGAGGACGGACCTGAGTTGCTGGTGAAGTGACGAAGCTCGACGATGGCTGCACTTGCTCAACTTGTTCCCTAGAGCCACGACTCGAAATTGCTCGTCACTGCTAGATAGAATAGGACACCGTTAAATTCAGTTCATCATCGGGAAAGCAAGAAGAAATCGACCAATCTGGGACAATTCGAAGCAGCAGACCTTGACGGGGTTGAAGGAAATTAAAGAGGAGAAGAGCAGCAGCGCCCCCCTCGTGTATCTTGCAGGGCATCCAGGTCTCTAGTAACTTAGTTGATCTTAACTTAATTGGAGCAATTTCCAATAGACTCGAAAATCACCTATTCTGATATGTTTGCTCTGTATTAACAGTCAAACAATTTGCTTGATGGATGCACTTCATCCTAAATTAGGTGCTATACTTGATGGATGCACTTCATCTAAAGGCTACAATAATAATCCAGAATTAGACCGGGAACTTGCATTCGGCGGTAAGGGAAGACTGTAGTTTTTGCCCCTCACAGATTTTCCTACCAACTATGTATCATCAATTTTTGCACGGAGAGGATTCAGTCATGTGCAAACTAACCGGAATTTTTCTCTGTACACCTACATCCTAGTGTATCATCTTTATCAGATTAAATCATCAAAGCAATGCTATCTAACAAGTAAGCGGAGAGAATGTTGATTGCCTAAGATCAGCAAGACTATCACTGAAGGCGAGTATATATAGGTCACAAAGAAAAAATTGTGGCGGATGGTTGCATAAGTTTAGTGTCGAGGAAGCCGCAATGCTGACCTGGATACGCTGCGACAGAAGGTGGAGGTGACTACCGGCCGACCACCATGCATCAGAGAAAATGGAATCAATAGGGGGCGTCTGCACTAAACTTGACCAAGCACATCAGACTCCTGAAAAATAACATTTTATCAGGAATTCATCAGAAGTAGCATAAACCTATGGTTATGAAATACAGACCACTATTGAGACTGGACACCTTAAATATTACTAATTCATGAAATGGACTATTAAACATGGCGTCTGTAATCTATGAAATAGTGCTTATTCACATCAAAAATTGAAAGCATGACAGACTATCTAGCAAGGATTGAAGAGTTAGCAGCTTATAAAACATTTTTTCTGAAGTTTTGATGGTCCATTGACATCAACCAGCAAATACTAATTGCACAGAATAGTAGTTGGTGCATGAATCAGAACCAGTGGAGATCCCACTTGTGTTCGTGAATGAATTGCATTGCATAAGGACAGCTGCAATAGCATCGGGGCATCAACGACAGAAGGGCCAAGATCAGAGAGAGACCGGAGCGCTACCAAGGTCAAAATCATATATGTGCACGCACAACGGTGAAGAGGACGGCGGCAACAGCAAGCCTACAAAGCCCTCGGGCTGGAGCGGCACGAATCCTGAAGGTGTGGCCGGAGGAAAAGACGCGGGCGGGGGATGCGCCGAGCGGCGCAAGCCTTCGAAGTGCGTACCAAAGCCGGAGTTGCCGGAGTTGGAGGCGACCGAAGCCCTTGCCATCGAGGAGCGGTGAATCCAACCCGATGGGTGGACGCAGCAGCGCGAGGCGAGCATGGGAGGAGTGTTCTTAGCGCCGCCGGAATCGTCCGGCCTAGATCCAGATGGCGGCGAGGGAGAGAGAGTTGGGTCAGTGCGAGGGCCGGATCTGGCCGCCGGCTGAGCGCTCTCTCTCTCTCTCTCTCTCTCGTCCTTGGGTGCGGGTGCGGGGAGAGGGCGGCGGTGGTTGGGTGGCACCCGCGGAGGAGTGGAGTGGAGTGGAGGACGCCCGGGGTTGGGGAGAGGATGGAGGTGGGCAGCGGCGGCCGGAGGTAGGGCCAGTCGACGAACACCCATGCAGCGGCGGCGGTGACGGCGACGTGAGGAACCCTAGCACACGCGACGGGCTAGGGACAGGAGCGACTCGTTTTCCTGCGGGCTGGTTTTTCTTCTGCGGTGCGTGTGTGGGGTGGGGAGGGGGTGGGAGGGGACGAAAAAACCGGCGAAAAAACCAACGAAAAAAAATCAGACAAAAATGGTGGGACGAAAATGGTGGGACGAGATGGTGCGTGGGAGGTGGGAGGAAGTACCAAAGAAGTACCAAAAAAACCGGGTGAGGTGGGACGAAAATAAAATCCGGAACGCGACCTACCAACTGAGACATTAGGAGTAGAGATGAGCATTCACAATCTACATATTCTTTTTGAGCCAATATAGATGGGCTTCTAAGTGCTCCTTCAATTATTGTAGTGACATGCTAGCGGACAGTTTCTAGCTTGTGTCGTCCACCAGCATGTGTATGGGGTTAGTAATAGAATGCATGCGAGGAAACATAATCTTTTTAATTGATTTTTATACCCTATCTTAGAGATTACACAAACACAATTTGAGATTAAGGATTTACTTGCTCTATATCATGGAGGAAGGAAGTTGTATGTGGGTAGTTGGACGAAGGCGTGATGGGAAGAAAACCGAACAACCAACGAGGAGGATGGAATGAAGCGAGTCATTTTTAAGGGCAGGGGAGTAAAAAACTAGGTCGAATGGGTTGATGGGAGGTGGAGGCCATAGACCGAACTCTCTTTTAATAATAGAGATCGTAGCCAAAGATCACACATACTCGGGGAAATCAAAAGATCGTGTACCGAGTAAGGAGTCGTGTGCTCGTGGTTGAAGATGGAGTCGAGCGGCAAAGCCAAACTTTCCCTAACTCGGCAGAGACGGCAACTACCACGATGTAAGAAGAAGGTCCCCTGTTGGCGTAGAGTTATCGACGAATATAAGACCACAGTGAAGCGCCTTCGTCCTCAATGACGATGGGCATTTTAGTTTCCAGATGCACGCGAGATAATTCAGGAGATCCGCCGCGAGCACCAAATCCTAGCCAAAGAGGAGGGGTGATTCATCGTGTTTGCCCATAACTGACGTGGCCCTCCTCGAAGAGCGCGAAGCCATGACGGCTGCATGGGCAGGCGCGGTGACCCTCGCCCTGAGGTGCAGGAGGTTGCCACTGCCAGTGCATCACTGAACTAAAAAGGAACAATTACACATGCAAATCCACAAGGAAAAAAATATATGATTCACGCCTTGTAGCAAATATAGTATAAGTCAACAAGGAAACAACGATCTTTCCTAGATATACAATCGCCAAAGCTAAGGAGATCACAAGCACCAAGTAAAACACATATCCTATGCCACACAATCTCAATGTTCTGAGGGCTATGGAAGAAATATTTCTATATTCTGATACGTGAGATTCGAAAACACGTGTAGAACACTCGTGTAACTCCTGGTTTTTCTCTCATGCTGCGCTCTAGTCTCTTTTTCCTCCACAGATCTTTTAAAAACTCACCATCTCCGTAGAGGTAACTGCTAATTGTGAATGTCAAGTGTTTTTTGTCCGGGACAAAATAAAATAATCCGGTTTCAAAGCGGCGCTCTCTGTACTTTGCAATTGCACGGTTTACGATGCATGACAGTTTTCCAATGCTTCCGTAATTTTTTATAAAATCCGGCCATGAATTGATCGACCACACATGAATCCAGGCAAAAATCCTCCATCTCTCGTTACGAAGCTCCAATTCGTGGCGCAGCGGAGAGCGGCGTTAGAGAGGACGAGCGCGTTTGCTCCTGGTACGTGGACCAATGGGACAACTCCTTCGTACTGGGCCCATACTGTATGGTGGTACGTACGGCAACATGTTGGGTACAATGCAAAACGTCTCCGTCGACATCACGGCGTGCAATATAACGGATAAGATGTCTGGCATCGCAGGTCCACCATAGTTAAGGCGGAAAACGGATACGATGGCCCTGAATGAATGTTTGGCATGCCGAGAACCAGAGGATGGAGTGTTATGACTAGTCATTGCTATGGCTGCTGCAGTGACAGTGGCACACACAGCATCGTGATTTTTGAAGCCAATAAAAACAAATTCACAGCAGAAATATTCGAGTTTTTAAAAATTCAGTTGGATAGCACATTTAGATGTGTCCACACTTTAAACTGCTTTCACCTGAAGAGCGATGCCCACCATGGGACGCAGTTCAATCCTTTGTTCGGCGACGCTTGTATGATAGCAACGGAACTTGTGATCTGTCTGAACCGGTAGAAATGTATCCTGCAAGAATTACAATTCGGCTAACAATTTATATACAAATCTCAGCTGGATGGTCACATGATGTGTCAAGGGTGTGGAGACATAAAACTTGCAGCGTTTTGGCACTCCGCTTGAAAGGGAATCCAAAGGAGCAGGCATAGGGTGTAGAGATGGAGTTGTTGTGGAATGCGGATCACTGCTCTGATTTTTTATCACTAATGGGCCTTTTGTTTTCTGTTTCTTCCAGTCCAGCTCTCTTGCAGCACCTCACCGTTGTCGCTTGTTTGTCCATGCAATTGATTCTGGTATGGACACTATTTAGCTATCGCTACGTACATGGAATGGCGTTGGCGGGCAGTTCGGTGATGCCAGCTGTTCTAAATCAGCATGTAGGTTGTCTGAAGAAAAAAATGAAGCAGACCACATGGCTGTCAGGTGTAGACCAAAAAAAAAAATGTGCACCACGAGTTCGAGCACTAACCTGCACGAGTAGAATTGTTAGTGGAGGACGGGCATTTGGTTGCTTTCAACAGTAGTGTGTCGCCGGCAGTGTGGTATCAGGAGTTTTGTATTTGTCTGGATACACGTGGTCTGGAAAAAAGGAATCATTATGTTCTAAGGGGATGGAACCAAAATGGCATGGAAATTAGATGATGTTTGGAAAGCGAATGAATACCAGAAGTCTGCATAAGTGAATGTGCAAAGTTCATCTCCAGTGTTTGCGCTGTGGGCATTTGCATCTGGAGATCTGGTGATCATGCAACAGCCAATATAGTTAGATAACTGAAGTGCAGATCATGAATATTTAGAAGGTAGAGGTATAGCACATACGTGTGATGTTCAATCCTGTAGAGGAGCTTG
The DNA here is from genome assembly GCF_002162155.2 of Triticum dicoccoides. Taxonomy (NCBI): domain Eukaryota; kingdom Viridiplantae; phylum Streptophyta; class Magnoliopsida; order Poales; family Poaceae; genus Triticum; species Triticum dicoccoides. The sequence goes on from NC_041383.1 coordinate 549,929,018, forward strand.
GCATGGAGCCTGATCCAGCATGTGGAGTGCATTTTTGTTTCCCTTTATGTGCTTCTATCAATCTAGCTAGGCGGTCACCAATGTTCAGATTGCATCTTGAGCAAATCAGGATAATGTTAATAAAATGGGAATAAAGTGTGCAACTTTTGCAATGAACTTTTGCCAACACAAGGTAAATTATATAATGGCCAACAAAGATTTAACCTTGAGAAGCCACGACAGAGACCACAAATCGTGCCGGAGGCGTGGTTGAATCGCGGACAGTCATTTTTTCACTGCTATTGCTCTGCTGCTCGGAGCATGCCCATAAATTCAGAGTACAGAGTGATGGACCCAGTGTCAAGTCTGTTGAAAATCTGCAGCACAAGATGACTGCATCTCTGAAGGTGTTCTTGCGACATTACTGCTGCCCTGGATTGATTTGCGCCAGCGGAGCTGGCGCCGGACCAAGCGAAGCCAGGTGCTCCACATAGGCTTCCTGCCACCGGTAAAAATCGCATCCACCACGCCCCGGCTGCCATGGATTTCACATGACCACTAACATAGTAAGATATCCGCGCAATAGAAATCAACTATTCGTTAAACTCAAGATTCACTTACATTATGATTGCGACACTTGTAGAGGTGGTCACCGGCGAACTGGCCGCGACGAGCAACGGACGACCGGATCTGCACCTTTGGCGTTCGGCATTATCTGCAACTAGGGTTCTTCGGTCGATTTGGGGAAAGTGGAGTAAACAGGCCTGTGCAGGGTACCTAAATAATAACTGTCCGTGGCGGACCCACATACGCCGCTTCCCACCATCAGACGGTGCCGCCGCTCGTAACGGCAAAGACCAACGTCAATGTAACGCCTTTATTGATACGGCGTACTCTACCTCGTACGGCCCACATCCCCAGAACCATTGAACGATTGGGGATACCATGAGCGCGCGAGCTCGTCCACGCCTAACAATTTCCGTGGCGCAGTGCCGTTGATTTAAGTACAGCTGCAGGTTTAGCCAATGCCCTCATGCCATACTTCCTTCGTCCGGATTTATTAGGCTCCTCGACCAAAACACAGGTACCAAGGCATAAGTATTAATTCCCAAGCGATTTACTTTTCAAAGTATTCTCACTCCATGCGCATGCAGCCCAAGCTCGATTTAATTGCCTGATGCTTTGGAACCCAGCGCGCTCGGGCTTGCATGGCTCATGCATGTCCAATCAAAAGAGGATTAGAAGCACATGTGCTGGCCTGAGTACTGCTGGCTGGAATTAATTGAGCTCTGGAAGATGAACCGAAACGGAGGAGATCGAGAAAGAAATGAAGCTTTTTTCTTTGGGCAGCGCAATCGATGGAAGGGCCCTATAAATACGGACGGGCTCCCTCCTGTCACGGGCCCAATAAACCCGGACGGAGGGAGTACTCGTCACGAACACATAGCCTGAACGTCTTCTTTGGCCTGATGACCTTGTGGCCTTTTCCATAAGCTAGAGATCCAACCTGCTGTTTCACAATAAATAAGAACGTCTTCGTCGGAATCTTCGGTTGGCGTTTGATCCTGGGTATATGACATGCGCATCCTATATTAATGCATCACATGATTTCTCAAAGAAAACAAAACACTTAGGAGCTACTTCCTCCGTTCCAAAATAGATGACTCAACTTTGTACAAAGTTAGTACAAAGTTGAGTCATCTATTTTTGAACGGAGGGAGTAGTAGTATATGCAAGTTAGCAAAAAAAGTGTACTAGAGTATACATGCACGAACAGCTAAAAAATATATAGAAGCACAAATAAACAGCCCTCGTTCATATGTACCTGCAGCTGCCATCGACGACGGTAGTAGTCTTCATATGCATCATGCAAAGAACCCGGCGAATCGATGGAGGACTAACTAGGAAGCCCTCGTCTACTAATACTTACCAAAAGTTTCTTTGTTTTTCTCTTTATTAGGGGAGGTTAGTTTCTCTTTGGTAGGTTAGTTTCTTTGTTTTTCTTTTTAGGGGAGGTTAGTTTTACTATTGGAGTAGTATAATCATTGGACGTGTACGCACAGGAAAACCAACGTACACACGCACGCCCATGGCGCATCCAAACAGGAGACCAATGCACATGTACGGCGTGGCCGATCCCAATAGGACCACCGGAACAGCACAGTGCACGTTGATATTTTTTTAATCTATATATCTATGTCTATACTTACCAAAAGTTCTGAAAATTTAAAAAATGAAATAAAATGTTTAATAATTTTAAATGCTTGTGCACTCAAAAAATGTTTGCGGTTTTTAAAAAATGTTCGCATATTCAAAAGATGTTTGTGATTTTGAAAACAAATGTTCGGAAAATCAAAAAATGATCATGATTTTTTTAAAGTTCTTGTATTAAAATGTTAATGAAATTGAAAAACAATTCATCACTTCAAAAAGTTCATGAATTGTAAAATATCCTAAAAATTCAAAAAAAAATTCGTGATTTACAAAATAGTTTATTGATTCCTAAAATTTTCACTTATTCAAAAAAATCATGCATTTTAAAAATAATCGTTAAATCAAAAAATGGTTTTGAATTTAAAAAAATGTTCCACCAATTTCCAAAAAAATGTTCGTTGATTCTAAAAATGTTCGCTGATTAACGAAAACGTTTAATTTTTTCCCAGTTTTAAAAAATGTTTGCAATATAAATTATTCAAGATTTTAGAATTTTTTGAAAATCTGTAAAAATGTTCACGAATTTTAAAAATGGTCATAAATTTGAAAAATGTTCATGATTTAAAATATGTTCACAAGTTTAAAAAAAGTTCATGATTTTCAAATTTGTTCACAATTTCATGAAAATGAGAGTGATAGTGTATCTGGGTGATGCGACAAAATGTGGTCATGGCCATTGAAGATTGTAACTTTTTCCGTACCGTTGCAACGCACGGGCCATTTGCTAGTCTACATCTATATCTATACCTACCTACTAATAAAGTACATAGCATTTTGCCCGTCCAACGTCATATGTTTAATAAAAAAGCCCCTGATTAAAAATGTTAATGAAATTGAGAAACAATTCGTCACTTTAAAAAGTTCATGAATTGTAAAATATCCTAAAAATTCAAAAACAATTCGTGACTTACAAAATAGTTTATTGATTCATAAAATTTTATCTGATTCAAAAAAAAGCATGCATTTCAAAAAGATTTGTTAAATCAAAAAATGGTTGTGAATTTCAAAATTTGACCCACCAATTTCCAAAAAAATGTTCACTGGTTAACGAAAACGTTTATTTTTTTCACAATTTTGAAAAATGTTTGCAAATAGTATTAAATGTTCAAGATTTTAGAATTTATTTGAAAATCTGTAAAAATGTTCATGAATTTTAAAAATGTTCATTAATTTAAAAACTGTTAATGATTGAAAATATGTTCGCGAGTTTAAAAAAATGTTCATGATTTTCAAATTTGTTCACAATTTCATGAAAATGTGAGTGATAGTGTATCTGAGTGATGCAACAAAATGTGGTCATGGCCATTGAAGATTATAATTTTTTTTCGTACCGTTACAACGCACGGGCCATTTTGCTAGTCTATCTATATCTATACCTACCTACTAATAAAGTACAGAGCATTTCTGCCCGTCCGATGTTAAGTAACCCGTGGTCCAACATTAAGTGTCCTTTCTCTATTGGGTTTCGGCCCAACTGCGACAACCGCTATCTTGTATGGTTTAAAAAAAACTTGGTTTTTCTTTAAGTACCCTGTGGTCCAACATTAAGTGCTCTTTCTCGGTTGGGTTTCGGCCCAACTACGACAGCAGCTATCTCGCGTGCATGGTGCCGGTTGGTATTCCATGTTGTAGGCCCAGTTTGCTCTGTTTTCAGCCTGTTAGATCCCTGCCTTTTATTATTTACAAAGAATATGTAAAACATGATTATGCTATAACTTTGCAACCGTAAGTCGGATTAAAATAATTTGTATATGTAATATGATTCAAAAAAGTGCAAGGTTTCCAACCGTGCTGTTATTTGTTTCTGTTAACCACTTTGAAATTCTGTTCAGAACATAAACTTAATTAACCTAATTAATTACTACAATGTATTTTGGGAAATGCTAACACACAATATAACTTTTATAAAATCTTTATACATACGAAATATGTTACAAGGGTCTATATGGATCGGATAGAGTATGAATGATCGATTTCAATGGGCATATAGGAGTAATAAAGAAAGAAGAGAATAAAGGACGTGATCAGTAGGCATAAAAAGAATGGGAGATTCAAAAGACAATATGAACGAGAGAATAACACAAAGGAATTGGTATTAATACCAAGGATGTGACATGCATGCAATGCAATAGTAAAAAGGATTAAGCCGAATGACGTGGGAGGGACACACATAATTTCCGCTAGACCTTAGTGTGTGCCTCTCTGTCGTGCCCGGGCACAATTCGGATGTTGTTGGGCCGTGCTAACGGATATTTTAGTGGACACGTCAGTTATCTCTCCCATTGTAACCCACGGGTATATATGCTAGTACCGAACGCTCTGCCCGTCCGTCGTCATACGTTTTATAAAAAAACCTTGATTTTTTCTTTACGTAACCCATGGTCCAGCATTAAATTTCATTTCTTTGTTGGGCTTCGGTCGAACTGCAGCAGCCGCTATCTTGCGCATCGGAGCCCCGGTTATTATTCCGCATTCAGCTGCAGTAGGCCCAGTAATATCTGTTTTCAGCCCGTTAAGTCCATGTCTTTTATTATTCACAAAGAATATGTTAAACATGATTATGCTATAACTTTGCAACATAAAACAGATTAAAATAATTTGTATGTGTTATTTAATAAGAAAAATGTGTAGTTTCCAGCTGTGCTACTATTTGTTTGTTAACTACTTTAAAAGTTTGTTCAGGGCATAAACTTAATTAACCTAATTAATTGCTACGGTGTATTTTGGAAAATGCTATACCCAATATAACTTTTTTATAATCTTTCTATATGAATGAAATATGTTACGACTGCCTATATGGATCGAGGGAAGTATGAATGATCAATTTCAATGGGCATATAGGAGTAATAAAGAAAGGAGAGAATGAATGGCGTGTTCAATAGGGATAAAAAAAGAACCGAAGATTCAAAAAATATGAAGGAAATAATAACACAAAGGAATTTGTATTAATACCAAGGACATGGCATGTATGCAATGCAATAATAAAACGAAATTAATACCGAGGGACATGGGAGGGGCACACATATATGCTCTGCTGCATAGTGTGCGACCATTATGTGCAACAGAAATAAGAGCGCCGAGTTGTATGCAACGAACTGGGGTCGTGTCGCGTGCACACATTTTTTTAATTAATTTTCAAGCGTATGTAGAGATGGCCTAAACACAATTAATAGAATCCTTTTATTGAGATCTGAATCGTTGTACAAAAACCATACCAAAAATATTGTATGTGTAGCATGCTTATTAACGTACTATTGATATGAATTCCTGCTAGACCTCAGTGTGCGCCTCTATGCCGCTGCCGGACACAATTCAGATGTTGTTGGGCCGTACTGACGGATATTTCAGTGGACACGTCAATTATCTTTCCCGTTGCAATGCACGGGCTGCTAGTACAGTATAAAAATTAAAATCGCTCATGTACACGAGCATACACTCACCCTTATGAACGCACGTACGCACACCCTATTCATATGAGCACCTCCGAGAGATTAAGCATGCATAACATCTTGAGATTGATGAAGCAACCACGGACGCCTCGTAGTTGACGGGAACGTCTCATCCCCTGAACGAACATTGCCGAAAAGTCTGAAATAAATTGCAAGCACCAATATTATGTCTAGAACCCCTGATGGGCTGAGGATACCACTGTCCTCCTAACTATCCAACCACATGTTGCGCAGGTTGATATCAACGCCAACACACAGGCGCGGAAACTCTTTTTTTCAAAAAGGGAAATACCCCCAGCCTCTGCATCTCGCGTGATGCACACAACCATAAGGGTGCTAGTTCAGGGTGCGAGAACTCGCAGGGGGGCACACATCTGTTGAGCCATGCCGGCTGCCTGATTGCCTCAAGAGAGTACATCAATTTTTATGGCATAGTTATTATGGATTTTTTCACACGGCAATTTTTTGCATGAAATGTTGTAAATGTACCTATAGAAATTTGCCCATGACATTTCAACAAAATTTGCCCGTGGCATTTGTTTGTTTTTGTAGTGCTCACATGTTATGGCAAAAAATTGTAACCCCCATGGCATATTGTATCTATTATACCATGTCAAATTTCTCTTTTTTTTGCAAACAATGTTTTAAAGAGCACTGTTTTTTGTACTTTGCAAAATGATGTTTAATGTAGTTTCCCATACTAGCAGGGACAATCTAAGTCAGGTCGAAAATACCATATTTAGGCTAAAGTGGACCTTTTTTCGCCCAACCGGGAAGGTAGGAGAGCAGCGTACAAGAGGGAGCGTGTTCGATCCTAAAAAAAAGAGAGGGAGCGTGTTCGTGCAGGGGGTTCTTTTCAAGCGAACGAAATAGTTCGCTCGATCGAACCCCTCGGGGAACGTTTACTTTGTTGGTGGCTTCTTTCCTAAGGAACGATCGTCGGTTATTGGCGTCCATTTTTATAGGTTAGTTTCTGAAACTTACGATTTTTTTGTCACAATTACGAAGTAGAGGTTGAACTCAATGAAATTTTAAAACTCATCAAAAAGTATTCAAAAATAGATCTCATTTAAAAGTTGCCATACAGAGAGGAGTTTTGTCTTGTCCCCCAAGGTGGTGATACACTCTGGATCATCGGTGGACATTGAGTTGTAGGCTTGGGCCAACCTATTGTCATTGGTCCTCTTCTATTTGTCGTTTTTGTTGGGGAACGTAGTAATTTAAAAAAAAAATCTACGCACACACAAGATCATGGTGATGCATAGCAACGAGAGGGGAGTGTGTTGTCCATGTACCCCCGTAGACCGAAAGCGGAAGCGTTAGAACAACGCGGTTGATGTAGTCGTACGTCTTCACGGCCCAACCGATTAAGCACCGAAACTACGACACCTCCGAGTTCTAGCACACGTTCAGCTCGATGACGTCCCTCGAACTCCGATCCAGCCGAGTGTCGAGGGAGAGTTCCGTCAGCACGACGGCATGGTGACGATCTTGATGTTCTACCGTCGCAGGGCTTCACCTAAGCACCGCTACAATATTATCGAGGAGGACTATGGTGGAGGGGGGCACCGCACACGGCTAAGAGATCAAGAGATCAATTGTTGTGTCTCCAAGGGGTGCCCCCCTCCCCGTATATAAAGGAGTGGAGGAGGGGAAGGGCCGGCCCTCTCTCTATGGCGCGCCCTAGGGGAGTCCTACTCCCATCGGGAGTAGGATTCCCCCTTTCCTAGTAGAACTAGGAGCCCTTCCAAGTAGGAGTAGGAGAGAAGGAAAGGGAAGGGAGAAGAAGGAAGGAAGGGGGCGCCCCCCCTCCCTAGTCCAATTCGGACTAGTCCATGGGGAGGGGTGCGGCCACCCTTTGGGGCCTTTCTCTCCTTTCCCGTATGGCCCATTAAGGCCCAATACGAATTCCCGTAACTCTCCGGTACTCCGAAAAATATCCGAATCACTCAGAACCTTTCCGATGTCCGAATATAGTCGTCCAATATATCGATCTTTACGTCTCGACCATTTCGAAACTCCTCGTCATGTCCCCGATCTCATCCGAGACTCCGAACTCCTTCAGTACATCAAAACTCATAAGCTCATAATATAACTGTCATCGAAACCTTAAGCGTGCGGACCCTACGGGTTCGAGAACTATGTAGACATGACCGAGACACGTCTCCGGTCAAAACCAATAGCGGAACCTGGATGCTCATATTAGCTCCCACATATTCTACGAAGATCTTTATCGGTCAAACCGCATAACAACATACGTTGTTCCCTTTGTCATCGGTATTTTACTTGCCCGAGATTCGATCATTGGTATCCCAATACCTAGTTCAATCTCGTTACCGGTAAGTCTCTTTACTCGTTATGTAATGCATCATTCCGTAACTAACTCATTAGTTACATTGCTTGCAAGGCTTATAGTGATGTGCATTACCGAGAGGGGCCAGAGATACCTCTCCGACAATCGGAGTGACAAATCCTAATCTCGAAATACGCCAACTCAACATGTACCTTCGGAGACACCTGTAGAGCTCCTTTATAATCACCCAGTTACGTTGTGACGTTTGGTAGCACATAAAGTGTTCCTCCGGTAAACGGGAGTTGCATAATCTCATAGTCATAGGAACATGTATAAGTCATGAAGAAAGCAATAGCAACATACTAAATGATCAAGTGCTAAGCTAACGGAATGGGTCAAGTCAATCACATCATTCTCCTAATGATGTGATCCCATTAATCAAATGACAACTCATGTCTATGGCTAGGAAACTTAACCATCTTTGATTCAACGAGCTAGTCAAGTAGAGGCATACTAGTGACACTATGTTTGTCTATGTATTCACACATGTATCATGTTTCCGGTTAAGTTCCTGTAGCATGTTGTTTGATAGCTCTAAATATTGCAACTTGATGTTATTTCTGCCATGCATAGTGATTTCTGCTAAGTCTGTGAACTGTTATCATTTGCAATCTTGCCATGTCCTTTTGAGTATGTTCTAGTGATTTCTAGAGATATCTCATTGTTCATGTTTTGTCATGCTTTACCTGTACTTCATGTCCATGCCTTTTGTTTTCATGTTGAGGTGTTGTAGCATATTGTTTTGATGCTTGCTAGATGCCTAGTTGCTGTTTTGAACAGCTTGTCCTTTAAACTTGTTTCATGTGTATGTGTTGCACCGTTGCTCCGTTTTGAGTGTGCTCTATATGAAACTTGCTTATAATTGCATGTAGTTTTCATCTTATCATATTGCATTCATGTTTTGTGTGTGTTTGCTTGATGTTTGTATGCATTTTGCATCAATGCCATGTTTAACTTATTTTGCTCATATCTTCTAGGCCGTAGCTCAGAACTGAACGAACTTTATATGTAACTTGAATAGAATTTCGTGTAGATCATCTTGGTGCATCTTAACTTGCTGTTTAACAACTTGAACATAAGGTTTATTTAGATCTGGGCCAATTTTGAAATTTGCATATGAGGACTTACCGGATTAGTTCTATATTGTTTCCGGCCTCATTTAAACTTGATTTGATGTGTTGCTCTTGTATGTATCATCTCTTGCCATGAGTAGCATCATATAGCCTTTGTCATGCATCATACTTGGTTGAGCATCATGCCATGTCTATGTGTTGTGTGTTTACCTTGTTGTTTGCTTCTTTCCGGTTATGCTCCTTCTCGTTAGTTCCTGTTTCGTTGCGATCGTGAGGATTCGTTCGTCTACGCTTGGTTCGTCTTCGTGGCTTCATCTTATTCATGGACTTGTTCTTCTTCCTAGCGGGATTTCAGGCAAGATGACCGTTACCCTGGATCTCACTACTATCATTGCTATGTTAGTTGCTTCGTTCTATCGCTATCCTGCGCTACCTATCACTTGTTCTTCAAGCCTCCCAATTTGCCATGTCAGCCTCTAACCTTTTTCACCCTTCCTAGCAAACCGTTGTTTGGCTATGTTACCTCTTTGCTCAGCCCCTCTTATAGCGTTGTTAGTTGCAGGTGAAGTTGAAGATTGCTCCATGGTGGACAGGATTATGTTGGGATATCACAATATCTCTTAATTAATGCATCTATATACTTGGTAAAGGGTGGAAGGCTCGGCCTTATGCCTGGTATTTTGTTCCACTCTTGCCGCCCTAGTTTCCGTCATACCGGTGTTATGTTCCTTGATTTTGCGTTCCTTACGCGGTTGGGTGATTTACGGGACCCCCTTGACAGTTCGCTTTGAATAAAACTCTTCCAACAAGGCCCAACATTGGTTTTAGATTTGCCTAACAACCTACTAACTTTCCCTTGGGCAGGCCAACCCAAGGGTCATCTTTATTTTAACCCATCCCCCCCGGGCCAATGCTTCTCTAAGTGTTGGTCCGAACCGAGCCGCCTGCGGGGCCACTTCGGGGAAACTCGACGTCTGGTTTTACACGTAGCATGTCTCATCCGGTGTGCCCTGAGAACGAGATATGTGCAGCTCCTATCGGGATTTGTCGGCACAGTCGGGTGGTCTTGCTGGTCTTGTTTTACCATTGTCGAAATGTCTTGTAAACCGGGATTCCGAGACTGATCGGGTCTTCCTGGGAGAAGGAATATCCTTTGTTGACCGTGAGAGCTTGTGATGGGGCTAAGTTGGGACACCCCTGTAGGGTATAAACTTTTGAGAGTCGTGCCCGCGGTTATGTGGCAGATGGGAATTTGTTAATGTCCGATTGTAGATAACTTGACACGTTATTCGAATTAAAACGCATCAACCGTGTGTGTAGCCGTGATGGTCTCTTTTCGGCGGAGTCCGGAAAGTGAACACGGTTTTGGGTTATGTTTGGACGTAGGTAGTTTCAGGATCACTTCTTGATCATTGCTAGCTTCACGACCGTTCCGTTTGCTTCTCTTCTCGCTCTTATTTGCGTATGTTAGCCACCATATATGCTTAGTCGCTGCTGCAACCTCACCAATTTACCCCTTCCTTTCCCATTAAGCTTTGCTAGTCTTGATACCCATGGTAATGGGATTGCTGAGTCCTTGTGGCTCTCAGATTACTACAACAACAGTTGTAGGTGCAGGTTATGCGATGATCATGATGCGAGAGCGATGCTTGCTTGTTTTGGAGTTCTTCTTCTGCTTCTTCTTCGATCAAGGGATAGGTTCCAGGTCGGCAGCCTGGGCTAGCAGGGTGGTTGTCGTTTGAGTTTCTGCTTGTGTTTCATCCGTAGTCAGATGGTGCTCTTATGTATGATGATGTTGTAATCGTGTGGCATTGTATGCCTCTTTGTATGTATCCCCATCTATTATGTAATGTTGATGTAATGATATCCACCTTGCAAAGGCGTCTCCAATATGCGCTTCTATCCTTGGTGGGACCTTCGAGTTCCTTTAGGATAGGGTCGCATATTGGGCATGACAGGCACGCCCGCCCGTACTCCGCAAGGCGACAGGAGAGCGCCCGTCCACGTGACGCGCGTGGGCCTCAGATGCCGGGGCTTGTCATGCGGGGGAGGGGGGAAAGTGGCACAGGCTGTGTCGTTGGATCTAGGCCAGCTGACAATCCGACGGCACGGGGACGCTCACGCCGGGCGAAAGGAAGGGAAGGCAAAAAGGCCGTGGGTGTGTTCTTTGTTGCGCCTGCACCTGCCTGCTGAAGGAAATATGCCCTAGAGGCAATAATAAAGTTATTATTTATTTCCTTGTATCATGATAAATGTTTATTATTCATGCTAGAATTGTATTAACCGGAAACATAATACATGTGTGAATACGTAGACAAACATAGTGTCACTAGTATGCCTCTACTTGACTAGCTCGTTTATCAAAGATGGTTATGTTTCCTAGCCATGGACAAAAGAGTTGTCATTTGATTAACGGGGTCACATCATTAGGAGAATGATGTGATTGACATGACCCATTCCGTTAGCCTAGCACTTGATCGTTTAGTATATTGCCATTGCTTTCTTCATGACTTATACATGTTCCTGTAACTATGAGATTATGCAACTCCCATTTACCGGAGGAACACTTTGGGTGCTACCAAACGTCACAACGTAACTGGGTGATTATAAAGGAGTACTACAGGTGTCTCCAATGGTACATGTTGGGATGGCGTATTTCGAGATTAGGTTTTGTCACTCCGATTGTCGGAGAGGTATCTCTGGGCCCTCTCGGTAATGCACATCACTATAAGCCTTGCAAGCAATGTGACTAATGATTTAGTTGCGGGATGATGCATTATGTAATGAGTAAAGAGACTTGCCGGTAATGAGATTGAACTAGGTATTGGATACCGACGATCGAATCTCGGGCAAGTAACATACCGATGACAAAGGGAACAACGTATGTTGTTATGCGGTTTGACCGATAAAGATCTTCGTAGAATATGTAGGAGCCAATATGAGCATCCAGGTTCCGCTATTGGTTATTGACCAAGAATAGTTCTAGGTCATGTCTACATAGTTCTCGAACCCGTAGGGTCCGCACGCTTAAGGTTTCGATGACAGTTATATTATGAGTTTATGAGTTTTGATGTACCGAAGGAGTTCGGAGTCCCGGATGAGATCAGGGACATGACGAGGAGTCTCGAAATGGTCGAGATGTAAAGATCGATATATTGGACGACTATATTCGGAGTTCGGAAAGGTTTCGAGTCATTCGGGTATTTTTCGGAGTACCGGAGAGTTACGGGAATTTGCCGGGGAGTATATGGGCCTTATTGGGCCATACCGGAATAGAGGAGAGAGGCCAAAAGAAAGGAGGCCTGCGCCCCCCCTCTGTTCCGAATTGGACAAGGGGCGCAGCCCCCTTTTCCTTCTTCCTCTCCCACTCTTTCCCCTTCTCCTACTCCAACAAGGAAGGAGGGAGTCCTACTCCCGGTGGGAGTAGGACTCCCCTTGGCGCGCCCCTCCTAGGCCGGCCGCCCCCTCCCCCCTTGCTCCTTTATATACGGGGGCAGGGGGGCACCTCTAGGCACAACAACACAAGTTGATCTATGGATCGTTCCTTAGCGGTGTGCGGTGCCCCCCTCCACCATATTCCACCTCGGTCATATCGTCGCGGAGTTTAGGCGAAGCCCTGCGCCGGTAGAAGAACATCATCATCATCACGCCGTCGTGCTGACGGAACTCATCCCCGAAGCTTTGCTGGATCGGACCCCGGGGATCGTCATCGAGCTGAACGTGTGCTGAACTCGGAGGTGACGTACGTTCGGTACTTGGATCGGTCGGATCGTGAAGACGTACGACTACATCAACCGCGTTGTCATAACGCTTCCGCTTACGGTCTACGAGGGTATGTGGACAAACACTCTCCCCTCTCGTTGCTATGCCATCACCATGATCTTGCGTGTCCGTAGGAATTTTTTTGAAATTACTACGTTCCCCAGCAGTGGCATCCGAGCCTAGGTTTTATGCGTTGATGTTATATGCACGAGTAGAACACAAGTGAGTTGTGGGCGATACAAGTCATACTGCTTACCAGCATGTCATACTTTGGTTCAGCGGTATTGTTGGATGAAGCGGCCCGGACCGACATTACGCGTACGCTTACGCGAGACTGGTTTTACCGCCGTGCTTTGCACACAGGTGACTAGCGGGTGTCAGTTTCTCCAACTTTAGTTGAACCGAGTGTGGCTACGCCCGGTCCTTGCGAAGGTTAAAATAGCACCAACTTGACGAACTATCGTTGTGGTTTTGATGCGTAGGTAAGAACGGTTCTTGCTCAGCCCGTAGCAGCCACGTAAAACTTGCAACAACAAAATAGAGGACGTCTAACTTGTTTTGCATGGCATGTTGTGATGTGATATGGTCAAGACGTGATGAGATATAAGTTGTTGTATGAGATGATCATGTTTTGTTGAAGTTATCGGCAACTGGAAGAAGCCCTATGGTTGTCTCTTTGTTGCATAAGATGCAAGTGCCAAATAATTGCTTTACTTTATCGCTATGCGATAGCAATAGTTGCAAGAGCAATAGTTGGCGAGACGACCATGTGACGACACATTGATATAGATCAAGATGATGAAGATCATGGTGTCGTGCCGGTGACGATAGAGATCATGACAGTACTTTGGAGATGGAGATCAAAGGCGTAAGATGATCATGGCCATATCATGTCACATATTTTGATTGCATATGATGTTTATCTGTTATACATCTTATTCTGTTTTGTTTGACGGTAGCATTTTAAGATGATCTCTCACTAATTATCAAGAAGTGTTCTCCCTGAGTATGCACCGTTGCGAAAGTTCTTCGTGCTGAGACACCACGTGATGATCGGGTGTGATAGGCTCTACGTTCAAATACAACGGGTGCAAAACAGTTGCACACGCGGAATACTCAGGTTAAACTTGACGAGCCTAGCATATACAGATATGGCCTCAGAACACGGAGACCGAAAGGTCAAGCGTGAATCATATAGTAGATATGATCAACATAGTGATGTTCACCATTGAAAACTACTCCATCTCACGTGATGACCGGACATGGTTTAGTTGATTTAGATCATGTGATCACTTAGATAACTAGAGAGATGTCTGTCTAAGTGGGAGTTCTTAAGTAATATGATTAATTGAACTTAAATTTATCATGAACTTAGTCCTGGTAGTATTTTGCAAATTATGTTGTAGATCAATAGCTCACGTTGTTGCTTTCATATGTTTATTTTGATATGTTCCTAGAGAAAATTGTGTTGAAAAATGTTAGTAGCAATGATGCGGATTGGATCCGTGATCTGAGCTTTATCCTCATTGCTGCACAGAAGAATTATGTCCTTAATGCACCTCTAGGTGACAGACCTATTGCAGGAGCAGATGCAGACGTTATGAACGTCTAGCTAGCTCAATATGATAACTACTTGATAGTTTAGTGCACCATGCTTAACGACTTAGAATCGGGACTTCAAAGACGTTTTTAACGTCATGGACCATATAAGATGTTCCAGGTATTGAAGTTAATATTTCAAGCAAATACCCGAGTTGAGAGATATGAAGTCTCCAACAAGTTCTATAGCTAAAAGATGGAGGAGAATCGCTCAACTAGTGAGCATGCGCTCAGATTGTCTGGGTACTTCAATCGCTTGAATCAAGTGGGAGTTAATCTTCCAGATAAGATAGTGATTGACAGAATTCTCTAGTCACCATCACTAAGTTACTAGAACTTCGTGATGAACTATAGTATGCAAGGGATGACGAAAACGATCCCCGAGCTCTTCGTGATGTTGAAATCGACGAAGGTAGAAATCAAGAAAGAGCATCAAGTGTTGATGATTGACAAGACCACTAGTTTCAAGAAAAGGGCAAAGGGAAAGAAAGGGAAACTTCAAGTGGAATGGCAAACAAGTTGTCACTCCCGTGAAGAAGACCAAAGCTAGACCAAAGCCTGAAACTGAGTGCTTACACTGCAAAGGAAATAGTCACTGGAAGCGGAAATGCCTTAAATATTTGGTGGATAAGAAGGATGGCAAAGTGAACAAGGGTGTATTTGATATACAGGTTATTGATATGTGCCTTACTAGTGTTTATAGTAACCCTGAGTATTTGATACTTGTTCGGTTGCTAAGATTAGTAACTCGAAATAGGAGTTACAGAATAAACAGAGACTAGTTGAAGGGGAAGTGACGATGAGTGTTGGAAGTAGTTCCAAGATTGATATGATCATCATCGTACACTCCCTATATTTTCGAGATTAGTGTTAAACCTAAATAAATGTTATTTAGCGTTTGCGTTGAGCATGAATATGATTTGATCATGTTTATTGCGATACGGTTATTCATTTGAAGTTAAAGAAGAATTGTTATTCTGTTTACATGAATAAGACCTTCGATGGTTATACACCCAATGAAAATAGTTTGTTGGATCTCGATCGAGTGATACACATATTCATAATATTGATGCCAAAAGATGCAAAGTTAATAATGATAGTGCAACTTATTTGTGGCACTGCCGTTTGGGTCATATCGGTGTAAAGCGCATGAAGAAACTCCATAAAGATGGATTTTTGGAATCACTTGGTTATGAATCATTTGGTGCTTGGGAACCGTGCCTTTTGGGCAAGATGACTAAAACTCCGTTCTCCGGAACAATGGAACAAGCTACTGACTTATTGGAAATAATACATACCGATGTATGCGATCCAATGATTGTTGATGCTCGTGGCAAGTATCGTTATTTTTTGACCTTCACAAGATGATTTGAGCAGATATGGGTATATCTACTTGATGAAACATAAGTCTGAAACAGTTGAAAGGTTCAAAGAATTTCAGAGTGAAGTGGAAAATCATCGTAACAAGAAAAATGAAGTATCTGTGATTTGATTGCGGAGACAAATATTTGAGTTATGAGTTTGGTCTTCAATTAAAACAATGTGGAATAGTTTCACAAACTCACGCCACTTGGAACACCACAATGTAATGGTGTGTCCGAACATCGTAATCGTACTTTACTAGATATGGTGTGATCTGTGATATCTCTTATCAGTTTACCACTATCATTTTGGGATTATGCATTAGAGACAGCTGCATTCACGTTTAATAGGGCACCATCTAAATCCGTTGAGACGACACCGTATGAACTATGGTTTAGCAGTAAACCTAAGCTGTCGTTTCTTAAAGTTTGGAGTTGCGATGCTTATATGAAAAAGGTTTTCAACCTGATAAGCTCAAACCCAAATCGGAGAAGTGCGTCTTCATAGAATACCCAAAGGAAACTGTTGGGTACTCCTTGTATCACAGATTCGAAGGCAAAACATTAGTTGCTAAGAATGGATCCTTTCTAGAGAAGGAGTTTCTCTCGAAAGAAGTGAGTGGGAGGAAAGTAAGAGCTTGATAAGGTAATTTGTACCTTCTCCCGAATTGGAAAGTAGTTCATCGCAGAAATCAGTTCCAGTGATTCCTACACCAATTAGTGAGGAAGCTAATGATGATGATCATGAAACTTCAGATCAAGTTACTACAAGAACCTCGTAGGTCTTCCAGAGTACGGTCCGCACCAGAGTGGTACGGTAATCCTGTTCTGAAAGTCATGTTACTAGACCATGATAAACCTACGAACTATGAGGAAGCGATGATGAGCCCAGATTCCGCAAAATGGCCGGAGGCCATGAAATCTGAGATAGGATCCATGTATGAGAACAAAGTGTGGACTTTGATGGACTTGCCCGATGATCGGCAAGCCATAGAAAATAAATGGATCTTCAAGAGGAAGACAGACGCTGATAGTAGTGTTACTATCTACAAAGCTAGACTTGTCGAAAAAGGTTTTTGACAAAGTTCAAGGTGTTGAATACAATGAGATTTTCTCACTCGTATCGATGCTTAAAAATCTGTCCGAATCATGTTAGCAATTGCCACATTTTATGAAATTTGGCAAATGGATGTCAAAACTACATTCCTTAATGGATTTATTAAAGAAGAGTTGTATATGATACAACCAGAAAGTTTTTGTCAATCCTAAAGATGCTAACAAAATGTGCAAGCTCCAGCGATCCATCTATGGACTGGTGCAAGCATCTCAGAGTTGGAATATACGCTTTGATAAGTTGATCAAAGCATATAGTTTTGTACAGACTTACGGTGAAGCCTGTATTTACAAGAAAGTGAGTGGGAGCACTACAACATTTCTGATAAGTATATGTGAATGACATATTGTTGATCGGAAATAATGTAGAATTATTCTGCAAAGCATAAAGGAGTGTTTGAAAGGAGTTCTTTCAAAGAAAGACATCGGTGAAGTTGCTTACACATTGAGCATCAAGATCTATATAGATAGATCAAGACGCTTGATAAGATTTTTCAATGAATACATGCCTTGATAAATTTTTGAAATAGTTCAAAATGGAACAGTCAAAGAAGGAGTTCTTGCCTGTGTTGCAAGGTGTGAAGTTGAGTAAGACTCAAGACCCGACCATGGCAGAAAATAGAAAGAGAATGAAAAGCCATTCCCTATGCCTCAGTCATAGGTTCTATAAAGTATGCTATGCTGTGAACCAGATATATTGTATACCTTGCTCTGAGGTTGGCAAAAGGAATACAATTTTGATCTAATAGTAGATCACTGGACAGCGGTCAAGAATATCCTTAGTGAGGACTAAGGAGATGTTTCTCGATTATGGAGGTGATAAAAGAGTTCGTTGTAAAAGTTACATCGGTGCAAACTTTTACACTGATCCAGATGACTCTAAGTCTCAATCTGGATACATATTGAAAGTGGGAGCAATTAGCTAGAGTATCTCCGTGCAGAGCATTGTGGACATAGAATATTTGCGAAATACATACGGCTCTGAATATGACAGACCCGTTGACTAAGCTTCTCTCACAAGCAAAACATGATCATACCTTAGTACTCTTTTGGGTGTTAATCACATAGCGATGTGAACCAGATTATTGACTCTAGTAAACCTTTTGGGTATTGGTCACATGACGATGTGAACTATGGGTGTTGATCACATGCAGATGTGAATATTGATGTTAAATCACATGGCGATGTGAACTAGATTATTGACTCTAGTGCAAGTGGGAGACTGAAGGAAATATGCCCTAGAGGTAATAATAAAGTTATTATTTATTTCCTTATATCATGATAAATGTTTATTATTCATGCTAGAATTGTATTAACTGGAAACATAATACATGTGTGAATACGTAGGCAAACATAGTGTCACTAGTATGCCTCTACTTGACTAGCTCGTTTATCAAAGATGGTTATGTTTCCTAGCCATGGACAAAAGAGTTGTCATTTGATTAACGGGATCACATCATTAGGAGAATGATGTGATTGACATGACCCATTCCGTTAGCCTAGCACTTGATCGTTTAGTATATTGTCATTGCTTTCTTCATGACTTATACATGTTCCTGTAACTATGAGATTATGCAACTCTCATTTACCGGAGGAACACTTTGGGTGCTACCAAACGTCACAACGTAACTGGGTGATTATAAAGGAGTACTACAGGTGTCTCCAATGGTACATGTTGGGTTGGCGTATTTCGAGATTAGGTTTTGTCACTCCGATTGTCGGAGAGGTATCTCTGGGCCCTCTCGGTAATGCACATCACTATAAGCCTTGCAAGCAATGTGACTAATGATTTAGTTGCGGGATGATGCATTATGTAACGAGTAAAGAGACTTGCCGGTAACGAGATTGAACTAGGTATTGGATACCGACGATCGAATCTCGGGCAAGTAACATACCGATGACAAAGGGAACAACGTATGTTGTTATGCGGTTTGACCGATAAAGATCTTCGTAGAATATGTAGGAGCCAATATGAGCATCCAGGTTCCGCTATTGGTTATTGACCAAGAATAGTTCTAGGTCATGTCTACATAGTTCTCGAACCCGTAGGGTCCACACGCTTAAGGTTTCGATGACAGTTATATTATGAGTTTATGAGTTTTGATGTACCGAAGGAGTTCGGAGTCCCGGATGAGATCAGGGACATGACGAGGAGTCTCGAAATGGTCGAGAAGTAAAGATCGATATATTGGACGACTATATTCGGAGTTCGGAAAGGTTTCGAGTCATTCGGGTATTTTTCGGAGTACCGGAGAGTTACGGGAATTCGCCGGGGAGTATATGGGCCTTATTGGGCCATACCGGAATAGAGGAGAGAGGCCAAAAGGAAGGAGGCCTATGCCCCCCCTCTGGTCCGAATTGGACAAGGGGCGCAGCCCCCTTTTCCTTCTTCCTCTCCCCCTCTTTCCCCTTCTCCTACTCCAACAAGGAAGGAGGGAGTCCTACTCCCAGTGGGAGTAGGACTCCCCTTGGCGCGCCCCTCCTAGGCCGGCCGCCCCCTCCCCCCTTGCTCCTTTATATACGGGGGCAGGGGGGCACCTCTAGGCACAACAACACAAGTTGATCTATGGATCGTTCCTTAGCGGTGTGCGGTGCCCCCCTCCACCATATTCCACCTCGGTCATATCGTCGCGGAGTTTAGGCGAAGCCCTGCGCCGGTAGAACATCATCATCGTCATCACGCCGTCGTGCTGATGGAACTCATCCCCGAAGCTTTGCTGGATCGGAGCCAAGGGATCGTCATCGAGCTGAACGTGTGCTGAACTCGGAGGTGCCGTATGTTCGGTACTTGGATCGGTCGGATCGTGAAGACGTACGACTACATCAACCGCGTTGTCATAACGCTTCCGCTTACGGTCTACGAGGGTACTTGGACAAACACTCTCCCCTCTCGTTGCTATGCCATCACCATGATCTTGCGTGTGCGTAGGAATTTTTTTGAAATTACTACGTTCCCCAACAGTGGCATCCGAGCCTAGGTTATATGCGTTGATGTTATATGCACGAGTAGAACACAAGTGAGTTGTGGGCGATACAAGTCATACTGCTTACCAGCATGTCATACTTTGGTCCAGCGGTATTGTTGGATGAAGCGGCCCGGACCGACATTACGCGTACGCTTACGCAAGACTGGTTTTACCGCCGTGCTTTGCACACAGGTGACTAGCGGGTGTCAGTTTCTCCAACTTTAGTTGAACCGAGTGTGGCTACGCCCGGTCCTTGCGAAGGTTAAAATAGCACCAACTTGACGAACTATCGTTGTGGTTTTGATGCGTAGGTAAGAACGGTTCTTGCTCAGCCCGTAGCAGCCACATAAAACTTGCAACAACAAAATAGAGGACGTCTAACTTGTTTTTGCAGGGCATGTTGTGATGTGATATGGTCAAGACGTGATGAGATATAAGTTGTTGTATGAGATGATCATGTTTTGTTGAAGTTATCGGCAACTGGCAGAAGCCCTATGGTTGTCTCTTTGTTGCATAAGATGCAAGTGCCAAATAATTGCTTTACTTTATCGCTATGCGATAGCAATAGTTGGAAGAGCAATAGTTGGCGAGACGACCATGTGACGACACATTGATATAGATCAAGATGATGAAGATCATGGTGTCGTGCCGGTGACGATAGAGATCATGACAGTACTTTGGAGATGGAGATCAAAGGAGTAAGAGGATCATGGCCATATCATGTCACATATTTTGATTGCATATGATGTTTATCTATTATACATCTTATTCTGTTTTGTTTGACGGTAGCATTTTAAGATGATCTCTCACTAATTATAAAGAAGTGTTCTCCTTGAGTATGCACCGTTGCGAAAGTTCTTCGTGCTGAGACACAACCTGATGATCGGGTGTGATAGGCTCTACGTTCAAATACAACGGGTGCAAAACAGTTGCACACGCGGAATACTCGGGTTAAACTTGACGAGCCTAGCATATACAGATATGGCCTCGGAACATGGAGACTGAAAGGTCGAGCGTGAATCATATAGTAGATATGATCAACATAGTGATGTTCACCATTAAAAACTACTCCATCTCACGTGATGATCGGACATGGTTTAGTTGATTTGGATCACGTGATCACTTAGATGACTAGAGAGATGTCTGTCTAAGTGGGAGTTCTTAAGTAATATGATTAATTGAACTTAAATTTATCATGAACTTAGTCCTGGTAGTATTTTGCAAATTATGTTGTAGATCAATAGCTCGCATTGTTGCTTTCATATGTTTATTTTGATATGTTCCTAGAGAAAATTGTGTTGAAAAATGTTAGTAGCAATGATGCGGATTGGATCCGTGATCTGAGGTTTATCCTCATTGCTGCACAGAAGAATTATGTCCTTAATGCACCGCTAGGTGACAGACCTATTGCAGGAGCAGATGCAGACGTTATGAACGTCTAGCTAGCTCAATATGATAACTACTTGATAGTTTAGTGCACCATGCTTAACGACTTAGAATCGGGACTTCAAAGACGTTTTTAACGTCATGGACCATATAAGATGTTCCAGGTATTGAAGTTAATATTTCAAGCAAATACCCGAGTTGAGAGATATGAAGTCTCCAACAAGTTCTATAGCTAAAAGATGGAGGAGAATCGCTCAACTAGTGAGCATGCGCTCAGATTGTCTGGGTACTTCAATCGCTTGAATCAAGTGGGAGTTAATCTTCCAGATAAGATAGTGATTGACAGAATTCTCTAGTCACCATCACTAAGTTACTAGAACTTCGTGATGAACTATAGTATGCAAGGGATGACGAAAACGAACCCCGAGCTCTTCGTGATGTTGAAATCGACGAAGGTAGAAATCAAGAAAGAGCATCAAGTGTTGATGATTGACAAGACCACTAGTTTCAAGAAAAGGGCAAAGGGAAAGAAAGGGAAACTTCAAGTGGAATGGCAAACAAGTTGTCACTCCCGTGAAGAAGACCAAAGCTGGACCAAAGCCTGAAACTGAGTGCTTACACTGCAAAGGAAATAGTCACTGGAAGCAGAAATGCCTTAAATATTTGGTGGATAAGAAGGATGGCAAAGTGAACAAGGGTGTATTTGATATACAGGTTATTGATATGTGCCTTACTAGTGTTTATAGTAACCCTGAGTATTTGATACTTGTTCGGTTGCTAAGATTAGTAACTCGAAATAGGAGTTACAGAATAAACAGAGACTAGTTGAAGGGGAAGTGACGATGAGTGTTGGAAGTAGTTCCAAGATTGATATGATCATCATCGTACACTCCCTATATTTTCGAGATTAGTGTTAAACCTAAATAAATGTTATTTAGCGTTTGCGTTGAGCATGAATATGATTTGATCATGTTTATTGCGATACGGTTATTCATTTGAAGTTAAAGAAGAATTGTTATTCTGTTTACATGAATAAGACCTTCGATGGTTATACACCCAATGAAAATAGTTTGTTGGATCTCGATCGAGTGATACACATATTCATAATATTGATGCCAAAAGATGCAAAGTTAATAATGATAGTGCAACTTATTTGTGGCACTGCCGTTTGGGTCATATCGGTGTAAAGCGCATGAAGAAACTCCATAAAGATGGATTTTTGGAATCACTTGGTTATGAATCATTTGGTGCTTGGGAACCGTGCCTTTTGGGCAAGATGACTAAAACTCCGTTCTCCGGAACAATGGAACAAGCTACTGACTTATTGGAAATAATACATACCGATGTATGCGATCCAATGAGTGTTGATGCTCGTGGCAAGTATCATTATTTTCTGACCTTCACAAGATGATTTGAGCAGATATGGGTATATCTACTTGATGAAACATAAGTCTGAAACAGTTGAAAGGTTCAAAGAATTTCAGAGTGAAGTGGAAAATCATCGTAACAAGAAAAATGAAGTATTTGTGATTTGATTGCGGAGACGAATATTTGAGTTACGAGTTTGGTCTTCAATTAAAACAATGTGGAATAGTTTCACAAACTCACGCCACTTGGAACACCACAATGTAATGGTGTGTCCGAACATCGTAATCGTACTTTACTAGATATGGTGCGATCTGTGATATCTCTTATCAGTTTACCACTATCATTTTGGGATTATGCATTAGAGACAGCTGCATTCACGTTTAATAGGGCACCATCTAAATCCGTTGAGACGACACCGTATGAACTATGGTTTAGCAGTAAACCTAAGCTGTCGTTTCTTAAAGTTTGAAGTTGCGATGCTTATATGAAAAAGGTTTTCAACCTGATAAGCTCAAACCCAAATCGGAGAAGTGCGTCTTCATAGAATACCCAAAGGAAACTGTTGGGTACTCCTTGTATCACAGATTCGAAGGCAAAACATTAGTTGCTAAGAATGGATCCTTTCTAGAGAAGGAGTTTCTCTCGAAAGAAGTGAGTGGGAGGAAAGTAAGAGCTTGATAAGGTAATTTGTACCTTCTCCCGAATTGGAAAGTAGTTCATCGCAGAAATCAGTTCCAGTGATTCCTACACCAATTAGTGAGGAAGCTAATGATGATGATCATGAAACTTCAGATCAAGTTACTACAAGAACCTCGTAGGTCTTCCAGAGTACGGTACGCACCAGAGTGGTACGGTAATCCTGTTCTGAAAGTCATGTTACTAGACCATGATAAACCTATGAACTATGAGGAAGCGATGATGAGCCCAGATTCCGCAAAATGGCTGGAGGCCATGAAATCTGAGATAGGATCCATGTATGAGAACAAAGTGTGGACTTTGATGGACTTGCCCGATGATCGGCAAGCCATAGAAAATAAATGGATCTTCAAGAGGAAGACGGACGCTGATAGTAGTGTTACTATCTACAAAGCTAGACTTGTCGAAAAAGGTTTTTGACAAAGTTCAAGGTGTTGAATACAATGAGATTTTCTCACTCGTATAGATGCTTAAAAATCTGTCCGAATCATGTTAGCAATTGCCACATTTTATGAAATTTGGCAAATGGATGTCAAAACTACATTCCTTAATGGATTTATTAAAGAAGAGTTGTATATGATACAACCAGAAAGTTTTTGTCAACCCTAAAGATGCTAACAAAATGTGCAAGCTCCAGCGATCCATCTATGGACTGGTGCAAGCATCTCAGAGTTGGAATATACGCTTTGATAAGTTGATCAAAGCATATAGTTTTGTACAGACTTACGGTGAAGCCTGTATTTACAAGAAAGTGAGTGGGAGCACTACAACATTTCTGATAAGTATATGTGAATGACATATTGTTGATCGGAAATAATGTAGAATTATTTTACAAAGCATAAAGGAGTGTTTGAAAGGAGTTCTTTCAAAGAAAGACATCGGTGAAGTTGCTTACACATTGAGCATCAAGATCTATATAGATAGATCAAGACGCTTGATAAGATTTTTCAATGAATACATGCCTTGATAAATTTTTGAAATAGTTCAAAATGGAACAATCAAAGAAGGAGTTCTTGCCTGTGTTGCAAGGTGTGAAGTTGAGTAAGACTCAAGACCTGACCATGGCAGAAAATAGAAAGAGAATGAAAAGTCATTCCCTATGCATCAGTCATAGGTTCTATGAAGTATGCTATGCTGTGAACCAGATATATTGTATACCTTGCTTTGAGGTTGGCAAAAGGAATACAATTTTGATCTAATAGTAGATCACTGGACAGCGGTCAAGAATATCCTTAGTGAGGACTAAGGAGATGTTTCTCGATTATGGAGGTGATAAAAGAGTTCGTTGTAAAAGTTACATCGGTGCAAACTTTTACACTGATCCAGATGACTCTAAGTCTCAATCTGGATACATATTGAAAGTGGGAGCAATTAGCTAGAGTAGCTCCGTGCAGAGCATTGTGGACATAGAATATTTGCGAAATACATACGGCTCTGAATATGACAGACCCGTTGACTAAGCTTCTCTCACAAGCAAAACATGATCATACCTTAGTACTCTTTTGTGTGTTAATCACATAGCGACGTGAACCAGATTATTGACTCTAGTAAACCTTTTGGGTATTGGTCACATGACGATGTGAACTATGGGTGTTGATCACATGCAGATGTGAATATTAATGTTAAATCACATGGCGATGTGAACTAGATTATTGACTCTAGTGCAAGTGGGAGACTGAAGGAAATATTCCCTAGAGGCAATAATAAAGTTATTATTTATTTCCTTATATCATGATAAATGTTTATTATTCATGCTAGAATTGTATTAACCGGAAACATAATACATGTGTGAATACGTAGACAAACATAGTGTCACTAGTATGCCTCTACTTGACTAGCTCGTTTATCAAAGATGGTTATGTTTCCTAGCCATGGACAAAAGAGTTGTCATTTGATTAACGGGATCACATCATTAGGAGAATGATGTGATTGACATGACCCATTCCGTTAGCCTAACACTTGATCATTTAGTATATTGCCGTTGCTTTCTTCATGACTTATACATGTTCCTGTAACTATGAGATTATGCAACTCTCATTTATCGGGGGAACACTTTGGGTGCTACCAAACGTCACAACGTAACTGGGTGATTATAAAGGAGTACTACAGGTGTCTCCAATGGTACATGTTGGGTTGGCGTATTTCGAGATTAGGTTTTGTCACTCCGATTGTCGGAGAGGTATCTCTGGGCCCTCTCGGTAATGCACATCACTATAAGCCTTGCAAGCAATGTGACTAATGAGTTAGTTGCGAGATGATGCATTATGTAACGAGTAAAGAGACTTGCCGGTAACGAGATTGAACTAGGTATTGGATACCGACGATCGAATCTCGGGCAAGTAACATACCGATGACAAAGGGAACAACGTATGTTGTTATGCGGTTTGACCGATAAAGATCTTCGTAGAATATGTAGGAGCCAATATGAGCATCCAGGTTCCGCTATTGGTTATTGACCAAGAATAGTTCTAGGTCATGTCTACATAGTTCTCGAACCCGTAGGGTCCGCACGCTTAAGGTTTCGATGACAGTTATATTATGAGTTTATGAGTTTTGATGTACCGAAGGAGTTCGAAGTCCCGGATGAGATCGCGGACATGACGAGGAGTCTCGAAATGGTCGAGACGTAAAGATTGATATATTGGACGACTATATTCGGAGTTCGGAAAGGTTCCGAGTCATCCGGGTATTTTTCGGAGTACCGGAGAGTTACGGGAATTCGCCGGGAGTATATGTGCCTTATTGGGCCATACGGGAATAGAGGAGAGAGGCCAAAAGGAAGGAGGCCTGCGCCCCCCCTCTGGTCCGAATTGGACAAGCGGCGCAGCCCCCTTTTCCTTCTTCCTCTCCCCCTCTTTCCCCTTCTCCTACTCCAACAAGGAAGGATGTAGTCCTAGGACTCCCCTTGGCGCGCCCCTCCTAGGCCGGCCGCCCCCTCCCCCCTTGCTCCTTTATATACGGGGGCAGGGGGGCACCTCTAGGCACAACAACACAAGTTGATCTACGGATCGTTCCTTAGCCGTGTGCGGTGCCCCCCTCCACCATATTCCACCTCGGTCATATCGTCGCGGAGTTTAGGCGAAGCCCTGCGCCGGTAGAACATCATCATCGTCATCACGCCGTCGTGCTGACGGAACTCATCCCCGAAGCTTTGCTGGATCGGAGCCCGGGGATCGTCATCGAGCTGAACGTGTGCTGAACTCGAAGGTGCCGTACGTTCGGTACTTGGATCGGTCGGATCGTGAAGACGTACGACTACATCAACCGCGTTGTCATAACGCTTCCGCTTACGGTCTATGAGGGTACGTGGACAAACACCCTCCCCTCTCGTTGCTATGCCATCACCATGATCTTGCGTGTGCGTAGGAATTTTTTTGAAATTACTACATTCCCCAACACCTGCAAACCCTGCTCCAAACCGACCACCTGCTTGATTTTTGATTCTCCGAAGCGAAGGAAAGGTGAGGCGATCAACCTGCATTTCCCCTCCCTTCCCCTCCATTTCTTCCCCTCTCTGTCCGGTTTGGTCCGCATACAACACAAGCGCCAGAAACCCCAATGCCCGCAGTCGCAGCATCCCCCTCACCTCTCTAGTTTCATCCGCATCCGACCAAAGCCCTCACGGGGTAAGATCATCTTCAAAATGACTTGGTTGAGTGCATGTGGAATCACATGCAACCAATAGATGCATCGGTTCATTTTCTTTCGTTGTATTCGTAACAAATTAAATTTGGTTGTAAACTTTGTGTTTCTAATTCGGTCGTGGAACTGTTTATTATTATGGTACCATGTGACTTATTTGGTGGTGTACTATGTGCAATGTTTCTTTTTAGTTAAAAAATGTATATTTCGAGGTCGATCGGCTGGGCGGACCAAATGTGTCGGCAGTGTTGGGCGCACAGATAACGCATCCACAAAACCTCTTTGCCCGAACTAAACGGACAAAATTCGTACAAAGCGGATGTCCGTTTGGAACCATGCGTGAGAGTTGGCCTTAGAGCATCTCTAACAGATCCGGTAAACCGCGATACCGCAAAATTCGTTTACAGGATACTGTAAATTGATTATGTTGTACCGCGGATTTCACAACAAAGCAGTTCCTTCAAAGCGTACTACATAATTTTAACATACTAGATAAACAAAGTTCCGGCCACCATACTTTGTCGGAATTTGAACTATACTTTGCCGGAATTTAAACATACTTCATCGCCCAAACTTAAACATACTAGATTTGAAGCTAATCTAAACTAATCACCAGTCTTGACATGGAGATGATACTACATCGCGGAGATGATGAGGACAAAGGTGAGGTTGTACTCCTCCTTGGCCGCCTCGAGGCGGGCGGCGGCCCCTTCTTATCCGGCGGCGACCGCCTCTTTCGCCACGGCGAACTCGCGCTCCGCCTCACGGAGGCGCTTGGTGGTCGGCAAAGGATCGTGGAGGCGGTCGAAATCCTTCCATGCCTTCCAACCGCCGTTGTGGGAGAGGGCGTCGCGCTCCCGGCGCCATTCCTCCACCGACAGGCGGATGGTGGAGCTCCCGGCCTCGTCGACATGGCGGGCACGCTTGCACGGCGGCGAGCCGCCGCGCCCCCCTCAGCCACCACACCCACTTCCTCTGCTCGACATTGGGGCAGGCTTTTTTGTGCTTGTGCGGGCGAAAAACGCCAGCCGAAGAAAGAAGGATTTGTCGCTAGAGAGTGAGAGATTGCGGCATAGGAGGGTCGGGGATTTGCCGAATACGAACCCTAGAACACGCCCGGGTTTTACGAGCCCCCATAATTTTTTTACGGGTCAAGCCTTTTTAGGTATTTGCTCGACCTGATTTTTTTTCACGAATCCCGTAAATCGGCCGGAATTTTATGGGCTGAAGAACTTATACTGAATCCACTAGAGATGCTCTTACCGTTATGCAATGACGTGTCTTTTAGGCTTTTGTGCGTGTGTTTGAAGCTTAGACAAACGGCACTTTCATGAAAAATGTTTCTACTGTGATAAATGGGCCGTGGCTGAAACACATGGACGCGGAGGGGCGGCTCTAGAGTGCTAGTGTGCGATTCTCAGAAAAAAGAAAAAGAGAAAAAAAAAGAGTGCTGTGGGGGTTTGGGGGGGTTTGGTCGGCACGAGAAGGTTGGGACTTGGGGGGAGTCTGACGGCGATGGCAAGCGCGGGGTTCCTGGAGCCTGGCGCATCTCCGCTTGCCACCTCCGCCTGGGCGCTGCTGCGCGAGCAGGGGCCTCGCCGTTGGTGCCGGCGGCGAGGGGTTTGAGCGGGTCGAGTTGACGGCGACCGTGGGGGTCAGTGCAGCTCGTGGAGGCTTAGGTGGGCTCCACCTTCCGCGCGCCGTGCGGCGGCAGACGCCGACCAACGGCGGCGGCGGCGGCTGGTGCGCGCGTGCGTGTATTGGGGGAGCCTGGCATAGGGGCGCGCGATGGAGCGAGCTCACAACCGCCGTCAGAAACGAGGCCCGTGACCGCTCGACTTCTCCGTCGTCGCGGCACGCGGTACTCGGGGGTTCCGGCCGACGAGGAAGGGGGAGCGCCGCGAGCGGGAGTCCACGGCAGGAGGCTACGGCGTACGCGTTGGGGCGGGATAGCCGCCGGAGCAGAGGGCGACGGAGCGGCGCGAACCAACGGCGACGGCGAGCGCGGGCATCCGTGGAGGCCGATGTGGCTCTTCTGGCCTCCGCCTCTCCGACATTCCCCGGAGCGCGGCGGCCGGCGGCAACAGACCAACGAAGGAACCGCGCCGTCGCCGGTCGTCGCCGGTTGGTAGCGAGCGAACGGCGGCGGAGGCAGGGGCACGCCCGCCCGTACTCCGCAAGGCGACAGGAGAGCGCCCGCCCGCGCGGCGCGCGTGGGCCCCAGACGCTGGGGCTCGTCGTGCGGAGGCCAGGTGGCACGGGCCTGAGCCGTTGGATCGACCCAGCTGGCCATCCGACGGTGCGGGACGCACGCGCCGGGCGAAGCGAAGGCAAGGAGGCCGTGGATGCTCTGCGCCTGCGCCAGCGCCTGCCTGCAAACTCTGCGCTAAACCAACTGCCCGCTTGCTTTTTTGATTCTCTCCAGAGCGAAGGAAAGGTGAGGCGATCAACCTGCATTTCCCCTCCCCTCCCTTCCCTCCCCTCCATTTACTCGCCTCTCCGTCCGGTTTTATCATCCGCATCAACACACGCTCCAGAAACCCCGACGCCCGCAGCCGCAGCATCTCCCTCCCCTCTCTGGTTTCGTCGCCATCCAACCGAACCCCCCCAGCCCGCAGCCGCAGCGTAAGATGCTTCTTCTTCCTCTGATCACCGCCTCTGTTCTGTTCTTGATTCGGTTCATGCGGTGGTGGCGTGTGTGTCCTCTGTCCTTTTCGATGTTGTTTGGGCGCTGCTGATCGAGCAGAGGGGTGTTTGAGGGTGGGAGACCTGCGTCTGAATTTTGCTTCGATTGTTTCTTGTCGCATCGAGGTCGGCGATTGGTTTTCTTGGAGCAGGCTGAACAGCGCCGAGAAGCGTGGCATTTTCTCTTCACCTGTTGGATCCGACGTAGTTCGACTTTTTTTGCTGCCGCTGCTGCTTTTGCTCTGGTTTTCCTGGAGGAGGACGAGGAGCACCGAGACTCCATGATGATTTCTCTTCGCCTCTTCGGTCCTGCCGTTCTTCTTAGGGTAGGTTTTCTCGAGACCTCCCGTTTTTGTGCTTGCTGCGGCCCTGCTCTGATCCGGTGTTCGGTGCGTTGCATCGGCTTTTCTGAAGGAGCGTGGTGATTGATTTTCTTGCACGGTCTCCCCGTCCTGCGGCTCACCTCCACACGACGAGGGTGCGGCGAGACCTTGCATTACCGCCTCAACGACCTGCACTTCCAGCAGCGCCCGCCATTCAGCCTCGCCGGCCTGCGCTCCCCGGCGCAAGCTCGAGTCCAGCCTCGCGCTCATCCCCGAGCACACTTCGCACACGCCGGCGGAGGTGGCCGACGCGCCCCTGACATGCGACCACATCGAGTACCTCAAGATGGGGCTCCTGGGCGTCATCCACGCCTTGTACGTCGAGGCGCTCGCCAGACTGCCCCGCGCCGCGCTCCGCCATCTCCTCCGCGGCGTCCTAGTCGCCGGGCAATGCTACGGCCCTATGGACCCCGTGTCCGACATCGCATCATCCATGCCGCCTGGTACAGCGTCATCGCGCCCCCGTTGCGCGCCAGCAGCGAGTCGAACGTGCTCGGCGTGGACGCCCCGCTCCGCCTCGAGGTCCGCTCCCTCGACGGCCTCGTCGCCTCCGTCCGTGCCGCCGCCGGCTTCTCGGAGCACGAGGCCGTCGAGCACCTCTGCACCAACCGCTGCAATATATCTCACATGCTCCGGAGGGTGGCGCCCCAGACACGCGGCCAAGCCTTTTGTGGTGCCAGCGAGACCGCCAAGCACCCCTCGGAGAGCACCACTCGTCGTTCCTCGCATCCTTGGCCTCCGAGGGGCCGGAATTTCTGGACAGCTTGAGCTCCTTCCTGCGCTCCGAAGAAGATAAAGGGCCGCGCCATTTGATCTCTGCTACCAGCATCACAGAGTTGCAGAAAATGCTAGGGAGTTGCGTCAGGTTTTCTGTAGGAGTGTGGCGACTGATTTTCGTGGTGATTTCTGTTTACCTGTTCGATCCATTTTTTTTCCTGGAGGAGGACGAACAACACCGAGACTCCATGGTGATCTTTGTTCACTTCTTCGGTCCTATTTAGTTCCTTTTCCTTGTTCATGTTTTTGGTCTTGCATATGGTGCATTTGGCGATGATTTCTTGCAGAAGAGGAGGCTAGAAATCCATCGTTGATCTATGTTCCCTCTCTTCTGCATCTTTTCTGATTGCTTCTGATCTTCTCTTGTTACTCGATGCTTGTTGTATTGTTGGAGGAGTCTCACGAGTATCCTGTCATCTTCTCCATCCGAATTGGATACTCTTGAACTCTTGATCCTTCCCATCGTTTTATTCTTGAACGATGCAATTTGTTAATGTAACTCATTGTTTGTGCACTTGAGTAATGCAACTTCCTTATTATATAAGCATACCATGAGTTACAAACCTGCCAACCTGCAATAGAAAAATGGCAGCATAGATATGTTTTCCATTCTGTAGTGTGCCAATGTAGTTCTAGGAGTCTAGTATGCCAGTTTAGTTTAGTTGATGATGACTGCTGACTTAATTCACTCATGTTCAAATTGCAACAGTGTGTCTTCTCAATAGTCAGCCATGAGTTATTGAATATGTTTTTGATAATTTGCTCCTTGTCATACACAAGAGGTTTCCATTGTGGTAACTAACTATCTGTAGTCAGCCATGAGTTATTGAATATGTTGGTTTCTTTTTCCTGACTTACCACAGTATCTCTAGTATACACAGAAATTCAGTTCTTCTGTAATTCTTTGATGCTAACGTGCACTGCAACCTTGAGATCTATAAGTTCATCCTTGTTATGAATGAGTAGTTTATATAACCTTTTCAGCAATTCATTTTCGTTCTACTCTCACATTAGAGTGTGCTGACTGCTGACGTTAGTTATTTTGTTGTGTATACTGTTGATGGTAAAGCCTTGATTCTGTTTTGATCTGCATTGTGTTTGTGCACATGAGTAGTTTATATGAACATCAGTTTTCGGTTTGTGCACATGAGTAATGCAACTTCCTGATTATATAAGCATATCATGAGTTACAAACCTGCCAACCTGCAATAGAAAAATCTTATTCAAATAGCGGCATAAATATGTTTTCCATTCTGCAGTGTGCCAGTGTAGTTATAGGTTCTAGTTGAGGATGATTGCTGACTCTTATATATTAGTTCCAGTCTTCAAAATCTGGTGTATTCTAGTGTAGGAAATGATATCCATGCTTTCAAATATGTGGATACCTTCGTTACTTTTCTGCAGTGAGTGTGGCTTACACTCTCTTTATTTTCTCTGATGCAGACTAGGCAATCTTTTGCTATGGGGAAAGCTAAGGGTCGAAAGGGTGGTGGCGCTGTGGGAGGACGGACAATGAAGAAGAACGCTTTCACCGAGTCGCTCCGAAAGACCAAGTTGTTTGAAGATGGGAGGCTTCTGAACCAGTGCCCTTGCCCAAAGGTCACCAGTGCCCACCAGGGCGACATCCAGGAGGCACCAGCTCATGCTGCACCGGCTCAAGGCCCGTCAGTTCCACCGCAGGCGAATGTGGCCCCTGCCCATGGGTGATTTTACCTTAGTGATACACCAATATTAGTTATTTGCAAGCTGCCTGGACCCTGCATTTGGGTGATTTATCTTAAATGATACTACACTAGTACTATTAGTTATTTGCAAGCTCCAGCAAGACCCATCAGCTATCATGATGTAGTATACTAGTATGTC
Organism: Triticum dicoccoides; assembly: GCF_002162155.2. Classification (NCBI taxonomy): domain Eukaryota; kingdom Viridiplantae; phylum Streptophyta; class Magnoliopsida; order Poales; family Poaceae; genus Triticum; species Triticum dicoccoides. The sequence goes on from NC_041383.1 coordinate 549,961,687, forward strand.
AGCGTTGATATCTACCCCCTGTTAGAATTTGGTTGTTCTGCTATGGCTACTTCAGTTAATGAAAGTAGTTAATCTAGATGCATTCCCCATGTTCTGTTTATATTCTGTAGCTCACGGTTGCCCCTTCCCCTAGTACCCTGATAAGATAAGCACTGCCTGGCAATTGTACCGTATGCCTGATCTTGTGTAGGGGAACACTCCCGCCGTTGATTTCTGGAAAGAAAAATGTTGCACTGTTGTCCAGTGGCCAGAGTCGAAAATGAACATCAGCTTTCAGTTTGCTATCGACCACTCCGTATGTCTTATGTTCAGAATTCTAAATCATTTGCCAACACTCGAATTGGAGTCTTGATTGTTCTGCCTCCACATAAGAGGGTTTCAGTCGTTGTAAGTACTGTACCGTCGAACAAACTCGCTTTAGGATGCGTTTAGTTGCTCGCATCGTTTTTTATCCATTTGCATACTTGTTCGAGTTGGGTCTAATTGAGCATAATATGCATATGTTGGCATTGTTTCATCTGCCGTTCCCACTATGAAACAAATGTAGTTGTAGTCTTAGGTCACCTTCTTTTCATTGTTTGTCCATAATTTCCACCTTTAATTAATGCATGAAATCGGATTGCATGATCTTATTTTCCTTGATTAATCAAATTCAAACTAAAACTCCCATGTGTCATTGATAAATGATTAGTAGACAGATACCGATGTGGAGCTCGCTGGTACCGTATCTCTATCAAAAAAAACTTCACTGATTTATATCATACTATGCATTCAACTACTATATCATACTTATCATTAATTTTACAAAACAAATAATTTCATGCACAAACTTATTGTTTGATTATATGCAAACCACTTCTAACTATTATGTGCGATAGCTACGATGTTTATCTACAGTACTGAGTACGCGTAGGCTTTCTAGGTATTTTGCCATATGATTTTTTTGCCGGTTTCCCACAGCATTTTCAGACTCGTAATTGTATGGTATGTAATGACAGTAGCACAAATGTCATAGAGTATTTATGTCTGGTCTGTATTCATTTTCCCCGGGAACCTTTGAATCGGCCGACCACTGCCGGTATTCATGCGTTATCACCATATTTTTGTTGGACATCCTTCCTTCTTATCCATCAAGTTCTCGTCATATTTCTTGCGTGGTTTCTCTCCTACTATCACGATCCAAATTGTCCAGCGAGTCACAAAAATATAGCTCTACCCTATTAGATTCTTCATGTCGAAGCTATTCAGCGAAGGAAAAGGTTCTTATTTAAATTCACAAAAAAGATTGATAGTACCAAATGGATTGTTTGAAAGTGTACGTATTCATCATGCTTCAAGAACTTGTAAATTTGCATAAAATATGTTTTTTACGATTGATCTTTTAATGCTCTAGAAACAAAATCATGAAAACATTCTTTAAAATATCGCACAAATCTCGTCAATTTTCATGGAAATTTAACATGCACACAGAAAATAAATGTGACTATTTTTCCAGAAGGCCTTTTTTTTTCCATGGTAATACGTGTCTCATTTATATCATAAAGAAGAAAGTACAAGTCACGTAAGGACCAATATGACAAAACTGATAAGAGAGCAGAACATCTCTGAGCTTGACACCAATGCCCGTCACCTGCCTCCAGCACCACCACAACAGCCACCGAAGAAAAGAATGACGGATCACCTCCTCACCCGAGCTTGACGCGGCTCCATCGCTGATATGCAGCTTTGCGGACCTCCAAGGTGGCTCACCAAAAGTGAAGCCATTGTTGTTGAACGAATCAGACCGGGACAACACCCCGGACATGCCATCGAACTCCAGATCTGGCACCCCACCACGACTAGGACGCCGAAGGAGGACACCATACCTGCCATCCACGAACCACGAACCCAGCACACACTCCATCTTCCAGATGTCGTCGATGCAGACCACAATCTGCACCCGCTCCTGGACTACCTCCCAAGCTCCGCGCTGACGTTGAAGCAAACGTCGTCGCAACGGCGGAGCCCGAGGACAAATGTCCACCACGAGGATGCCGCCGCCGTCACGTCATCCTTGCTTGAACAAATTGGTTTCCAAATCCATCCCCAACCATAGGACCGATAGCCTCGTCAGGGAAGGATCAAAAAAAAATCTTTATTCAGCGTCATCATGGTCGTTTTTCAGAAGGCTTGACAGTTGAAAATATACTATTGTTACGGTTTTACCTGGTAGCTCATCCACTTTTTTGACATTTTTTTGCACTAAGAATACTTAGAAGAAAAGACTAATAGAACCTGACTCATAGAAAACTTAATCACGTCATTGGCTCAAAAAAACTTAATCACGTCTGGTACGCTGCAATACTACGCAATGTGGCTCCTTAATTAGATCCTTGTGATGCTCCAGAACTGTTACCACTTGGAGACGCAGCCAAGCCGCGTCAATTGGGACGCGTTTGGTTGGTCGCATTAGGTTGAGCCAGGCCCGCACGGAAAGAATCTGGTCCGTTTGGTTGCCTGGGCCACATGAAAAAGATGGTCCGCACGAACCTCAAAGCAGGCCTCAGCTTGGCTCTGGAGGAACGGCCGAATCGGCCGTTTTTTGCGAGCCGGGCTCGCTCAAGCCACGCGTGGCGAGCGCCTGCACGCCTTGGGACACGCGAGAGACGACACGACTGCTCATAACTCCCCATGCCCTCTCCTGTCACCTCCCTCGCCAGTTCACACCTAGTCCCTCTCTCTCACCTCACCGCCCGTTTGGTTTCTTCGACGGCCATGCCGCCGTCTCGCCACGCCCCACCCACTCCGGTCATCGCCGGAAGCAATCCCATCCAAGACAGGTGGGTTGTCGGCCTCTTCGCGGCCGGAGTAGATCTGGCGGCGGCACTGCGAGCTCCCTCCCCTTTCTGCACCACACCGCCACCCCGGGCCAATGCAGCGCCGGCGCCGGTCGCTCCTGCTCCACCACCGGAGCCGGTGGTCCTCTCCATCGGATCGAACGTCGCGGGGATCCAATACCCGCCGACATCGTCCTTTGCATGCCCCTCTTATGGGGGTATTTTTACCCCCATAAGAGGGTTTTCTCCCCTGTGTCCGGTGCAAGGGGAGGGGAGCTCGAGGCGCCGGCGTCCTTGGGAATGGCAGGGTCCTCTGCATCGGCGGTGGCAGCACCCCTCTTCCCACCGTGGTTTCACCACGCCCGGCGTACGCTACACCGCCAATCCCCACTGTAAGCTCTCAAATCCCCCTCTGCTTCTTAGTTAGGGTTCTTAGGGTAGTTCATAGTGTGCTAGATTAGATTATGCCATGTACATTTGACCCGATTCGACTGGATTCGATGATAATCCACTTTTTTGGGGATGAACAAGAGTGCATGCTTAGTTTGTTCATCCCACATGCCTAGATTGTTCATAATTTAGTGGTAGCTTGCATCGTTTTAGTGCCACATTGTTACATTGTACTGCCAAGTTGATAGTTTGTAGTGCCACATTGTGTGTTCTTGATGCTACTAATACTCCCTCCGTCTAGGTGTGTAAGTCTGTTGGGGAACGTAGTAATTTCAAAAAAAATTCCTACGCACACACAAGATCATGGTGATGCATAGCAACGAGAGGAGGAGTGTATCTTCATACCCTTGAAGATCGCCAAGCGGAAGTGTTTATCAACGCGGTTGATGTAGTCGTACGTCTTCACGATCCGACCGATCCAAGTACCGAACGCACGGCACCTACGAGCTCTACACACGTTCAGCTCGATGACGTCCTCGCCTTCTCGATCCAGCAAGACGGGCGAAGTAGTAGATGAGTTCCGGCAGCACGACGGCGTGGTGATGGTGTTGGTGAAGAACAATCTCCGCAGGGCTTCGCCTAAGCACTACGGAAACTATGACGGAGGATAAACTAGAGGGGACGGGGTTGCCGGCACATGGCTTGGTGTTTCTTGATGTGTCTTTGGTGCTAGCCCTGCCCCTCTATTTATATGTTGAGCCTTGGGGTTGAAACTTGGAGTAAAAGCCTCCACAAAGTCGGTTTCACCCGAAAGGCAAGAGTCCTTCTCGGACTCCAGGGCCAGACGCCAGGGTTCCCGGCGTCTGGACCCAGACGCCAGGGACCCTAGCGTCTGGCCCCTGGACTCCGCAAAACTTCCTTTTGCGCTTTCCAAAAACCTTGTGGGCTTTCCCCTTTGGCCCAAATAACGTGTTCTGGTTCCCAAACATTTCGGGAAACATCCGGAACCCCTTCCGGTGAATTCCGGAACTCTTCCAGAGATCAAACACTATTATCCCATATATCAAACTTTATCTCCGGACCATTCCGGAGTTCCTCGTCATGTCCATGATCTTATTCGTGACTCCGAACAACATTCGGTTACCAACATACATAACTCATATAATACTATATCGTCAATGAAACGTTAAGCATGCGGACCCTACAGGTTTGAGAACTATGTAGACATGACCTAGAACTTGTTTCCGGTCAATAACCAATAGCGGGACCTGGATGCCCATATTGGCTCCCACATATTCTACGAAGATCTTTATCGGTCAAACCGCATAACAACATACGTTGTTCCCTTTGTCATCGGTATGTTACTTGCCCGAGATTTGATCGTCGGTATCCAATACCTAGTTCAATCTCGTTACTGGCAAGTCTCTTTACTCGTTACGTAATACATCATTCTGTAACTAACTCATTAGCTACATTGCTTGCAAGGCTTATAGTGATGTGCATTACCGAGAGGGCCCAGAGATACCTCTCCGACAATCGGAGTGACAAAACCTAATCTCGAAATACGCCAACTCAACATGTACCTTCGGAGACACCTGTAGTACTCCTTTATAATCACCCAGTTACATTGTGACATTTGGTAGTACCCAAAGTGTTCCTCCGGTAAACGGGAGTTGCATAATTCTCATAGTTACAGGAACATGTATAAGTCATGAAGAAAGCAATAGCAATATACTAAACGATCAAGTGCTTGGCTAACGGAATGGGTCATGTCAATCACATCATTCTCCTAATGATGTGATCCCATTAATCAAATGACAACACATGTCTATGGTTAGGAAACATAACCATCTTTGATTAATGAGCTAGTCAAGTAGAGGCATACTAGTGACTATATGTTTGTCTATGTATTCACACATGTATCATGTTTCCGGTTAATACAATTCTAGCATGAATAATAAACATTACATAGTAATGATTCTAACACCCATGGAGTCTTGGTGCTGATCATATTTTGCTCGTGAGAGTGGCTTAGTCAACGGGTCTGCAACATTCAGATCCGTATGTATCTTGCAAATCTCCATGTCTCCCAGTTGGACTTGGTCCCGAATGGAATTGAAGCGTCTCCTGATGTGCTTGGTCCTCTTGTGAAATCTGGATTCCTTTGCCAAGGCAATTGCACCAGTATTGTCACAGAAGATTTTCATTGGTCCCGATGCACTAGGTATGACACCTAGATCGGAAATGAACTCCTTCATCCAGACTCCTTCATTTGCTGCTTCTGAAGCAGCTATGTACTCCGCTTCACATGTAGATCCCGCCACGACGCTTTGTTTAGAACTGCACCAACTTACAGCTCCACCGTTTAATAAAAACACGTATCCGGTTTGCGATTTAGAATCGTCCGGATCAGTGTCAAAGCTTGCATCGACGTAACCATTTACGACTAGCTCTTTGTCACCTCCATATACGAGAAACATATCCGTAGTCCTTTTCAGGTATTTCAGGATGTTCTTGACCGCTGTCCCGTGATCCACTCCTGGATTACTTTGGTACCTTCCTGCAAAGCTTATTGCTAAGCATATGTCAGGTCTGGTACACAGCATTGCATACATGATAGAGCCTATGGCTGAAGCATAGGGAACATCTTTCATTTTCTCTCTATCTTCTGCTGTGGTCGGACATTGAGTTTGACTCAACTTCACACCTTGTAGTACGGGCAAGAACCCTTTCTTTGCCTGATCCATTTTGAACTTTTTCAAAATTTTATCAAGGTATGTGCTTTGTGAAAGTCCTATCAAGCATCTTGATCTATCTCTATAGATCTTGATGCCCAATATGTAAGCAGCTTCACCAAGGTCTTTCATTGAAAAACTTTTATTCAAGTATCCCTTTATGCTATCCAGAAATTCTATATCATTTCCAATTAATAATATGTCATCTACATATAATATCAGAAATGCTACAGAGCTCCCACTCACTTTCTTGTAAATACAGGCTTCTCCAAAAGTCTGTATAAAACCATATGCTTTGATCACACTATCAAAGCGTTTATTCCAACTCCGAGATGCTTGCACCAGTCCATAAATGGAATGCTGGAGTTTGCACACTTTGTTAGAACCTTTTGGATCAACAAAACCTTCTGGCTGCATCATATACAACTCTTCTTCCAGAAATCCATTCAAGAATGCAGTTTTGACATCCATTTGCCAAATTTCATAATCATGAAATGCAACAATAGCTAACATGATTCTGACAGACTTAAGCATCGCTACGGGTGAGAAAGTCTCATCGTAGTCAACTCCTTGAACTTGTCGGAAACCTTTCGCAATAAGTCGAGCTTTATAGACAGTTACATTACCATCAGCGTCAGTCTTCTTCTTAAAGATCCATTTATTCTCAATTGCTTGCCGATCATCGGGCAAGTCAACCAAAGTCCATACTTTGTTTTCATACATGGATCCCATCTCAGATTTCATGGCCTCTAGCCATTTTGTGGAATCTGGGCTCATCATCGCTTCCTCATAGTTCGTAGGTTCATCATGGTCAAGCAACATGACTTCCAGAATTGGATTACCGTACCACTCTGGTGCAGATCTTACTCTCGTAGACCTACGAGGTTCAGGAGAAACTTGATCTGAAGTTTCATGATCAATAGCATTAGCTTCCTCACTAATTGGTGTAGTTGTCACATGAACCGGTTCTTGTGATGAACTACTTTCCAATAAGGGAGTAGATACAGTTATCTCATCAAGTTCTACTTTCCTCCCACTCATTTCTTTCGAGAAAAACTCCTTCTCTAGAAAGGATCCGATTTTAGCAACGAAAATCTTGCCCTCAGATCTGTGATAGAAGGTGTACCCAATAGTCTCTTTTGGGTATCCTATGAAGACACATTTCTCGATTTGGGTTCGAGCTTATCTGGTTGAAGTTTCTTCACATAAGCATCGCAGCCCCAAACTTTAAGAAACGACAACTTTGGTTTCTTGCCAAACCACAGTTCATAAGGCGTCGTCTCAACGGATTTTGATGGTGCCCTATTTAACGTGAATGCGGCTGTCTCTAAAGCATAACCCCAAAACGATAGCGGTAAATTAGTAAGAGACATCATAGATCGCACCATATCTAGTAAAGTACGATTACGACGTTCGGACACACCATTTCGTTGTGGTGTTCCGGGTGGCGTGAGTTGCGAAACTATTCCGCATTGTTTCAAGTGTAGACCAAACTCGTAACTCAAATATTCTCCTCCACGATCAGATCGTAGAAATTTTATTTTCTTGTTATGATGATTTTCCACTTCACTCTAAAATTCTTTGAACTTTTCAAATGTTTCAGACTTGTGTTTCATCAAGTAGATATACCCATATCTGCTCAAATCATCTGTGAAGGTGAGAAAATAACGATACCCGCCGCGAGCCTCAACATTCATTGGACCACAAACATTAGTATGTATGATTTCCAACAAATCAGTTGCTCGCTCCATAGTTCTGGAGAACGGCGTTTTAGTCATCTTGCCCATGAGGCACGGTTCGCAAGTACCAAGTGATTCATAATCAAGTGATTCGAAAAGCCCATTAGTATGGAGTTTCTTCATGCGCTTTACACCGATATGACCTAAACGGCAGTGCCACAAATAAGTTGCACTATCGTTATCAACTCTGCATCTTTTGGTTTCAACACTATGAATATGTGTATCACTACTATCGAGATTCAATAAAAATAGACCACTTTTCAAGGGTGCATGACCATAAAAGATATTACTCATATAAATAGAACAACCATTATTCTCTGATTTAAATGAATAATCGTCTCGCATCAAACAAGATCCAGATATAATGTTCATGCTCAACGCTGGCACCAAATAACAATTATTTAGGTCTAAAACTAATCCCGATGGTAGATGTAGAGGTAGCGTGCCGACCGCGATCACATCGACTTTGGAACCATTTCCCACGCGCATCGTCACCTCGTCCTTAGCCAATCTTCGCTTAATTCGTAGTCCCTATTTCGAGTTGCAAATATTAGCAACAGAACCAGTATCAAATACCCAGGTGCTACTGCGAGCATTAGTAAGGTACACATCAATAACATGTATATCACATATACCTTTGTTCACTTTGCCATCCTTCTTATCCGCCAAATACTTTGGGCAGTTCCGCTTCCAGTGTCCAGTCTGCTTGCAGTAGAAGCACTCAGTTTCAGGTTTAGGTCCAGACTTGGGTTTCTTCTCTTGAGCAGCAACTTGCTTGCTGTTCTTTTTGAAGTTCCCCTTCTTCTTCCCTTTGCCCTTTTTCTTGAAACTGGTGGTCTTGTTAACCATCAACACTTGATGCTCCTTTTTGATTTCTACCTCCGCGGCTTTTAGCATTGTGAAGAGCTCGGGAATAGTCTTGTTCATCCCTTGCATATTATAGTTCATCACGAAGCTCTTGTAGCTTGGTGGCAGTGATTGAAGAATTCTGTCAATGACACTATCATCAGGAAGATTAACTCCCAGTTGAATCAAGTGATTATTATACCCAAACATTTTGAGTATATGTTCACTCACAGAACTATTCTCCTCCATCTTGCAGCTATAGAACTTATTGGAGACTTCATATCTCTCAATCCGGGCATTTGCTTGAAATATTAACTTCAACTCCTGGAACATCTCATATGCTCCATGACGTTCAAAACATCGTTGAAGACCCGGTTCCAAGCCGTAAAGCATGGCACACTGAACTATTGAGTAGTCATCAGCTTTGCTCTGCCAGACGTTCTTAACATCGTCAGTTGCATCAGCAGCAGGCCTGGCACCCAGCGGTGCTTCCAGGACGTAACTTTTCTGTGCAGCAATGAGGATAATCCTCAGGTTATGGACCCAGTCCGTGTAATTGCTACCATCATCTTTCAACTTTGCTTTCTCAAGGAACGCATTAAAATTCAACGGAACAACAGCACGAGCCATCTATCTACAAACAAACATAGACAAGCAAGATACTATCAGGTACTAAGTTCATGATAAATTTAAGTTCAATTAATCATATTACTTAAGAACTCCCACTTAGACAGACATCTCTCTAGTCATCTAAGTGATCACGTGATCCAAATCAACTAAACCATGTCCGATCATCACGTGAGATGGAGTAGTTTCAATGGTGAACATCACTATGTTGATCATATCTACTATATGATTCATGTTCGACCTTTCGGTCTCCGTGTTCCGAGGCCATATCTGTATATGCTAGGCTCGTCAAGTATGACCTGAGTATTCCGCGTGTGCAACTGTTTTGCACCCGTTGTATTTGAATGTAGAGCCTATCACACCCGATCATCACGTGGTGTCTCAGCACGAAGAACTTTCGCAACGGTGCATACTCAGGGAGAACACTTCTTGATTATTAGTGAGAGATCATCTTAAAATGCTACCGTCAATCAAAGCAAGATAAGATGCATAAAGGATAAACATCACATGCAATCAATATAAGTGATATGATATGGCCATCATCATCTTGTGCTTGTGATCTCCATCTTCGAAGCACCGTCGTGATCACCATCGTCACCGGCGCGACACCTTGATCTCCATCGTAGCATCGTTGTCGTTACGCCATCTATTGCTTCTACGACTATTGCTACCGCTTAGAGATAAAGTAAAGCAATTACAGGGCGTTTGCATTTCATACAATAAAGCGACAACCATATGGCTCCAGCCAGTTGCCGATAACTTCGGTTACAAAACATGATCATCTCATACAATAAAATATAGCATCACGTCTTGACCATATCACATCACAACATGCCCTGCAAAAACAAGTTAGACGTCCTCTACTTTGTTGTTGCAAATTTTACATGGCTGCTACGGGCTTAGCAAGAACCGTTCTTACCTACGCATCAAAACCACAACGATAGTTCATCAAGTTAATGTTGTTTTAACCTTCGCAAGGACCGGGCGTAGCCACACTCGATTCAGCTAAAGTGAGAGAGACAGACACCCACCAGTCACCTTTAAGCACGAGTGCTCGTAACGGTGAAACCAGTCTCGCGTAAGCGTACGCGTAATGTCGGTCCGGGCTGCTTCATCTCACAATACCGCTGAGCCAAAGTATGACATGCTGGTAAGCAGTATGACTTGTATCGCCCACAACTCACTTGTGTTCTACTCGTGCATATGACATCTACGCATAAAACCTAGGCTCGGATGCCACTATTGGGGAACGTAGTAATTTCAAAAAAAATTCCTACGCACACACAAGATCATGGTGATGCATAGCAACGAGAGGAGGAGTGTATCTTCATACCCTTGAAGATCGCCAAGCGGAAGCATTTATCAACGCGGTTGATGTAGTCGTATGTCTTCACAATCCGACCAATGCAAGTACCAAACGCACGGCACCTCCGAGCTCTGCACACGTTCAGCTCGATGACGTCCTCGCCTTCTCGATCCAGCAAGACGGGCGAAGTAGTAGATGAGTTCCGGCAGCACGATGGCGTGGTGACGGTGTTTGTGAAGAACAATCTCCGCAGGGCTTCGCCTAAGCACTACGGAAACTATGACGGAGGATAAACTAGAGGGGACAGGGTTGCCGGCACACGGCTTGGTGTTTCTTGATGTGTCTTTGGTGCTAGCCCTGCCCCTCTATTTATATGTTGAGCCTTGGGGTCGAAACTTGGAGTAAAAGCCTCCACAAAGTCGGTTTCACCCGAAAGGCAAGAGTCCTTCTCGGACTCCAGGGCCAGACGCCAGGGTTCCCGGCGTCTGGACCCAGACGCCAGGGACCCTGTCGTCTGGCCCCTGGACTCCGCAAAACTTCCTTTTGCGCTTTCCAAAAACCTTGTGGGCTTTCCCCTTTGGCCCAAATAACGTGTTCTCGTTCCCAAACATTTCGGGAAACATCCGAAACCCCTTCCGGTGAATTCCGGAACTCTTCCGGAGATCAAACACTATTATTCCATATATCAAACTTTATCTCCGGACCATTTGGAGTTCCTCGTCATGTCGATGATCTTATTCGTGACTCCGAACAACATTCGGTTACCAACATACATAACTCATATAATACTATATCGTCAACGAAACGTTAAGCGTGCGGACCCTACGGGTTCGAGAACTATGTAGACATGACCTAGAACTTGTTTCCGGTCAATAACCAATAGTGGGACCTGGATGCCCATATTGGCTCCCACATATTCTACGAAGATCTTTATCGGTCAAACCGCATAACAACATACGTTGTTCCCTTTGTCATCGGTATGTTACTTGCCCGAGATTTGATCGTCGGTATCCAATACCTAGTTCAATCTCGTTACCGGCAAGTCTCTTTACTCGTTACGTAATACATCATTCCGTAACTAACTCATTAGCTACATTGCTTTCAAGGCTTATAGTGATGTGCATTATCGAGAGGGCCCAGAGATACCTCTCCGACAATCGGAGTGACAAAACCTAATCTCGAAATACGCCAACTCAACATGTACCTTCGGAGACACCTGTAGTACTCCTTTATAATCACCCAGTTACGTTGTGAAGTTTGGTAGTACCCAAAGTGTTCCTCCGGTAAACGGGAGTTGCATAATTCTCATAGTTACAGGAACATGTATAAGTCATGAAGAAAGCAATAGCAATATACTAAACGATCAAGTGCTAGGCTAACGGAATGGGTCATGTCAATCACATCATTCTCCTAATGATGTGATCCCATTAATCAAATGACAACACATGTCTATGGTTAGGAAACATAACCATCTTTGATTAATGAGCTAGTCAAGTAGAGGCATACTAGTGACTATATGTTTGTCTATGTATTCACACATGTATCATGTTTCCGGTTAATACAATTCTAGCATGAATAATAAACATTTATCATGATATGAGGAAATAAATAATAACTTTATTATTGCCTCTAGGGCATATTTACTTCAAAGTCACCTTACGAAAAACAAATAATCACAAAACACTTAGGCACGGTACATTAATTCCCTACTTGTTTCTTGTTTCGTGGCATATCAACCAATAAGAGATGTGGGTCGTGCATGCTTTCAATGATTTGAGACTACCAAACACGACATGCAGTTGTTAATTCATTGCGTGCAATGCTATTAACTAGCAAAAAACAATAAGTTCTCTCGTTTTCCCCTCCGCCTTGGTCACGATGCACAACCTAAGATGACTTATACACCTAGACGGAGGGAGTAGTGTATATGCTATTGTTGTTAGTTCTTACTGATGTTGTTCATGCTACTGTTGTTGATGCTACTCTTGTTTTTGCTGTTGTTATGTTGCTCTTGTTGCTAGGGTACGTGAGTGCATGTGGCATGCAAGTAGGACATACCTTAATGCCAAAAATAGTAGGTGCATGTAGGACATGTGAGCGGTTGCTTCATCTGATCAGTGTTAGCACTGATAACTGTAACCAGTGGTCAGAGTAGCACTTATAATGTGTTAGTACTTAGTAGTGATCATTGTAAGTTGTGTTCAGTGAGCATACATCATGTTATACTTGTGAGCTTTGATCATGTGTCATATGTGTTGCTACCTGATGGTCATCTTGCTGACCAGATAATGAAGATGGAGTGGGAGAGAGCCGGCGGTGGCGCGTAGGTCGTCGCTGGTGCAAAGGGGGCGGAGGACCTCATCCCTACCAACTGGTGGCTGAAGAGGGTGGTCCTCCCTAGCATGGTGGGGTTCATGAGGATGCCGCTGGGCACTGTCAGGAGGCCGAGAACGGGGCGCGAAGAGGGTGCACGGGAACCTATGAGGTTCTACACGCAGATCGCTGACCAGGAGGATATCGCGATGCTCATCATCTCGCGTAAGTTCAGGACCGTGATGAAGCAATGACTGGTTAGCGTCCCTCCTCATGTCGTCAGCCTCTCCGCCAACAAGTGGTGCAAGTTTTGGGTGTAGGTCCACATGTTCAATGGGCACATGGTGCTGGGGCGCGGCTGGAAGTACTTCTGCGGCCGGCACAAGATCGTCCCTGGCGACCTTGTCATCTTCAAGCTCTCCGGCCTGGGGCTCAAGGTTCAGATCTACAATGCCAACAATTCCAACATCTGCACTGTCCGGTGCAGGAGGCACAGTGCATCGGCGATAGCACTTAGACCCTCCAGTTTGTCTGTCTAGTCTGAACCATGCATAGTACTTTGAACCATGCATAATACTCTGAACTTAAGTAGTGTAGGTCTGAACTGAAGCCCAGTCATCTCTTTTGCTGTCAACATGTCCATATTTTGCCCAGGGAGCGGCACCCTGGGGTCCAGCAGGGCAGTTTTAAACTTATGCCTAGTAGCTTATGATCTGCTTGTTCTTGTTGTTTTTCTGCTGATGTTGACCATAGTGTGTTGTGTGTGTTGTGTGTGTTGTGTGCTATCAAATGGGTGGTAACTCGGCCACATTTGTAAGGTGTAAGGGCATATTTTACCCCATGTAGTTTTGGTGGTTGATGACAATGCTTTTGGGGACTAATCGTGTGCTTTGAGCATTTCAGATGTTTAGGCACAAGACATTTTGTTGCCCCTCGGAGCCTAGTGAAGACGACATTTCTCTACGTTTCTTTTTCGGTGGATTTGAGTCGTAGGAAAGCCATACTATTAAGAGGGGGTCCGCTTTGGAAAGGTTAGGGTGGAATCATCACGTACACGTCTGTTCCTTTGCACCACCTTTCCTTTGCATCTTTGGAGCACCGGCCGTTTATCCGTGTCTTTGCAAAATGAAGGCCTCCTAGTGTTATTGAGCTATGGCATGTGGTTGTACTGCTCAAGGGAGCAGTAGTACCGCAGAGGCCCACGGTAGTACCGGCCGGCCGTGCGGTAGTACCGCAGGTCCTTGCGGTAGTACCGCTCCACGGGCGCGGTAGTACCATGGCCTCTGGCCCAGCACAGCAACACGAGCAGAAGTAGGGGCGGATGTAATTTTTTACATCCGCGCCCTATGTGGTAGTACCGCCCCGTGTATGCGGTAGTACCGTGTCGGATTTTTGCACAGATCGAAACTCAGCGGAAGTAGCCACGGATGTATTTTTCTTTGTTCGTGCCTTCCCAGCCTAGACCAACCCTGCCTTGCGATAGTACCGCAAGGGCAAGCAGTAGTACCGCTTCGGCGGTTCTACCGCTCCTTGCTTCAACGCAATGGGACTGCTCTGGCTCCTGCCGCGCAAGCGGTAGTATCGCGGTGCCGCACGGTAGTACCGCATGTCTGGTGCGGTAGTACCACATGTCGCGGGCTAGATAAGTGGATAACGGTTGGATTTGTCCCTTCACTATAAAAGGGGAGTCTTCTTCTCTGAGTTGACTACCTCTTCCATCCCTAAGCTCCATTGTTGCTCTAAGCTCCATTTTCACCCGATCTCTCTCCCTAGCCAATCAAACTTGTTGATTCTCTAGGGATTGGTTGAGAAGGCCTCGATCTACACTGCCACCAAGAGAAATTTAATTCCCCCCACTAATCCCTCGCGGATCTTATTACTCTTGGGTGTTTGAGCACCCTAGACAGTTGAGGTCACCGCGGAGCCATAGTCCATTGTGGTGAAGCTTCATGGTGTCGTTGGGAGCCTCCAATTAAGTTGTGGAGATTGCCCCAACCTTGTTTGTAAAGGTTCAAACGCCGCCTCCAAGGGAACCAATAGTTGAATCACGACATCTCGCATTATGTGATGGCATGAGGAGAATACGGTGGCCCCAGTGGCTTCTTGGGGAGCATTGTGCCTCCACACCGCTCCAACAGAGACGTACTTCCCCTCAAAGGGAAGGAACTTCAGTAACACATCCTCGTCTCCATCGGTTCCACTTTTGGTTATCTCTCACCTTTACTTGTGCAAGCTATATTGTGTTATATCCCTTGCTTGTGTGCTTGTTGTTGTTGCATCATATAGGTTGCTCACCTAGTTGCATATCTAGACAACCTACTTTGATGCAAAGTTTAATTCGGTAAAGAAAAGCTAAAATTGTTAGTTCCCTATTCACCCCCCTCTAGTCAACTATATTGATCCTTTCAATTGGTATCAGAGCCTCGTCTCTTTTTAAGGACTTTACCGTCCTAAGAGTATGGTTGACACCATAGACGGTAAGGAGGAGCACCCCGGTTTGAATCCATCTTTGTCTACGGCCGATGGGGGATCCCCGGTCTCACGTGAGGAATTCAATGTGGCTTTGGACACATTGAAAACCTCCATGACGACCGAGGTCAAAGGCATGTTCAAGGAGTTTCTTGATGGTCTTAAGTTATCCACTGCACCGTTGGAAGTGGTCGCTCCCACTAACAAGGTGGCGGATGCTAACTCCGATAAGGGGGAAGCTTCTAGTGATAAAGTTCCTTTATCTAGTGGTAGAAATGGTAGCGACATCTTTGCCCATGTTGAACCTCCACTTACTTATGGAGGACCGGTTCCCTCCACTCGTTTGAATCATGTTGGTCCTCCTCCTAAGATTGTGAAAAATGAGGATTTTGACTCTTGGGTCTATCGCTTTAAATGTCATTTAAATCATGTTAATACTAATATTTGGAGAATCATTGAGCAAGGTTTCTATCCGCATGACCCAAGCAACTTCACCCCTAAAGAAGCCGCGGACCATCAATTCAACAAGAATGCTCTCTTCATCATCCAAGATGCAATTCCATCCGAAGATATTGCGCATCTTCGACCTTTCACCATGGCCAAGGAAGCATGCCACCATGTTGTTTCCATTTACAAGGGAAGCGCAAGCATTCAACACTCCAACTATGAAGTGGTGCAAGATGAAGACGATGAGTTTGCAATGAATGAAGATGAAGAACCTTGTGAGCTTTACTAGAGATTAACCACTCTCGCAGTCTCACTCCGAGATCATGGGAGCAAGGACACGGATGACAATTGGATCAAGCGCAAGTTCCTCAAGGACATGATGCCTTACCACAAGGCCATGCCCTCCGTCATCCATCAAATGCCGGACTTCCACACCTTGTCCTCAAGTGAAGTGTTGGATGAGTTTGTGGCAATGAGGATCTTGGACAAGACCGCCAACAATGCGGTGTTGCGTTCTCAAAGAGCAAAGAAGCCCAACCTTGCCTTGAAGGCCAAGGCTAGTGTGGAAGAAGAGGATGAAGAGGAAGATGAGGAGAGCAACCCCGAAGATACGAAATATGACTACCAAGAGCACATGGCTCTCACTTCAAGGAAATTTTGGAGGAAGAAGAACTCAAGGCCCAATTTCAACAAGAACAACTCAAGTGGCATCAAGGGCTAGCAATGTGTGAGGACATGTTACAATTGTGGCAATGTGAGCCACTTTGTTGCGGAGTGCCCTTACGAGAAGCGGGAAGACAATGGTGGCAAGCTCATCCGAAAATACAAAGCCAAGTCCTTCCCCAACAAGAACAACTTCACCAAGAAGACTTCGACCAAAGGGTTGGTGGCACAAGAAGAGTACAATGAGGATGATGAAGATGGTGAAGCCATGGCCATGGCCTCCATTGCCATTGCCACAACTCCACGGGTGTCCCTCTTCGATTCACCCAACGAGAATATCACCGTGATGACCCACAATTATAGGGGATCTATCGTAGTCCTTTTGATAAGTAAGAGTGTTGAACCCAACGAGGAGCAGAAGGAAATGACAAGCGGTTTTCAGTAAGGTATTCTCTACAAGCACTAAAATTATCGGTAACAGATAGGTTTGTGATAAGGTAATTTTTAACGGGTAACAAGCAAAAAAAGTAAATAAGGTGCAGCAAGGTGGCCCAATCCTTTTTGTAGCAAAGGACAAGCCTGGACAAATTCTTATATAAAGGAAAACGCTTCCGAGGACACATGGGAATTATCGTCAAGCTAATTTTCATCACGCTCATATTATTCGCGTTGGTTACTTTGATAATTTGATATGTGGGTGGACCGGTGCTTAGGTGTTTCCCTTCCTTGGACAAGCATCCCACTAATGATTAACTACTCTCGCAAGCATCTGCAACTGCGAAATAAGAATTAAGGTCAACCTAACCATAGCATGAAACATATGGATCCAAATCAGCCCCTTACGAAGCAACGCATAAACTAGGGTTTGAGCTTCTATCACTCTAGCAACCCATCATCTACTTATTACTTCCCAATTCCTCCCCCTAGGCCCAAATAATGGTGAAGTGTCATGTAGTCGACATTCACATAACACCACTAGAGGAAAGACAACATACATCTCATCAAAATATCGAACAAATACCGAATTCGATGACTACTTATAGCAAGACTTCTCCCATGTCCTCGGGAACAAACGTAACTACTCACAAATCATATTCATGTTCATAATAAGAGGGGTATTAATATGAACTAAGGATCTACACATATAATATTCCACCGAATAAACCAACTAGCATCAACTACAAGGAGTAATCAACACTACTAGCAACCCACAGGTACCAATCTGAGGTTTTGAGACAAAGATCGGATACAAGAGATGAACTAGGGTTCGAGATGACATGGTGGTGGTGAAGAGGTTGATGAAGATTGACCCCCTCCCGATGAGAGGATCAATGGTGATGACGATGGTGACGATTTCCCCCTCCCGGAGGGATGTTTCCCCGGTGGAACAGCTCCACCGGAGCCCTAGATTGGTTCCGCCCTCGAGACGGCGGCGCTTCGTCCCAAAAGCTTCCTTCCGATTTTTCCAGGGCGAAAGACTTCATATAGCAAAAGATGGGCACCGGAGGCCTGCCAGGGGGCCCACGAGATAGGGGGCGTGCCTAGGGGGGTAGGGTGTAACATCCCAAATTTTCAAATTTGGTGTGTTAATAGGATCATTCTTTTCCATCGTGATTTCTATGCCTATTTGAAATTTTTCTGATTGTTCAAAACATTATTGCAACTAAAGGCAATTTATTGGAGTGGAGATAACATGACTTCTCCCCTATTTTAAAAATGTTCATAATGTCCAAAATATTATTTACTGTTCATTTGATATGTTCTGGTATTTTTCATAATCTCCAAAATATTTTATTTGAGTGTTTTATTGCTGTTTGTGTGGCCTATTGCATACAAATGAATTTCCAAAATTTCATTATAAGTGGAACTAGTGTTCCTGTAATTTATTTAGTAGTATATTTTTACTGAGTATTTATATATTTTTGTTTAGGTTTTATTTTGTGTTGTTATTTTAGTTATTTAGTTTATGTAGCTTTGGTTTATTAAAAACAAAGAAACCGCCCGCACTGTGCAGTCGGGCTGCACAGCGGCCTAGCCGACACCTTGCCCGCGCGCGTAGCAGCTAGGCAGGCTGGCCCATTTTCGCACAGCCACAACCCACCTCACAAGCCTCTTCTTTTTCTAGGAACAAACCAACTCTGGCGAATGACAAGAACAGCGGGAGACTTTGAATGCTCCAAAAAACAATGATGCGCGTGTGGCGGGCCCCCTAGCAGGGTCGCGCTAAGCACAATGAGTCTCCTTTCTTGGAACTGTCGCGGAGCTGGCAATCCCGTGACAGTTCGAGAGCTTCGTGATCTCACGAGGCAGTTTACCCCCTCTGTACTATCCGTTTTAGAAACCCAAATAGAGGGATCAAGAGTTGAGAGTATGGCTAATACGTTAGGTTTCAACAAAAGTTTTGCTGTAAACAGTTCTGGTAGAAGTGGAGGTCTTGGAATTTTTTGGAACGATGAAATAAATATTCAGGTTGTTGGTTACTCGGAGTACCATATTGATGTTTTGATTGATGGACTTGTGGAATCTCAAATCAGAGTAACCTTTGTGTATGGAGAGGCCCAAGTGCTAGAAAGATATAAAACGTGGAACTTGCTGAAAAGCTTAGTGGGATCCCAACAGCAACCATGGGCGATGCTAGGGGATTTTAATGAAGTTCTGCATGGTCATGAACATGATGGGGTTGGACCACGCAGCCAAGCCTAGATGGATGGGTTTAGAGATGTGGTTGATGTGTGCGGGCTAACTGACATTGGATATGTGGGAACAAGCTGGACATTTGAGAAAAAAAGCTACAGGGGGGTCATATACTAGGGTCAGGCTGGATAGATGCTTGGTTAATCCAGCTTGGTCCCTAAGTTACCCAACATCAATTTTGGAACATAAATCAGCGGCAAGCTCCGATCACGTTCCGATTCTTCTGTGCATACGTGATTTGCATGCATGCAGGCTGGGTCCCAGGTCCTTTAAATACGAATTAATGTGGGAAAGGGAGCAGTCACTTTTTGAGGTTGTTGGGGCTGGATGGAACAGCAAACCTGCGGCCTCGGTGGTAGAGCTACATGGAAAACTAGGCGCGCTGGGGAGCAATCTATCTGCTTGGGATCAGAGCGAATTTGGTAGCGTTCGGGATGAGATCAAACAATTAAAAAACAAACTGGAGATGTTGCGCGCGGTTCCAAGAAGATTGGGACCTAATCATGAGGAAATTAAAGTCCGTGACAGGCTGGTCGAACTCTTCCATCGAGAAGAGATTCTCTGGCGCCAGAGAGCGAGGCTGGATTGGCTGAGACATGGAGATAAAAACACATTCTTTTTTCATCTTAGGGCGAGTAGAAGAAGGCGGAAAAATCAAATTAAATCTCTGCAAATGCCGGATGGCCAACTTACAGAAGACAGAGGGGAGATGGAAGCCCACGCTACAGCCTTCTATCAGAATCTATACACGTCTGAGGGAGTCAACAATATGGATCATGTGATCGACACAGTACCCCTTCGCGTCACAGACGCCATGAACGCGGTTCTCGATGCTCCATACAAGCAAGATGAAATTAAACAAGCCCTGTTCCAGATGTTTCCCACCAAGGCACCTGGTCCTGATGGCTATCCAGCACATTTTTTCCAACGCCATTGGGATGTGTGTGGGGCTGAAGTCACTAACATTGTGATCAAGATAGTTGAGGGTAGGGAATTAGCTGCATGCATTAACAACACCATCCTAGTCTTGATCCCTAAGGTGAAAAATCCCACACTCCTCTCTTAGTTTCGCCCTATCAGTTTGTGTAACGTTTTGTATAAGATTGCTTCCAAAGTCATATCCAACAGACTCAAGGTGGTATTGCCAGATATCATTTCAGAAGAACAATCGGCTTTTGTACCCTGGAGACTGATTACTAACAATGTCATCACAGCGTATGAATGCTTGCACTTCATGAAGCGGAACAAAGCCAAAAAACATCAATCCTGTGCCTTGAAGCTAGATATGATGAAAGCATATGACAGGGTCGAATGGGCCTACCTTCATGCAATAATGCTAAAAATAGGTTTCACAAAAGGTGGGTGGACATAGTTATGAGCCTAGTGACATTTGTAAAGTTCTTAGTTATGTTCAATGGAAGGAAGCTGGAAGAGTTTCAGCCCTCAAGAGGGATCCGACAGGGGGACCCGATATCTCCATACTTGTTCTTGATAGCAGCAGAGGGCCTTTCGTGCCTCCTCAAATCAAAAAGTGAGTCATCAAACCTGAGTGGGTTACAAGTGGCGTCTACGGCACCATGAGTTAATCACCTCTTACTCGCTGATGACAGCCTGCTGTTTTTTAAGGCGAATAGTATGGGAGCTAATGAGGTAAACCATTTGCTGGAGACCTAGTGTCAAGCAACGGGCCAACGTATAAACTATGCCAAATCATCTATTTTCTTCAGTAAAGGGGTCCTGGAGAGTGTGCGGCAAGAGATCAAAGAACTGTTGGATGTCCCTAATGAAACACTAAATGAGAAATATCTAGGTATGCCTTCTGATGTTGGTAGCTCAAAAAATGGCTCTTTTAAATTTTTGAAAGACCGTTTGTGGAGTAAAATTCAGGGTTGGATTGAGATGACATTGTCCATGGCTGGGAAGGAAGTGCTGGAAAAATCCGTTGCTCAAGCTATACCGGTATATTCCATGTCTTGTTTTAAACTACCCAGAGGCATGTGTGAGCATCTGAATATGTTAATCAGAAAGTTTTGGTGGGGCAGCAAGGAAGGCAAGCGCAAGCCCCATTGGGTGTCCTGGGAGGCAATGACCCAACCAAAAAGTATGGGAGGTTTGGGCTTCAAGGATTTTGAGCTTTTCAATATGGCTATGTTAGCTAAACAAGCCTCACGATTGTTATAGTCCCCTGATTCCTTAAGTGCAAGACTACTCAAGAGTATTTACTTTCCAAATACCACAATCCTGCAGGCCACTTTGGGTAGCCACCCTAGCCAAATCTGGAGGGCCATCTTGGAGGGAAAGGATGTTCTCAAACAGGGTATTATCAAGCGGATTGGTAATGGAGAGGATACTCTAATCTGGGAGCACAATTGGCTGCCAACAGGGGAAATGATGCGGCCATATGGGTGCCGGGTGCTGCATCCACCAACACATGTATCTCAGCTTATAGATGCAACATCAGCCACATGGAATAAGCAGTTGTTGGATGAGGTATTTCTTCCTTTCGATGTTAAGGTAATCATGAGTATTCCCCTATGCACAATGAACACACCAGATGAATGGAGCTGGATGTTTGAAAAGAAAGGCCACTTCTCCGTGAGGTCGGTGAGGGAGTCCTGGATTAGGGGGTGTCCGGATAGCCGAACTATCATCATCGGCCGGACTCCAAGACTATGAAGATACAAGATTGAAGACTTCGTCCCGTGTCCGGATGGGACTTTCCTTGGCGTGGAAGGCAAGCTTGGCGATACGGATATGTAGGTCGACTACCATTGTAACCGACTCTGTGTAACCCTAGCCCTCTCCGGTGTCTATATAAATCGGATGGCTTTAGTCCGTAGGACGAACAGCAATCATACCATAGGCTAGCTTCTAGGGTTTAGCCTCCTTGATCTCGTGGTAGATCTACTCTTGTAACACACATCATCAATATTAATCAAGAAGGATGTAGGGTTTTACCTCCATCAAGAGGGCTCGAACCTGGGTAAAACATCGTGTCCCTCGTCTCCTGTTACCATCTGCCTAGACGCACAGTTCGGGACCCCCTACCCGAGATCCGCCGGTTTTGACACTGACATTGCTGCTTTCATTGAGAGTTCCTCTGTGCCGTCGCAATCAGGAAGGATGCCTTTTCCCGTCTTTAAAGACGGCGCCGTCGTCAAGGGAGCTTTGGACGCCGGCCAAACTATCCGGCTAGGTGGTTTTCTTATGACTGCCTATTCGGCCACCGCTCCGACGGTGACCTCTCAGGTCATCAAAAGCGATCTTCACGTCAGCTCGGAATTCGCCAAGCAGTTAGATCCGATTGAGCTATCCTCTATAAACGAGCTCTTGGATCGCATCGCCGCCCTGGGAGTCGCTACAGACTACGATCAGATTGGGCTTAAAACCGATCTGAGAGAAATTAACTCCCCCAGGCTACCCACCACATCGTTGTGGTAGAGGAACAATGTGGCGACTCTCCTTCTATGTTGAAAACCAACTATGTCCGGATTCCCGATCCCTCCATGCCGGATTCCCGCGGAGGGACGGACGCCAATCAAATACTGAACCTAGAGTCAGGCATCGGACCAGATTCGTTGGAAAGCATCCAACAAACCAAGCTTCCAAATCCGGAAGCTTCTTGGCCTTTGAGCCTCAGGTCGGGCGGGGTTCCGAACTTAATTCCACCCGCCCACCCAAACATAAGCGATCTATCTCAAATACGGCAAGAGCCCGATGAAACAGTACATCGTTACTGGGCCAGATTCCTCCAGGTTATGAACAGGATAAAGGACTGCCGTGAAGAAAGCGCGGTTTCAATTTTCTGCAACAATTGCACGGACAAGGGAATCATAAACGCCATCAGTCGTCGCGAAGTTACACGCTTCGCCGACCTAGCGACCATTGTACAAAAATACTGTGCGATGGAGAGTGCCTGGAAAACGGAAACTAGGTTCTGGGACAATCCGGCCCTGAATACAACCCCAGTACGAAATAAAAGGGTGCGTCGTACTCAAGCACCTGTGTTAAAAACCAAAAAGCAAAAACCCCCTAAAGGGTACGGAACCGTACTGGAGGGATGGCTCAACGGACCCTGCAAAATCCACAGTACGGAGGGCGCCACTCCAACACATAGCCTTCGAGCATGTTGGATACTATGGCAGGTGGCCAAAAGTGGCGAAGGCTTTTTAGCCCCGGGCAACCAGCCCGGCAGTACCAGTACGGTATTAACAGTCTTCGAGACTTTCGCATCAAATAACATGCGGAAACGAACAATCCACAGCCTCGCCGAAGTCTACCAAGTAGCAACAACAAATCCATGGAGCGACACGGCTATCACCTTCAATGCCAGCGACGAACCTAAATTCCGAACAGCTAGAGCACTAGCCGCATTGGTCCTCAGTCCGATAGTGGACGACTTTCGCCTTACCAAGGTACTCATTGATGTCGGCAGCGGATTAAACCTCATCTACGAAGAAACCCTTCAAAAAATGGAAATTGACTGGAGCCGCATGGAGCGAAGCAGCACAACCTTCAGGGAATAATCCCTAGTCGAGAAGTACGCTGCACAGGAAAAATCACGCTAGATGTAGTGTTCGGCTCGCCGGACAACTACAGTTCTGAAGAGGTCACATTCCAAGTGGCCCCATTCAGCAGCGGATATCACGCCTTGTTAGGGCGAGAGGCATTCACAATCTTCCAAGCTATACCCCATTACGGGTACATGAAGCTCAAAATGTCCGGACCCAATGGAATAATCACTCTTGCCAGTGATCCAGATATAGCACTCCGCGCTGAAAATAAGACAGCCGCACTGGCCCTAGAGGCATTATCTGAAGCCTTAGCGGCAAAGGAACTAACTGCGCTGCGCTCCACGGTGGATAGGGACGATGTGATACTCGATAAGAGGTCCAAGTCCACCTCTTTTAAACCAGCAGACGAAATAGTTAAATTCCAGGTCCATCCAACTGACCCCACAAAGACGGCCTCCATTGGGGCACAATTAAATCCCGATGTAGAAGCCGCACTACGAGAATTCCTTCGGGAAAATTGGGACATTTTCGCCTGGCACCCTTCAGACATGCCAGGAATCCCACGCAGGCTGGCAGAGCACAGCCTAAATATCCTAAAAGGATTCAAGCCATTCAAACATGCTCTTCGGTGATTTTTCGAACCAAAAAGACAAGCAATGGGAGAGGAGCTAGCCAAACTCTTAGAAGCCGGATTCATCAGAGATATCAAACATCCGGACTGGCTAGCCAACCTGGTAATGGTACCAAAAAAGGACAAATCCTGGCGCCTTTGTGTCAATTTCAAAGACCTTAACAAGGCCTGTCCAAAGGACCCCTTCCCTCTCCCTCGCATCGACCAAATCATCGATGCTACCGCAGGGCACGATTCATTGTGCTTCCTCGACGCATACTCCGGATACCATCAAATCAAGATGGCAGAAAAATACCAGGCTGCAACGGCATTTATTAATCCATATGGACCATTCTGCTTCAACACAATGCCCTTCGGACTCAAAAACGCCGGCGCAACATATCAACGCATGATTCAGACATGTCTGGCCACCCAGATAGGCAAAACAGTCGAGGCATACGTAGACGATGTGGTCGTCAAGACCAAACACGTCAAACCTCTAGTAGGCGACTTGAGGGTGACATTCGACAACCTCCGAGCATATGACATTAAGCTCAACCCAGAAAAATGTGTTTTTGGCGTACCAGCCGGAAAGCTCTTGGGCTTCATTGTATCCGGTAGAGGAATTGAAGCAAACCCAGCCAAGATCCGAGCTCTGTCACAATTGGATATCCCAAAAGACCTCAAGCAAATACAAAAACTAACCGGATGCGTGGCGGCTCTAAGCCGCTTCATCTCCCGTTTGGGAGAAAAGGCACTGCCCCTCTATCGCCTCCTCCGGCGCACCGAACATTTCGAATGGACGGATGCTGCCACGGCCGGACTCGAAGAAATTAAAGCCGTATTGGCAACAAATCCGGTCCTGGCCGCGCCCAACCTGGGCGAACCAATGCTATTATGTATCGCAGCAACACATCAAGTTGTCAGCGCGGTACTCGTCGTCGAACGAGAAACAGAAGGGCACAAATTCCCTCTTCAAAAACTAGTGTACTACGTATCCACTGTCTTGACTCCATGCAAGTCCCGGTACCCACATTATCAAAAGATAGCGTATGCGGTGTTCATGGCATCCCGGAAGCTGCGACACTACTTTCAAGAGTGTTCCATAACGGTGGCCTCCGAAGTACCTCTCAACGATATTATAAACAATCGCGACGCAACGGGCAGGATTGCAAAATGGGCCATAGAGCTCTTACCATTTGACATAACCTACAAACCACGGCGAGCTATAAAGTCGCAAGTCCTGGCTGACTTCGTCGCCGAATGGACCGAAGCCGGACTCCCTAAAGAGTACGGCGCATAGTCCAATTGGATCATGCATTTAGACGGCTCCAAAATGTTGGCGGGCTTGGGGGCTGGCGTCGTCCTGACGTCCCCAACCGGAGACACAGTCCAATACGTACTTCAAATAATGTACATGGACTCCAACAATGCAGCCGAATATGAGGCCCTTCTACATGGCCTCCGGATGGCAATCTCCATGGGTATTCAACGCCCAGAGGTGCGCGGGGATTCAAACCTTGCAATATCCCAAATAAATGGAGACTTTGACGCCAAGGATCCGAAAATGGCAGCCTACCGTAATGCTGTGCTAAAAATGTCAGCCCGGTTCGAGGGACTCGAATTCCACCACGTAGCCCGGGATAATAACCAAGCAGCAGACGTGCTGGCACGTATCGACGCAAAACGCGACGCCGTCCCTCCAAACATCTTCCTGGAACGGCTCTTTAAGCCATCCGTATTATGGGAAGGGGAGTCCGGAAATAACAACCCGGAACCAATTGCACCACCCGACACAGAACATTCTGACACAATCGGTGGCTCAGCCAATGATATAACACCTTCAGCCCACGAAATAATGGCAGTAATTGCCTCATGGACGGAACCATTCCTAGCCTACCTAATTCGGCAGGAACTTCCCGAAGACCAAAATGAGGCCCGCTGCATAGTTCGGCACTCTAAAGCCTACAAGGTCCATGAGGGAGAACTTTATAAGAAAAGCACAACCGGAGTCCTTCAAAGGTGTATCTCCAAAGAGGAAGGGCGAAATCTCCTGGCTGAAATTCACGCCGGACTCGGCGGGCACCACGCGGCAGCCCGGGCCCTTGTAGGCAAGGCCTTCCGTACAGGATTTTACTGGCCGACAGCCCGGGCAGATGCTCAGGACTTAGTCCAACGATGCGTTGGTTGCCAGCTCTTTGCTAATCAGAGCCACATGCCACCCACCGCCCTGAAAACTATACCCATCACTTGGTCGTTCGCGGTCTGGGGGCTTGACATGGTTGGACCCCTTAAAGGGGGAACCCACAAGCACAAATACTTATTGGTCATGGTGGACAAATTCACCAAATGGATAGAGGCCAAGCCGGTTAAAACGGCAGAATCCGGACCTGTGATAGACTTCATATCCAGGGTAGTACACCGTTTTGGCGTCCCCCATAGCATCATCACTGATAACAGCACGAATTTCACGTCTAACGAGGTTAAACTCTGGTGCAAAAACATGGGCATCAAGCTCGACTACGCTTCAGTCTACCACCCTCAAACTAACGGTCAAGTGGAACGAGCAAATGGTCTACTCATGAGCGGCATCAAACCCAAATTAGTGCGATCCCTCACGGAATCTAACACGCATTGGGTAGAGGAGCTCGACTCCGTACTGTGGGGGCTGCGGACCACGCCAAACCGCACACCCGGATTCACACCATTTTTTATGGTATACGGCGCTGAGGCAGTTTTGCCCTGCGACATAATTCATGACTCACCTCGCGTGCACATGTACGAGGAAAGAGAAGCCGAGTTAGATCGGCAGGACAGTTTGGACGCTTTAGAGGAGGAGCGCGACGTGGCAAAATCCCGTTCCGCATTCTATCAACAGCAGGCTCGAAGATATCAAAGCAGAGAAGTACGGGCCAAAACTTACAACGTTGGCGAGCTAGTTCTACGACTGCCGGACAAGAAAAAGGACAAACTTAAGCCCAAATTGGAAGGTCCCTTCATCATTGACCAAGTCCTTACCGGCGGTGCATACCGTCTATGCAACGCATCTGACAACCGACTCGAGCCAAACCCATGGAAGCAGCCCGTCTTCGAAGATTTTACGCCTAGCGCCGGACTCAGGGTTCGTCTCCTTCCTCCGTCCACCTTTCATATTTTTTTCGCTGTCTTTGTTTTCCCTCCTTTCTCCTCCCCTTTCTTCAGCACAACCCTCTTGAGGGCTGATCTGCGCTTTGTTCGCACTTACTCGATGTGCTACTCGCACTCGTTATACCTGGGGGCTTCTTTAACAGAAGCTTACTTATACGGGCTTCATGCCCAACACATGTGTCACACTTCCGCATGTACCTTTTGATCACCATTGTATGCATTGATATGACTTAAGTTTTGGCCAAGCCGGGTTGCCTGGCTCCTGTGCTTACCCCTACGTTCCCGATTGTTTGGCTAGGAGGTAAAGGGAGCACCTCTGCGATTGTTACTGCCGGGTCAGCCGGATGTGTACCTCAGAATGGGTGAAGCCGAAGGCTAGCATTCTTAAGGGAATATTCGGTCGGTGACCTGAAAGATGATTTATTACTTACTTATTTATCTGCCCCCAGATGCTTTTTCTGCTATTTTTGCAGTCTGGACATGCACTTTAGGGCATGCCTCCCAGGGAAAGGAACCCTTAACGGAACTATTCTCCCTGGAAGATGTTTCTTACTAACCATGTAATATAACATAGCTAGTTGGGCACTTGTCTAATAAAGCAATTATGACCCCTACGCCTTGTCTCCATGCATGCCCCGGTTCTTTTATAACCATCAGGGTATTCAGACACACTCTGGACTGTTTGGTCCCGAGGTTGAAGCGAAAAGGTCCGCAAAGGCAAATGATCTACAATCCGGCTAGAAGGCATTTTACATGTCATTTTAAAATTACATCGTCAAACTGACTGATTGTACTCCTCTTCAATCCAATCTAACAGGCTGTCTAATTTACAGTCCTGTTGGGAATATTTCACGGCCAGCTCTACTTGGCCGTACATCAAGCTCACAGGGATCTCCTTCCCATCAGGCCCCGCAGGTCCGACCTCGTCCATGTGGTTTGGGTCAGCCTTCGGGTACCGCGTCTTCACCATGGCCCAGGCCTCCCTGGCACCTTGACGGTAGGCCGATATCTTCCACAGACGGAGACGTCGCCGTACTCCCTGAAGCTTCTCAGCAAGCCCTCCAAGGCCCTCAGGTAGGGAGACGGATGGCCATAAGGCCTGAACGACGCCACTCATCGCCTGCCGAACACGTTCAAGCAGTTGCACCACCTCGGGAAGTTGGTCACCCGTTGAACCGGGCATTTCCTCCATAGGGCGACCTGTGAGCACACCTATAGACATATTTCTGTCAACCGACTTCCTCGCCGAACTCCTCTTTTCGAAAGAGTTTGCTCAAGCACTTACTATAGATGCCGCGATGAAGCCGCTGATTCTCCTTCAAGGAGCTAGACAGCTGGGCCCGAACACCTTTTAGCTCTTCTCCAAGCTGGGTGTGGGCATCTTGGAGCTTGTTCCTCTCCTGCTGCACCTTCGTAAGCACCCTCTCGCCGGCCTTCAACTGGCGCAGTAGCTGTTGCTTGTCCGGATCTAGTCCGGCACCCTCTGCAATACTATTGTCAGACTATACACACACGCCGCACTTCATAAACTACTACTCTTTCCAAAATATGAATTACCAGCGGGGGTCTCCGTGGCTCCCCCGGCAGCGGCTAGTGCGGCCTCAAGTTGGGCCTTGCACTCTTGAAGCTCCTGGGACAGGTGGGTATTCTTCTCAGTAAGATCCTGCATAAAAAATGATCCTTAAATCAGTTAGTTTAACTATTTTAAGTCTCGGGGGCTACTGGCATATATAGCCATTAAAATTCCTTACCCGTATGTCCTTTACATACTGCTCCGTGGCTTTGGTTAAACCATCTTGAGCAGCACGAAGGTGCGCGTCTCCCGCATTAAAGGCATTTAACGCCTCAGGGGAGAAACATGCATCACGAAGAACTGTCCGACGGCGCCTATGATTAAAGCGCTCTCCACCTCAGACCTGGTGGCGGACAACCTATCGGCATCCTCCGTTGGAAGAGCGTCCGGCTCGCGCCTTGCGCTCGCTTCCCCTTCCGGACCAGGCGTTGGAGCCTGGCTGGCGGAGGCTTGGTGGGCACCCTCTCCGGACTCAGTCCGGCGAGCGCTTTTTCTCCTGGAAGAATAATGAGCATTAATATGCCTCCCAGGAGTCTTTCCCCTAAAGGACAATGGTGCACCGTACCTTTGCGGCGATGTTTCGATTCGCGCCGCACTCCTCTTCCGCCTGCTAGGCCGCACTGACCTCGTTTGGTCAGTCGCCACGGGCCCGGCTTCCTGCCGAGCACCATTGGTGCACGGTGGTCAGAAATAAGCATTAAAAAAGTAACGGTGTCAGGACTTCGGTCGTACTCACCTGGGAAGCCGGACACAAACCAGGGTAGTCAGCCGTAATGGCGACTAAAGCATTATCTATGCTGAGCTGGTGGAACACCCCGTCAATCAAATCCACCTTAATGTCCGGATCCTCTTTGGAGGCCGGATCAAGGGATCTTCCCAGATCCTCGGGTTGTGGAGTCGGGCTTTTTATGCCCTCCACATCCCGGCGCAGTTCCTGCGTCGAAACCATAAGGTAAGACACTTATCTTTGAAAGCGCGGATCAGATATTTAAGCGTCCGCTTACCCAGCTTCGAGGGTTATTCATGGAGAATCCATTCAATGGACTCGTGCGGAGGAAGTCCTCCTCCTCCCCCTTGTACAAGCCGGACAGGATCTTCACCAGATCGGCGGCCGATCCCGGTCCCGTGCGGCCATGACGGGTGGCGTCATTCTCCCCGTTAAAGTCCCACATGGGGTGGCCCCTATATTGGAGCGGCTGCACCCCTCGCATAATGCATGTGGCCATGACTCCGATCATGGTTAGTCCGGAATGGGCTAGTAGCCGTATTTGACCCATCAGATAGTGTACGCTCCTATCCTCTTCCCGTTGAGGGCTCCTCGGGCACCAACTTAGGCGTTTCTTCAGAGGAGCGTTGCTAAACTCCGGGAGGCCGATCCGAACTAGATCTGGCAGCGGGGCGTCTTCCATATAGAACCACTCCGAAGGCCAGTCTTCGGACGCCTTCTTCGGAGTTCCAAATAGATATCCGGTCCCGGCGATGCGCCATATTTCGGCTCCGCCCACTTGATATATCGACCCCTTGTGAGAACTGGGTACAAGGCAAAACAGCCTCTTCCATAGTGCAAAATGGGGCTCGATGCCCAAGAACAGCTCGCAAAGAGCTACAAAGCCCGCGATGTGCAAAATAGAGGCAGGCGTGAGGTGGTGAAGTTGGAGTCCATAGAACTCCAGGAGCCCCCGGAGAAACGGATGTATAGGAAATCCGAGTCCCCTTATCAAGTAGGAGACGAAGCATACCCACTCTCCTTTGGAGGGATTGGGGACGCTCTCCGCCTGCTTCCCGCCCTTGTAGGTGGCCAGTCCGGCTCGAACCAGAACCATAAAGGCCCGGGGAAGGTATCCCTCTGTTTGGAGCGCCACTAACTTGCTATGCGGGACTGAGCATCTCCTCCAATCTCCTGGCTTAGGACTGGGAGCGCGAGAAGAGGAGCCGCGTCGATTGTCCATGTTGGAATGGATTTTTTGTCAGATGCGCCTCGATGAGTACTTGCGGAAGGAGGGTGGTGTGGTTTGGATTTGGATCCTCGCCTCTCTTATAGGTAGCTTATCCGCGCAGCTAGGGGGAAAAACGTAGGAATACCCTGCCTTTTTGCATTCGTACGGCACGTGGAAGAAGGCCATTATTGAACGTAGAAGCCAAGGAGCGCAGCATTTATGAAGCAACCGGACACTATCCAGCAAACACATGGAGCGTGAAGAAGAACCCGCCTTGCAAACGCCAAAGACAACATACGTGCCGGACTCGTCGTCATTGAAGCCTGGTTCGGGGGCTATTGAGGGAGTCCTGGATTAGGGGGTGTCCAGATAGCCGAACTATCATCATCGGCCGGACTCCAAGACTGTGAAGATACAAGATTGAAGACTTCGTCCCGTGTCCGGATGGGACTTTCCTTGGCGTGGAAGGCAAGCTTGGCGATACGGATATGTAGATCTCCTACCATTATAACCGACTCTGTGTAACCCTAGCCCTCTCCGGTGTCTATATAAACCAGATGGCTTTAGTCCGTAGGACGAACAACAATCATACCATAGGCTAGCTTCTAGGGTTTAGCCTCCTTGATCTCGTGGTAGATCTACTCTTGTAACGCACATCATCAATATTAATCAAGCAGGACGTAGGGTTTTACCTCCATCAAGAGGGCCCGAACTTGGGTAAAACATCGTGTCCCTCGTCTCCTGTTACCATCCGCCTAGACGCATAGTTCGGGACCCCCTACCCGAGATCCGCCGGTTTTGACACCGACAGTCGGCCTACAACATGTTGGTGGCAACCAAGCAAAGAAGAGAGGCCTGGTTGGAAGGGAGGGCCGGAGCTTCAAGGTCAAGCAATGAAGAGGGTTCCTGGAAATCCCTATGGAAAACAGAGGTACCTGGAAAACTCAGAATGTTCTTATGACGCCTAGCAAAACAATCAATCCCCATGGAGGACGTCAGGGCGCATAGACACATGTCTGCTTCCAGTTCGTGCGGTTTCTGTGGCGTCCAAGACTCATGGCGCCATTCTCTCCTCGACTACACGGTCTCCAGATGTACGTGGGCGCTTGTTGATGAGGATTTAAGTGCTACACTAGTTGCCAATACAGAAACAAACACAAGAAACTAGTTGTTTACCCTCATATAAACTCTCCAACATGAGCAGTTCATCAGAGTTGCTGTAACACTCTGGGCAATATGGGCGTCGAGGCGCAAGGCAATACATGAAGGGATCTTTCAAACCCCGCATGCAATCCACAATTTCATCACACATTTCATTGAGGAGCTCGACGTGGTGAAGGCAGGGGAGCCCAGATGAAGCGGGCCAACTCAGATCCCTAGTGTCTCGCAGAGACCAAAAGCACCACCAGAAAACTTTGTCAAAATTCAGGTTGATGCTGGAGTTAGGGCGTCAAGAGGAGGAGCAGCGGTAGCGGTCTGTCGGGATAGAAACGGAACATACCTGGGAAGTTCCGCACTGGTAATTGCTGGAGTGGTGGATCCGGCTACTCTGGAGGCAATTGCGTGCAGAGAGGCCATTGCCTTGGCTCAAGATTTAAATGTGCTGCAAGCGATGATCACATCCGACTCGAAGCAAGTCATTGGAGACATCCATGGAGGGAACAAGGGGCTCTATGGCCCGATCATTACTGAAATAAAATCAAGAGCCTCTCTTTCGAATTGTAATTTTTCTTTCGAGGGTCGTGTAACCAATATGGATGCACATAGATTAACTAAGTTTGCTTTATCCTTTGTTCCGGGGCGTCATGTATGGCTTGGCCAGCCTCATCCCCCGACTCGTATCCCACATACTGTGGTATTTGATTAATAAAGTTGGCTTTACCCTAAAAAAAAACTTATTTTCCTTCTCTGTCACTGACGCTGGGTCCCACAAGGTCGTCTTCATCCTGGGGACGAACTCCTGGACACGCACGAGACGTCCTATGTCCCCGAAGCAAATCCACTCCGATTTGGCTCAATCTTTGCTCCTTGCGCAGACCCACCTCCATATAAATAATCCCCTCGCCTTTGTTGTCCGATTTTTGGCAAAGTTCATGTTCCTGTGCCCTAGAATTCCCCGTCAGATCTCGCCAGAGTTCCGCGTACAGAAGCTCTTGCGCCGGCCGAGTTCGTCGCCACTGAGGGTCCCCAGCGTATCCCTGATCCCCTGTATTGGTCGCCATGAGCTCCTCTATCTCCCTCATCTCTTGTTTCGCACAGGGATGAACCCAATCGAGCACACGGACGTCAACTGGAGCAAGCCGAAGCCGACCTCGACTCCAGCCGGACGTCGCCGATGCCAGAGGAAGTTTCAGTCGTCCCTGAAGACGTTTGCGTGTTCGCCGCGTCCCTCCTCACCTCGTCCTGTTCTCCCCGAACTCGAGAAGCCTCGCGAGCGAGCGCATGCTCCAAGTCCGAGCCGCCCATGGCCATCTACTCCGGCGACGTCCCAGCCTCTGTTTCTCCGGTGAGCATCCCCCTCTGTCCGATCTTCATCCGACCGCTGATATTAGGTCGCCCCTGTTTTTTTTAATTGCCGAATCGTTTTCCTTTTAAGTTTCGGCCGTTCGCCGTTTAAGCCTCCCAGCGGACAGGTAATAGCCATTAGTGTCACTCCACATGGCACATCCGCAGCAGCCACGGCAGTTCTTCCAGGAACACTGTCATGGCACAATATTTTGGGCAGATTTCATATCAAATTTTCATTTAGGTGTATCTTGAAATCCATAACTCCAAATTCATCTGTTATTTTTCATGCGAACTTGTAGTGACCTGTAGAACCCAAAATTTCAGATTTTTGAACAGTTCAAATTTGAATTTATTTAAATTTGAATTCAAACTTCCGAAGGCCATATCCCTTAAACCGTTGATCCAAATTAGTTGATTTGTTTTGGATTGTGATCCTACTAGCATGTAGATAATAGATACCTACTAATATGTTCTGTTAATTAAATTTTTATTTGAATTCCTTGATGTTGACTTTATTGTGGTGTTATGTGAGTACGATTTATTTATCGATGCCTTCGTTAATCGTATAGATTGTCCGGAGTGTGAAGCAGATCTGAATTAAGATTTAGAGTACTTCAACACCGCTCAAGGCAAGTTTGCATTTCTTAGTTTGCTGATCCTATATTCTGCCATGCATGTGTGGTTTGATGCTATGAAATATGTTTGGCCTGATATGTGTATCCCGTGTTCTCATGTTTTGGCATTAGCTGTGATATGTGATGGTGTGAGTAGCTTGTGATGGTAGACGTGGGCATGTGTCGAGTGATGCATGGTAGTGGTGATTCTTTATAGCTGTAGGCTCGGGACTTTTTCTCAGGTGAATGCGTTACTGGCTGAGCGCTCTATTGTCCCTATAGAATGCGCCAGGACTGAGCGCACTTGAGTTGTCGGGGCTTTTTCTCAGGTGAATGCGTCACTGGCTGAGCGCTCTATTGTCCCTAGAGAATGCGCCAGGACTGAGCGCGCTTGAGACATCTTGAAGATCTTTATCATCTTTGTTGTTTGCACCTTGCCTATGTCGTGGAGGTAGGTGAAGGTAGTTTTACGCGAAACCAAACTTGAGTGTTTTGTTTGTCATACTTTGCTTGTGGATGTAGGTTTTCTTTATCATATTGTGTGATTTGCCAATACATGCAATGTATTGACCCTTGTGGCTGCAACTTATCATGTTGCAGGATATTTAGATGATCAGTGAGATATAGTAGGGTTGTGAGTCTTCACTCAACATCTTCACCTGTGGGCATTGTTTGGACATCGTTTACTTATGCTACATTTCCGCTGTTGTTATTGAATAAAGTTAGCTATTTGCTACTCAGTTTGTAATACTTTATGAATTCTGGATCATACGTTATGGTAAATGATGCACTTGTTATTTGATATTCATATGTACTGTGTGTGCTAGCGAGTCGATCTAGGGACTAGCACAGTAAGCACAGAGACATCAAATCTTATCAGGTTCGGGTCGTTACAGATGGTATCAGAGCAGTGTGTTGACGGTAGGTCGTGACCCTAGAAAATGGATTAGAAAAGCCATAGGAGTGAAAAACTTACTTTACAACTTGTTGTCTACTTGTTAGTTCACACTCTTGTACTCATATCTTTTCATTTCAAATATAGATGACCCCTGGAATTATATTAGTGTCATTTATGGAGTTTTAGTTGACAGACCACCATTACTAAGTTTTGTGATAAACGATTCACGTGTAGTATGATGAGATCATATCTCTCGTGGATATGACCTTACCTGTAGGTTTTGTTTGTGTTGTGTGAATTGTTTGATTTGGGAGTTTTGTTGCTTGCATGAGCATATGGGTAGTGTTTTCCCCTTAGGTCTTTATTCTGTCTATATCCTAATACATGCTGCAACCCAGTGATGAGTTCAAGTTTTACCACATGCGCCAAGATCTGACAAGAAGCAAGCACAATCTTGCTGAAGGAAGAACCCTAGAGGAAGTTATAAATAGTAGATGTTTTATAGTAGTTGACATTAACATAAGAGTTGACAGGAATGATAGATGTTTTGTTTGGCATGCGGGACCAATGGAATTATCTGAACCTAGTTCGTGAACAAGAGAAAATTTTGCAATGCTTGTGAGGATGCCCGAGTGTTAGAATGCGAGATTTTCTAAACCCTATACAAGGTAATGATTTGGGTGCGGAATGGATTGATCACCATGCCGACTTACTCTTATTATTCGCTCTTCCTATGTGAGATGGTTAATCTAGAGTGACTTACCTATAGTAGAGAGACGAAGTTGTTTAAGCCTAAACCTTAGAATGGTATGACATTTTATCCCTTGTAAAGGAAATAGTTGCCTATAGTGGGTTGTACGGTGAGAATAAGCCCAAACCTGTTTCTACAGGATCCATTCCTGATGACCACCATGAGAGTATCGATATTGTTTAGTATTGGCGCAAGACCTATCAACCATGAAGGCTAAGTTAATGGAAGACCACTGATATGGAATTCAAGATCTCAAAGGAGTGAAGTGCATACACATGAATGATATTATCGAAGGATAAAGATTTTTGAAGACAGGTGACTCTTATTCTAAGGTTGGTAGTACTCCACACTCTTGGGTGAACAATGGATATTCAAGGAGACCCCAACCCTAGTTTTTCTTTCTAGCCTCTTCGAATCTCGAGGACGAGATTCATTTTAAGGGTGGTAGATTTGTAACATCCAAAATTTTCAAATTTGGTGTGCTAATAGGATCATTCTTTTTCACCGTGATTTCTATGCCTATTTGAAATTTTTCTGATTGTTCAAATCGTTATTGCAACTAAAGGCAATTTATTGGAGTGGAGATAACATGACTTCTCCCCTATTTTAAAAATGTTCATATTGCAGAAAATAAAAAAATTCTACGCATCACCAAGATCAATATATGGAGTCATCTAGCAACGAGAGAGAGAGAGGGGTGCATCTACATACCCTTGTAGATCACGAGCGGAAGCGTTCAAGAGAACGGGGTTGATGGAGTCGAACTCGTCATGATCCAAATCACCGATGATCCTAGTGCCGAACGGACGACACCTCCGCGTTCAACACACGTATGAAGCGGAGACGTCTCCCGCGCCTTGATCCAGCAAGGACGAGGGAGAGGTTGAGGAAGAGAGCTCCAACAGCAGCACGACGGCATGGTGGTGATGGAGAGGCAGTACTCCGGCAGGGCTTCGCCAAGCTCTTACGGAGGAGGAGAGGTGTAGGGGAGGGGAGGGGCTGCGCTTTGGAGGTGTGTCTGCAGCCCTCCCCTCGCCCCTCTATTTATAGGGGGAGGGGGAAGGGGGGCCGGCCCCCTCTAGATCTCATCTAGAGGGGGGGGGGGCAAGGGGGGGGGACTTGGCCCCCAAGCAAAGGGGGGCGCCCCCTTTAGGGTTTCCCCCCAACCCTAGGCGCATGGGCCCAAGGGGGGGATGCGCCCAGCCCAAGGGCTGGTTCCCTTCCCACCACGGCCCATGAGGCCCTCTGGGAGAGGTGGCCCCTCCAGATGGACCCCCGGAACCCTTTCGGTGGCCCCGGTACAATACCGGTATGGCCCCGAACTTTTCTGGTGACCGTATGTCAACTTCCCATATATAAATCTTCACCTCCGGACCATTCCGAAACTCGCCGTGACGTCCGGGATCTCATCCGGGACTCCGAACAACATTCGGTAATCACATACAAGTCTTCCTAATAACCCTAGCGTCATCAAACCTTAAGTGTGTAGACCCTACGGGTTCGGGAATCACGTAGACATGACCGAGACAACCCTCCGTCCAATAGCCAACAGTGGGATCTGGATACCCATGTTGGCTCCCACATGTTCCACGATGATCTCATCGGATGAACCACGATGTCGAGGATTCAAGTAATCCCGTATACAATTCCCTTTGTCAATCGGTACGTTACTTGCCCGAGATTCGATCGTCGGTATCCCAATACCCCGTTCAATCTCGTTACTGGCAAGTCACTTTACTCGTTACGTAATGCATGATCCCGTGACTAACCACTTAGTCACATTGAGCTCATTATGATGATGCATTACTGAGTGGGCCCAGAGATACCTCACCGTCATACGGAGTGACAAATCCCAGTCTCGATTCGTGCCAACCCAACAGATACTTTCGAAGATACCTGTAGTGCACCTTTATAGTCACCCAGTTACGTTGTGACGTTTGGTACACCCAAAGCACTCCTACGGTATTCGGGAGTTACACAATCTCATGGTCTAAGGAACTAATACTTGACATTAGAAAAGCTTTAGCAAACAAACTACACAATCTTGTGCTATGCTCAGAATTGGGTCTTGTCCATCACATCATTCTCCTAATGATGTGATCCCGTTATCAATGACATCCAATGTCCATAGTCACGAAACCATGGCTATCTGTTGATCAACGAGCTAGTCAACTAGAGGCTCACTAGGGACATGTTGTGGTCTATGTATTCACACATGTATCACTGTTTCCGGTTAATACAATTATAGCATGAACAATAGACAATTATCATGAACAAGGAAATATAATAATAATCATTTTATTATTGCCTCTAGGGCATATTTCCAACAGTCTCCCACTTGCACTAGAGTCAATAATCTAGTTACACTATGATGAATCGAACACCCATAATCATTTTATTATTGCCTCTAGGGCATATTTCCAACAGTCTCCCACTTGCACTAGAGTCAATAATCTAGTTACACTATGATGAATCGAAACCCATAGAGTTCTGGTGTTGATCATGTTTTGCTCGCGGAAGAGGTTTAGTCAACGGATCTGCGACATTCAGATCCGTATGCATTTTGCAAATATCTATGTCTCCATCTTGAACATTTTCACGAATGGAGTTGAAGCGACGCTTGATGTGCCTGGTCTTCTTGTGAAACCTGGGCTCCTTGGCAAGGGCAATAGCTCCAGTGTTGTCACAGAAGAGAGTGATCGGCCCCGACGCATTGGGAATAAGTCCTAGGTCGGTGATGAACTCCTTCATCCAGATTGCTTCATGCGCTGCCTCCGAGGCTGCCATGTACTCGTCTTCACATGTAGATCCCGCCACAACGCTCTGCTTCACTACAAAAAAAAGACACATCCGTGACATTTTGGGCCGAACAATTTTTTTCTGTCATACATATGACCCTTCTATGACGATAATTGTGAAAAAACCCGGTATCGTCATAGATGTGGTGGGCTCCTACTTCTATGACAAAAAATCATACCAGAAAATGGGATTTTCGTCCTGGGCGGGCCGGAGACGCAGCTGCATGACATTCTTTGGGCCGTCCATGACGGAAAAAACCATGGTAGAAGCGAGGGCGAGGAAAATTTCAGGGAGTTCCCGGTTATAGTGGGTGGTCGGGGGCTGAGCATTGCACATTTCTCTCGTACACGTACGCGCGTGTGTGCGAGGCGTTGGCTCTAACTGAACCCGAGCGACGCGTTGGGCTCTAACTGAACCCGAGCGATCGATTCCTTCACTACTGCTGCTAACTGAAGCCGATCGATGCTGCCTCTATGGATGAACAATGAGCGTTGTGGGGGGGGGGGTGGATGAACAGTGAGCGATGGGAGTGGATGAACAGGACCATGGCGTTGCCTCTGGATGAACAGGACCCCGTGGTGTGGAGGGCTGGATGAACAGGATGACCCCGTGGAAGGCTGGATGAACAGTAGACGGTGGAGGGGTGGATGAACAGTAGCCCGTGGAGGGGTGGTTGAACAGGAGCCCGTGGAGAGGGGTGGTTGAACAGTAGCTGGTGGAGTAGCGCGCGGTGGAGGCTTGATGAACAGGAGCCCGTGGATGAACAGTCGCAGGTGGAGGCTGGAGGAGGTCGACGGTGGATGAACAGTAGCCCGTGGAGGCTGGAGGAGGTCGACGGTGGAGATGAACAGTATCTCGTGGAGTCCCGTTTTGCGGTACGCCACACCCCTCCCGATGAATAGGACCCCCGTGTCGACCGTAGCGCTCCAACACAAGTCCGTTTCGTCCGTTTTGCGGTACGCTACACCCCTCCCGATCAACAGGACCCCCGTTTCGACCGTAGGAGGTCCGTTTCGTCCATTTTGCGGTACGCCACACCCCTCCCGATCAACAGGACCCCCGTTTCGACCATAGGAGGTCTGTTTCGTCCGTTTTGCGGTACGCCACACCCCTCCCGACGAACAGGACCCCCGTTTCGACCATAGGAGGTCCGTTTCGTCCGTGGCCGGTCGAACACAAGGCCGTTTCCTCCGTTCTGTGGTACGCCAGGCCTCCTTTCCATCGCCTGTTCCGTCCAAGCCCTCCCGATGAACACGACCACACATTCTGTTCCAACCCAGCCGGTTGGCTCCCCATGAACACGACGACGATGTTGTTTCTCCGTTCCGACCCAGCCAATGTACACGAGCCCTGGTCGTACGTATATATGCGCGAGTAGGCATTCGAGACCCCGCCCGTATGTACACATACATGGCCGCATTTTCTTTCTTGCACCCTGGCCGCTGTACGTACGTGTACATGCTACGTGCGCGCCTCTACTATGAAACGTGCACGCCTCTACATCGACCAGTATATATGTACGTACACGTTCGCGACCAGAATGACAATGCTACGTACGCTTCAACAAGGTGGGTCCCGACTGTTAGGCACTTCCTTGCGTGCGAAGATGTAGCTGGTGGGTCCCAGCAGTCAGGGGGGCGAATCATTTTTTTTGCCCGGACGCACTTCCTTGCGTGCGAAGATGTAGCTGCTGGGTCCCAGCAGTCAGGGGGAAATGTTTTTTTCGCGAAATACGGTGGCCCGTCCAGTGGGTCCCTGCTGTCAGGTGGAGGAATAATTATTTTGCGCGTAATAAGGAGGCACT
Organism: Triticum dicoccoides; assembly: GCF_002162155.2. Classification (NCBI taxonomy): domain Eukaryota; kingdom Viridiplantae; phylum Streptophyta; class Magnoliopsida; order Poales; family Poaceae; genus Triticum; species Triticum dicoccoides. The sequence continues at coordinate 550,001,887 of NC_041383.1, forward strand.
TCCTTGCGGCCGCCGTGGACCCAGCTGTCAGTCTCTCCACGTACAGTCCACGTCCGATGGAAGCCATTCCTTGACCACGTTGACCACACCGCGCCGAGAGCACCAGGGCGGTGGACGACGGCGAGGCCTAGGAAGGGGACGATGCGGAGCCGGGGAAGACGCGGCAGTGGATGCCCACACGTAGAGGAGTGTGAGGGTTCACTGGTTCGCTGCGGTGTGAGGCTATCGTCGCCGCAGAATAACAGTTAACAGGGGGTGTGGGTGAGTAGAGGGATGGCCTGGCCAGCGGTGGGAGTAGTAGGGGGCGGTGAGGCCTCCACCGCATCGCAGCCGGCCACGGGAGGCAGGAGCACGAGGCACGACCAGCGCTGGTTTGGGCGGCTGGAGAAAGAAGACCAGAGGTTGAAGAAGCACTACGGCCGTTGGATGGACATCGTACGGTCACTGAAGCTAGAATCGTGCATAATGACTAAGTTGACAAAGCCCTCCGTCCCCGTCAACTTAGTAGGCCCACAAGTCAGCCTGCCACAATACTGGGTCCCAGCTAACAGGGGGAGTATTCATTTTTTTTGTGTGTAATAAGGAGGCTGAGGGAGTTCCGGACTAGGGGGTGTCCGGATAGCCGAACTATCATCATCGGCCGGACTCCAAGGCTATGGAGATACAAGATTGAAGACTTCGTCCCGTGTCCGGATGGGACTTTCCTTGGCGTGGAAGGCAAGCTTGGCGATACGGATATGTAGATCTCCTACCATTGTAACCGACTCTATGTAACCCTAGCCCTCTCCGGTGTCTATATAAACCGGATGGCTTTAGTCCATAGGACGAACAACAATCATACCATAGGCTAGCTTCTAGGGTTTAGCCTCCTTGATCTCGTGGTAGATCTACTCTTGTAACCCACATCATCAATATTAATCAAGCAGGACGTAGGGTTTTACCTCCATCAAGAGGGCCCGAACCTGGGTAAAAACATCGTGTCCCTCGTCTCCTGTTACCATCCGCCTAGACGCACAGATCGGGACCCCCTACCCGAGATCCGCCGGTTTTGACACCGAAATTGGTGCTTTCATTAAGAGTTCCTCTGTGTCGCCGCCGATAGGCTCGATGGCTTCTTCGATCATCATCAACGACGCAGTCCAGGGTGAGACCTTCCTTCCCGGACAGATCTTCGTATTCGGCGGCTTTGCACTGCGGGCCAATTCGCTTGGCCATCTAGAGCAGATCGAAAGTTACGCCCCGGGCCGTCAGGTCAGATTTGGAAGTTTGAACTTCACGGCTGACATCCGCGGGGACTTGATCTTCGACGGATTCGAGCCACAGCCGAGCGCGCCGCACTGTCACGTCGGGCATGATTTAGCTCTGCCGCCGGACAGGACCCTGGAGGTCGCACTCGAGCCCGCTCCGATCTTCAATTCGGAGCCGGCCGCGCAGATCGAGGACGGATGGCTAGACATCGCCTCGGGTGCCGCAACCTCTACGGCGATAGAGCCGAACACTGATTTTGTCCCTCACGAGGCTCGTGACTCCGAGGTGCCAGACTCCCTGCCGGATTCCGAACCTCCCGCGCCCCCACCAATCGAATCCAGTTGGGCACCGATCATGGAGTTTACGGCCCCGGACATCTTTCAACACTCGCCTTTTGGCGACATCCTGAGTTCGTTAAGGTATCTCTCATTATCAGGAGAGCCCTGGCCGGACTGCGGCCATGACGGTTGGGATGCGGATGACGAAGAAATTGAAAGCCCACCCACCGCCCACTTGATAGCCACTGTCGATGATCTAACCGACATGCTAGACTACGACTCCGAAGACATCGACGGTATGGACGACGATGCCGGAGACGACCAAGAACCAGCGCCTACCGGGCACTGGAAAGCCACCTCGTCATATGATATATACATGGTGGATATCCCGAAGGATGGGAATGGCGAAGGGGCAGCGGAGGATGACCCCTCCAAGAAACAGCCCAAGCGCCAGCGTCAGCGGCGCCACTCTAAATCCCGCCATAGCAAGAATGAAGATTCCGGCACCGGAGATAATAATACACCGGATAGCACCGAAGACAACTCACTCCAGCAAGATCCAGCGCAGGAGGAAGGGGACACCAGCCCTCATGAGAGAGCGACCGAAGAAGAGGTAGAGGACTACATGCCTCCCTCCGGAGACGAGGCAAGCCTCGATGACGATGAATTCGTCGTGCCTGAGGATCCCGTCGAACAAGAGAGTTTTAAACGCAGGCTTATGGCCATGGCGAACAGCCTCAAGAAAAAGCAGCAATAGCTTAGAGCTGATCAGGATCTGCTAGCCGACAGATGGACTGAAGTCCTCGCGGCCGAAGAGCATGAGCTCGAACGCCCCTCCAAAAGCTACCCTAAACGTAAGCTGCTCCCATGATTAGAGGAGGAGGCATATGAACCCGCATCACCAGGAGACAATACGGCTGATCGACCACCCCGTGGTCGCGACAGAGAGGCCTCTAGGCCCTTCACTAGACCCGTACCCCGGCATCGCTCAAAAAGCACAAGGCCACAGGGGAACGCTCCGGACTTGCGAGATATATTGGAGGATAGGGCAAGAAAATCAAGATTGATCTATGGATCACGTGGGCGCCCCACGATACGTGACGATTACCGTCACCCCGGACATAGTAAGTCCAGCCGGGCCAAACACAACAGACAAAGCTCTTTTGAGCTCCGTCGCGATATCGCCTAGTACAGAGGCGCCGCACACCCACTATGCTTCACAGATGAAGTAATGGATCATCAAATCCCTGAAGGGTTTAAACCCGTGAATATAGAATCTTACGATGGCACAACAGACCCCGCGGTTTGGATCGAAGACTATCTCCTCCACATCCATATGGCCCGCGGTGACGATCTTCACGCCATCAAATATCTCCCCCTCAAGCTTAAAGGACCAGCCCGGCATTGGCTTAACAGCTTGCCAGCAGAGTCAATTGGGAGTTGGGAAGACCTGGAAGCCGCATTTCTCGATAACTTCCAAGGCACGTATGTGCGACCACCAGACACTGATGACCTAAGCCACATAATTCAGCAGCAAGACGAATCGGCCAGACAATTCTGGACACGGTTCTTAACCAAGAAAAACCAAATCGTCGACTGTCCGGATGCGGAGGCCCTTGCACTTCAAGCATAATATCCGCGACGAGTGGCTTGCCCGGCACCTGGGACAAGAAAAGCCGAAATCCATGGCAGCCCTCACATCACTCATGACACGCTTCTATGCGGGTGAGGACAGCTGGCTAGCACGCAACAACAACCTCAGCAAACATTCTGGCAGTCCGGATACCAAGGACCGTAATGGAATGCCGTGTCGTAACAAAAACAAACACCGCATTAACGGCGACAACAGTGAAGATACAGTAGTCAACACCGGATTCAGTGGCTCTAAACCCGGTCAACGGAAAAAGCCATTCAGAAGAACTACTCAGGGTCCATCCAATTTAGACCGAATTCTCGACCGCTTGTGCCAGATACATGGCACCCCTAAAAAGCCAGCTAACCACACCAACAGGGACTGTTGGGTATTCAAGCAGGCAGGCAAGTTAATTGTCGAAAATAGCGACAAGGGGCTGCATAGCGATGACGAGGAAGAGACCCGACCACCGAACAATAGAGGACAGAAGGGTTTCCCCCCACAGGTGCGGACGGTGAACATGATATACGCAATGCACATACCCAAAAGGGAGCGGAAGCGTGCACTCAGGGATGTATACGCGATGGAGCCAGTTGCCCCGAAGTTCAATCCATGGTGCTCCTGCCCGATCACTTTTGACCGAAGGGACCTCCCCACCAGCATTCGCCATGGTGGATTCGCCGCATTGGTTCTAGACCCAATCGTCAATGGATTTCACCTCACCAGAGTCCTGATGGACGGCGGCAGCAGCCTGAACCTGCTTTATCGGACATAGTGCGCAAAATGGGCATAGACCCCTCAAGGATTAAACCTACCAAGACGACCTTTGAAGGCGTCATACCAGGTGTAGAAGCCAATTGTACAGGCTCAGTTACACTAGAAGTGGTCTTCGGATCCCCAGATAACTTCCGAAGCGAGGAGTTAATCTTCGACATAGTCCCGTTCCGCAGCGGCTATCATGCCTTGCTCGGACGTACCGCGTTCGCAAAGTTCAACGCGGTGCCGCACTACGCATACCTCAAGCTCAAGATGCCAGGCCCTCGAGGAGTCATCACGGTCAATGGAAACACTGAATGCTCCCTCCAAACGGAGGAACATACAGCGGCTCTCGTGGCAGAAGTACAAAGCAGCCTCTTAAGGCAATTCTCGAGTCCGACCGTTAAGTGGTCGGACATAGCTAAGCGCGCCTAGAGTAACCTACAACAAGACCACCTGGCACGTTCCGAGCATGTGTAGCAGTGCGGCCCCAACCCCAGCCCCTGTAAAATGTCAAGACAGGTCCTTTGCGTATACCATTACGCTCTGAAGATACCATGGGCATGGGGAGAGCGGCGCGACCACGATAGGCCCAGACTGCGGTTCAACCACACCAGGGGCTCTCAAGTGTGTCGTTCCTTTTTTCTTTTTCTTTCTTTCTACTTTTTACGCGCAGGACTCCGTTCGTCAGAGGCCCTGTCTGGCAATAGACCTGCCGAACTCACGATGCAACAGCCAGGGAAGAAGAAAGGCTACAGCAAATATTCAGGTGGTCTCCATTACGAGCATTAAATCTGTTTTATGTACCATTCCGCAGCCTACCCCTGGAGGGGGACATATTTTACAGTCCCATCCCTTGCTTATCGCACCATTTGTATCATTCTGCACTTATAGCAGTTTTTCTTGAATAAGTAATGCAGCATCCTTTTGCTTCCAATTGCATTTCTCCTTTATACATATGTTCATTTATGACATTAAGCATCCATACGTTTTGGTATGGCTAAATACACCAGGGGCTTATGTTTCCCGCATCATGGTGTGATAAGTCCGAACACTTTCACAAGTGCGGCACCCCGAACTTATAGCACTATATGCATCAACTCCGAATCATGTCTTGGGTCAATAGTTGGGTTTGCCCGGCTCCCATGTTTTGGTGCCTTACATTCCGTTGTATCGGCTAAGGTAGCACTGGGAGAACCACTGCGATTGCGCCCCAGTTGAGCTGGGTTAACGCCTCAGTGGAGAAAGCTAAAACTGACCGTCATGATGAGGCGAGAGCTGGTCGCTGTTCGAGAGGTTTTTGCGAGTCCTTAAAGACTTATGCCGCTTAGAGCGAGGAACCGGATTTTGTCCGGCCCAGGCGTGGATAGCGCCCCAAATTTGGCCTTCCGAAGACTAGGGGCTTCACCGAAATTTAAAATTATAGAATTCTATGGCTAAGTGAGAGTGTTCAAGCACTATAAGTCTGGTTGCCTTGTTCGTTGCGTTGAGCGCCTCCCTAGATGGACCCAAATATGGGAACAAGAGCGCTCAAATTTATCCCGAACACCCCAGCACTCGTGGCGTGGGGGCTGAAGCCGACGACTTGCCATCTCTCAGATTTGATAAACAGCCGCACAGAAGGTAATATTTTAAGTTAAAAAGCGTTGCTTCGTGCAAATGAACTAAGTTTTCAGCGCACAGGATAACAAAATGCGAGTCTACTAAAATATTACATCTTTTGAGCACTCACCCGCAATAGTGCGGGCGCCCTTCAGCACACTCTTATAATACATCTCGGGCGTGCGATGCTCCTTGCCCTCTGGTGGGGGGTCCGTCACAAGCTTCTGGGCATCCATCTTGCCCCAGTGCACCTTTGCGCGGGCAAGGGCCCGACGGGCACCCTCAATACAAGCGGAGTGCTTGATAACTTCAACCCACGGGCACGCATCCACCAGCCGCCGCACCAGGCCGAAGTAGCTCCCAGCATAGCCTCCTTAGGCCACAGCTGAACTATGAGGCCCTTCATGGCCTGTTCGGCTGCCTTGTGGAGCTCGACCAGCTGCTTCAGCTAGTCGCTAAGGGGCACTGGATGTCCGGCCTCAGCATACTGAGACCAGAAGACCTTCTCCGTTGAGCTCCCCTCCTCGGCCCGGTAGAATGCGGCAGCATCGGACACGCTGCGAGGAAGATCTGCGAACGCTCCTGGAGAGCTCCAAATTCGGGTAAGCGACAGGTAATTAACACTCACATGCTTACTTTGCATGAAAAATGCCTTACCCGCTGCTATTTTCTTTACCGCCTCGATCTCCTGGAGGGCCTTGTAGGCTTCGGCCTTAGCGGCTTTGGCACTCTCAAGAGCCGTTGCAAGCTCAGACTCTCGAGTCTTCGAGTCACGCTCCAGGCTCTCATGTTTCTTCACGAGATCCTGGAGCTCTTGCTGTACCTCCGCCACCCGCGCCTCCTGTTTCTCTCGCTCGGTGCGCTCCGCAGCCGCATTGCGTTCGGCCGCGGCCACCGCCTCTTTCAGGGTCGCCACCTTGTTAGTGGCCCCTGCAATACCCATGTTATCCTCGTCATTCTTTTTGCAACCAAAATCCTTTTCTGTAAGGTGCAATTTTAATAAGGTGTTACTCACCTTCCTTGTCCTCGAGCTACTTCTTGGCATGGCCAAGCTCGTTCTCGGACCGCTCGAGGTTCTTCTTCAAAGTATCGACCTCCACAGTCAGTGCGGCAGAGGTTAGCAGTGCAGCCCCCAATCCCATACTGACATATTTTTCATGACTGTTGTGTATATCTTATTAGATCCTCAGTCCGGCTTTTCTTTCCGAGCACCGACCCGAGCATCAGGGGCTACTGTCTATGCGGTACCATTTTATACATATTGAAATTCTTACCTCAAAGCCTGTTAGAAGGCTGCTGCAGGCTTCGGTCAGCCCGCTCTTGGCGAGCTGCACCTTCTGAATCACCGCACTCATAACAGTGCGGTGTCCCTCTTCAATAGAGGTGCCGTTGAGCGCCTCCAGCAAATTATCCGGCACCTCCGGTTGGATGGAGGCAGCCCGCGTCATGGTCTTGCCCTTCTTGCGAAGGTGTCGCCCGCCGGACTTCGGAGCCACTGTGGGTTCCAGAGCTGAGTTCGGTGCAAAGTCCGGAAGGTTGTCCTGCGACACCTCCGGGGCCTCCTCCTCCTAGAGGGTCCCTTCCTGGGATCCCACCTCGGCGTCGTCCGTGTCACGGGGGGGTGGAGGCGGTCGGAAGAGAATCCATATCCGACGCACCTAAGGACCCGCTCGACGAAGCGGGGAGATCGTCCTTGGGCGGACTGTAGGGTTGTATGCGGCATTAGAAAGACATTGCGTGGCAAAGAAAAAGATAAACCATGAAGTTATTCGGGAGTCCGTATACTCACGATCTCGCCAGGGGCTTGGCCCTTGGAGGCCAGTCCTCGTCGTCGTCACTGGCGTTGGCGAAGCAGTCCGGGGGAAGAGTTTTTCCCCTCTTGGACCCTTCGGCCTCCCTTGTTGGGGAGGCCTTCCTTTTCTTCTCTCCCCCCGCTGGGGAAGAGGCTTTCTTCTTCTCCTCCTCACCTTGGTGAGAGGAGTCGGCTTCGGATTCATCAGCCGATAGCACCTGAAAACGGGAACTCTTCCGAGTCCCCGTGGCCTTCTTCTTGGCCTTCTTCTCCGGCACCACATGGGGTGCCGGAGCCAGCAGCCCCGTCAAACGGGCGTCCGCTGGGTCCTCTGGCAATGGGGCCGGACAGATAGCCTGTGCGGCCTTGTTCAACCAGTCCTGTCAAAGGAAAGGGAGTTTAGATCTTGCATAGAGTCAAACTATGGAAAACACGCGTCCCTTAAAGGACAGAATCACTTACCTCATCAACTGGACGCTCCAAGCTGAATCCCCGATCTTCGGTAGCGGATGCGGGAGCCTCAGCGCCCTTGAACATCACCTTCCAGACATCTTCGTACGTAGTGTCGAAGAGCCCCTTCAAAGTCTGGTGCTGCGCCGGATCGAACTCCCACATGTTGAAGCCCCGTCGTTGGCACGGGAGAATCTGGCAGATGAGCATGACCTGGACTATGTTGACAAGCTTGAGCTTCTTGTCCACCAGCTTTTGGATGCAGGCTTGGAGTCTGGTCAGCTCCTCTGAATCACCCCAAATCTGCCCACTCTCTTTCCAGGAGGTAAGCCGTGTGGGGATGCCGGATCTGAATTCGGGGGCCGCTGCCCAATCAGGGTCACGCGGCTCAGTGATGTAAAACCACCCCGATTGCCACCCCTTGATGGTTTCCACAAAGGTGCCCTCCAGCCACGTAACGTGGGACATCCTGCCCACCATGGCGCCTCCACACTCCGCTTGGGTGCCCTTCACAACCTTCGGCTTGACATTGAAGGTCTTGAGCCACAAGTCGAAGTGGGGCTGGATGCAGAGAAAGGCCTCACACACGACGATAAACGCCGAGATGTTGAGGATGAAATTCGGGTCCAGATCGTGGAAATCCAGGCCGTAGTAGAACATGAGCCCCCGGACAAAGGGATGGAGCGGGAAGCCCAGTCCGCGGAGGAAATGGGGAAGGAATACTACCCTCTCATGGGGCTTGGGGGTGGGGATGAGCTCTCCCTCATTGGGGAGCCGGTGCGCGATTTCGCTGGACAAGTATCCGACGTTGCGTAGCTTCTGGATCTGCCCCTCCGTGATGGAGGAGGCCATCCACTTGCCTCCTGCTCCGGACATATTTGGAGAAGGTCGAGGTGAGATGTGTGGGCTTGGGCGCTGGAGCTCGAGTTCGCAGAGATGGATAAGCCAAGGAGGAAGAAGGCGCAGGTAAAAGGGTTGGATCTTTATCCCCTTATATGGGTGGACGCAAACATGCATCCCCACCGGCCTGATAAAACTCGCTTATCCCCCAAGGGCCGCAATCAATGGCACGGTTGGGTTACCCACGTCCGTATTGATGGGAATCCCGGAATAAGGGGAACACGATCTCTGCTTTGACAAGACGTGCCAAGGAAACCGCTTCGCTAAACATGCTGAGGTGGTACAATAAAGACAATTTAAGTAAACGCTTGGTAGTGGTGTGACGTCACGCCATCAAATACGTCAGCAGATTGAACTTGTGTAAATATTATTCTCTCTACGGTGGTATGTGGAAATTATTTTGCAGAGCCGGACACTATCCTGGTGTTCACAATCTTCTATGAATTATTCGGAGGGAGAACCCGCCTTGCAATGCCGAAGACAACATGCACGCCGGACTCGTCGTCATTGAAGCCTGGTTCAGGGGCTACTGAGGGAGTTCCGGACTAGGGGGTGTCCGGATAGCCGAACTATCATCATCGGCCGGACTCCAAGACTATGGAGATACAAGATTGAAGACTTTGTCCCGTGTCCGGATGGGACTTTCCTTGGCGTGGAAGGCAAGCTTGGCGATACGGATATGTAGATCTCCTACCATTGTAACCGACTCTGTGTAACCCTAGCCCTCTCCGGTGTCTATATAAACCGGATGGCTTTAGTCCATAGGACGAACAACAATCATACCATAGGCTAGCTTCTAGGGTTTAGCCTCCTTGATCTCGTGGTAGATCTACTCTTGTAACCCACATCATCAATATTAATCAAGCAGGACGTAGGGTTTTACCTCCATCAAGAGGGCCCGAACCTGGGTAAAAACATTGTGTCCCTCGTCTCCTGTTACCATCCGCCTAGACGCACAGATTGGGACCCCCTACCCGAGATCCGCTGGTTTTGACACCGACAGAGGCATTTCCTTGCGTGCGAAGATATAGCTGGTGGGTCCGAGCTGTCAGCGGCGGTAATGTTTTTTTCACGAAATACAGAGGCCCTTTCGGTGGGCCCCTGATGTCAGGTGGAGGAATCATTATTTTGCGCGTAATAAGGAGGCATTTCCTTGCATGCGGCCGTGGACCCAGCTGTCGGCCTCTCCATGTACAGTCCACTTCAGATGCATGTCGGTCGTTGACCATGTTGACTAGGCCGCGCCGAGAGCACCAGGGCGTTGGACGACGGCGAGGTCTAGGAAGGGAATGAGACGGAGGCAGGGAAGACTCGGCAGTTGTTTCCCACGCAGAGGGGAGTACGACTGTACGAGGGTTTACTGGTTCGTCTGCCGTCGCCGAAGAATAACAGCAGGTGTGGGTGAGTAGAGGGATGGCTAGGCCAGCGATAGGAGTATGGTGGGGCGGTGAGGCCTATGCGGCAGCACAGCCGGCTGCGGGGAGGAGGGAGCAGGCAGTCCCGTCGTCGCTTGTTTGAGCAGCTGGAGCAGGAAGAGCAGAGATTGAAGAAGCACGACGGCCGTTGGATGGAAATCCAATAGTCATTGCTTGTGCGTCAACCTTTTTTTAGGAAACCTCAAATCGGTGGAAAACAGCATACAACCCATCTACCATTATTTCTAATAATTTACAGCCCATTTGCTAATTCTTAAGGGGTTTTTTGGAGCCCATATTCTTTTTGTTAGCATTACAGCCCATATTGTGGCCACGGTTAAAAAATTATATGGAATTTTGCATATTTCGGTGCGGTCCGAACTGTTTTTAATCCTAAAATTTTGAGTCACATTCAAACTGATTTTAAAAATAAATGTATATCAATATAAAGTCCAACAAATTGTCCACGCATAAAAATCAATGCAATTTAAAATCTCGAAATGAAAAAAAGATATTTGAAACTAATTGCCGGTTTGATGTGTTTTAAAAATGTACAACCCATTCTTCATTACTGATAGGGCATTTTCTCGGCCAGCCAAATGAAGCTCTCCTCGTCTTGAAAGATTTGCAGCCCAACAGGCCTGACAAAGTGACTTACTTGGCAAATCACAAAAAAACTGGGCTGTGGCCGTGGACCCAGCTGTCAGCCTATCCACGTACAGTACTTTTCCGATGGAAGTCGGTCATTGACCACATTGACCACGCCGCGCCGAGAGCACCACGGCAGTGGACGATGGCGAGGCCTGTGAAGGGGACGACATAGAGCCGGGGAAGATGCGGCAGTGGATGCCCACGCGTAGAGGAGTATGAGGGTTCACTCGTTCGGCTGCGGTGTGAGGCTGCCGTTGGCGCAGAATAACAGGGGGTGTTGGTGAGTGGGGGGATGGCCTGGCCAGCGGCAGGAGTAGTAGGGGGCGGTGAGGCCTCCGCGGCATCACAGCCGGCCACGGGAGGCAGGAGCAGGCGGCACGACCGGCGCTACTTTGGGTGGCTGGAGCAAGAAGTCCAGAGGTTGAAGAAGCACGATGGCCGTTGGATGGACATCGTACGGTCACTGCAGCTAGAATCGTCCATATTGACTAAGTTGACAAAGCCCTCCGTCCCCGTCAACTTAGTGGGCCCAACTGTCGTCCTCTCCATGTACAGTATACTTCTGATGGAAGTCGTTCCTTGACCACGTTGACCACGCCGAGTTCCGTTACATGCATGCGTCCATGGGCGTGGTGCGTCCCCACTGTCAGCCTCTCACGTACAGTCATCTTCGCAGCGATAGCCTGGCCGGCGGTGGGGTAGCGCTTCGCCGTGATGCGTGCTATGCAGAGCCGCTAGCCGCCGAAGGCCGGACCAGGCGGTCCCGGCGACGCTGGAGGAAGAAGACGACAGATTGAAGGTGCATGCCAGCTGTTGGACATAAATCCAATGGCTGTAGATGTCACAATCATTTGTTGACCAAGTTGACAACGCCCTGCGTAGGCTTCGACCTATTGGCCCACATGTCAGCATGCAAAAATGTGGCATATATTTAACCCATGTTTTCTAGAATGTACAGTCCATTTGCTGGGTTGGGTGAACAAATAATTTCGCGTCAATCAAGCCCATTTATATTTTCTAAGAAATCCCAGCCCATTTGCACTTCCTTGAAATACACGAATTAGCTGGGCTCGTTATATTTTCTAAGAAATCCCAGCCCATTTATACACGAATCCCAGCCCATGTCGAGAAGCACTAGCGTTGAGTGAGGACCTGGACCTGGAAAGAGTACATATTGCTACTGACTGTCTAAGAGTCGTCCGGGAAATCGAAGCACCAAAGAACCTTGGTGGACATTGTATGGTGTTTCATGAGATCAAAGAACGAAGCAATTTATTTAGGGCTTGTCTTTTTAGTCATGAATAGCGCGAATGTAATGAGGAGCCTCATAGACTAGCACGTATGGCTACGCCTCTTGATATAGGTAGGCATGTGTGGCTTGATGCACCACCTGCTCATTTATGTATCCCTGTAAGCATTGAACTTAGGCAATAAAGTGCGCTGTGATTCTCAAAAAACAAAATGTTGGGCTCGTTATATATATAATGTTATGTTAGAAGGAGCAATTAATATCAAAGAATTAACCAGAGAGGCACATTTTCTTTATATATAATTAATAAATTAACGAGTTATTGCTCAAAATAAAAATGAGCGCGTTATTATTAAATTGGTCCTTAAAATCTTCGCAAGCTTTTGTACGCAATCACCAGGATTTTCCTTGCCCGTGAGTCAAAAACAACCAAGATTTTCCTTGCCAACTTTCGTTAAACATTTACTTTTATAAGTTAATAACACGTGGGATGTTTTTATAATGTATATATAAGTCTCTATAAAATATACGATAATAGTAATAATATAAATATATATAATGTGGTTAGAAGGGAAAACATAAATTGGACACAAAATTATTATTCTTATATATAGATAAATATAACAGAGACCTGCGTTTTATTAAAAAATACATCGGGCTGCCGATCTTTAAGAAAAAGCCCATAGGCCTTTATGGACCTCAAAAAATAAGTTGAAACCACTGTCTCCGTATGTCGTGGGCTACGCATGCTAAAATACAAAACCTAGGCCTAGCTGATACTTGTTCGCCCTCTGAAAAAAATGATACCAGATCCCCGAGCGAACTGGATTAAAGAGGGGGCCGGCGGCACGAGTGAAGAAGCACATCAGGAGCGATTTTTTTTCTTCAGTGGATGGCTCTTGATAGCGTTTTTTTACTTGCCTCTGCACCATACAACTTGTATTTTTAGCCTCCCAGTCTGTCGTGGTGGACCAGCAGCCCATTTGCTGGGCGGGCCAACCTACAGAAACCAACACTCGATTTTTCATGAAGCCCCCAAAACAACGCAATACTATGTTTGTTTTGAGGCCGAAAACATTACGGCAGGGTTGAGCAGGGGAGAGGGGAAGACATAGTAATAAAAAGATTAAAAAGAGCTGATGCGCCGTTGCTACCCTAACAAAGCAGGTGCAATTCTTCTTAGGAAGAAGGTGTGCCGTTGACACCCACACGTCACATACCCCACAGTAGGCATACTAACAAGTTCACACACAAATACAACAGAAAGGGTAAACATTCGTATCAAACTCATGTTCACAGGACATGTTCATATTCATAGCCAACATTCACTATCAGCAACTCAAAAGATTCGTATATACACAAGCTCAGCAAATCTATGCATCCAAATGATTGATAGATCACACGATAATATTCATGCATAATTCACAAAAAGATTCAGATATACACATGTTCAGTATGTTTATGCATCCAAATGATTGAGATCACAGCCAATATGATCCATGGACGAACTTTAATTACCTAGGGTACAGACTGGTAAATGGTGTTTAGTCGGAGGTACTTCTTGCTAAAATTAGTTCTTGTACGAGTAAACTTTCGAGTACATAAGAGGCAGCACAGACAATCTGAACTTTGCTTGTAGGTTTATCCTCAAATAGTGGCCTCGTGCCGAGCGAGGTTTGAGCAACTTGGCCACTACTTTCATCCAACTAGTTTACTGGCTCATCTTGGTCATGTAGCTCGCCAAATTCTACATTGCAGACGAGAAAGGAGGCAGTTGAGAAAATGAACCACCCAAATTTTTTGTGCAGTTCAACTGAAATGGAGCATCCCTGGCGTGCAGACTGATTAAGTGCCAGATGAATATATGCGTCAACCAACTTGTCTGGAATATTTAGACTCCATGCCATACAGTTCGCTACCATATTTGCCGATAACCAAAAGGCACAAGTTGGGACCAAAGACCGGACTGTGTTCTTCTGGGCTATGCGCCAAG
>NC_041383.1:550016243-550029583 GCF_002162155.2 Triticum dicoccoides
GATTAGACTACTTGACCAATTAAAAACTTAACCTTTTCCCAATTTTAGAGTTTGGCAGATTTTAGCAATCTTTGGACAAGTCAAGCAATCAACACACAAATCAAGCAAGCATGCAAAGAGTATATAGGCAGTGGAAATTAAAGCATGCAACTTGCAAGAAAGTAAAGGGAAGGGTTTGGAGGATTCAAACGCAGTTGGAGACACAGATGTTTTTGGCGTGGTTCCGATAGGTGGTGCTATCGTACATCCACGTTGATGGAGACTTCAACCCACGAAGGGTAACGGCTGCGCGAGTCCACGGAGGGCTCCACCCAAGAAGGGTCCACGAAGAAGCAACCTTGTCTATCCCACCATGGCTGTCGCCCACGAAGGACTTGCCTCACTAGCGGTAGATCTTCACGAAGTAGGCGATCTCCTTGCCCTTACAAACTCCTTGGTTCAACTCCACAATCTTGTCGGAGGCTCCCAAGTGATACCTAGCCAATCTAGGAGACACCACTCTCCAGGAAGTAACAAATGGTGCGTTGATGATGAATTCCTTGCTCTTGTGCTTCAAATGATAGTATCCCCAACACTCAACTCTCTCTCATAGGATTTGGATATGGTAGAAAGAGGATTTGAGTGGAAATCAACTTGGGGAAGGCTAGAGATCAAGATTCATGTGGTAGGAATGGAATATCTTGGCCTCAACACATGAGTAGGTAGTTCTCTCTCAGAACTGGTAAGTTGGAAGTGTAGGTTTTTTTTGATGGCTCTCTCCACGAATGAAGAGGAGGTGGAGGGGTATATATATAGCCTCCACACAAAATCTAACCGTTACATACAATTTACCAATCTCTGTGGGACTGAATCAACAAACTCGGTCAGACCTATTTAGTAAACCTAGTGACCGTTACGATTTTCGGTGGGACCGACATGCAACTCGGTAGGACTGATATGATTAGGGTTAGGGCTTAACATAATCTCGGTGAGACCGATTACACAAACTCGGTGAGACCGAATTTGGTAATTAGCTAACCAGAGAGTTGGTCAGGTAAACTCGGTGGGACCGATTCGCTCTTTCGGTGAGACCGAAAAGTTACGAAAGGGGAACAGAGAGTTTACATTGCAATCTCGGTGGGACCGATCGCTCACTTCGGTTAGACCGAAATGTTACAAAGGGAAACAGAGAGATTACAATCCCATCTCGGTGAGACCGAGATCCCTATCGGTGAGACCGATTTGCCTAGGGTTTGTGGCAGTGGCTATGACATCTAAACTCGGTGGCGTCGGATAGAAAGAATCGGTGTGACCGATTTTGGCTTTAGGTTTAGGTCATAGGAGGATGTGAGAAAGTAGTTGAGGGTATTTGGAGCATATCACTAAGCACTTGAAGCAAGAGGCTCATTAAGCAACACTTCATCCCTCCTTGATAGTATTAGCTTTTCCTATAGACTCAATGTGATCTTGGATCACTAAAATGTAAAATGAAGAGTCTTGAGCTTTTGAGCTTGAGACAATCCTTTGTCCTTGATATTTTGAGGGGTCCACTTTCATCATCCATGCCATGCCATTCATTGAGCTTTCCTGAAATAATAGTCTTGGAATAGCATTAGCTCAATGAGCTATATGTTGTTATGAATTACCAAAACCACCTAGGGATAGTTGCACTTTCAGTCTCCCCCTTTTTGGTAATTGATGACAACATATAGATCAAAGCTTCGACAATAAATAATAAGATTGTAAAACATCGTCGCTTTCAGAAGTATGTGATAAGCAAGAGCTCCCCCTAAATTTGTGCATAGTTTAAGATTTGCTTTGGACTGCAAATGCACAAGGAATTAGGCTCATGGGTTACTCTTCCATGTCACATACATCTTGGTGGAGCGCTCAAAATAATAAAGATTGAATACATGCACTCATCACCAAGCAAAGTGAATGATCATATAAGGATAGGTAAGATAATGTCATCAAACAGGCATAAGTGTAGCTTATGATCAAACACATGATCATCAATGTCTCACAGGTAATTGCATAGTATCTCAAGCAATCAAAAGCAAACAAAGTTTAACCACCAAAGCAAGAGAAAAAAACAAAATAAAACAACACTCTCTCTCTCTCGAAGCCTATGATCTATACATTTTTCTCCCCCTTTGGCAACAAGTTACCAAAAAGTTCATAAAAAATGCATAGTGCTAGATCGACTCTCACGCTTGGTCTTCAGGTGGTGGTGGTGTAGAGATGGCTCCTTGGACGAAGGCTTCAGTTGATGTAGAGGGAGCTGGAGGAGTTAGTGCTGGAGCTGGTTGTCCTGGAGCTATAGAAGCTGTTGCTGGTGCAGATGATGTGGCTCTAGTGTTTGTCATAGGCACGGCAGCTGACCTCTGAGCTCTAGGCACTTTGGCAAATGCATCAGTGGCTTTCTTGCCCTTCCTCTCCTGCATGTCTTCCTGAAGCTGCTCCACAACTGACTGAATCTCAGTTACTTTGACATCAAGATCATAGAATTTTTGTTCCATGATTCTTTCCAGGCTCTCCTGGTTTTGAGTTAGGGTGGCCAACCCCTTCTCAATCCTCAGTGTTGATGCTATCAAGTAACCAAGCTGCTCCTGTTTGTTCTTCAAGAAATACTCATATGCCTGCTCTTGAGTTAGCATCTTGGCAGCCTTCTCTTTCCTTGCCTTCTCCTTCTTCTCTTGAGCTTGCACTGATGATGGTTCATTCTCAATCATGACAACTTGATTGTCCTCAAAGTCTGGATGAAGAGCAAAATGTTCCTTATCCAACAGATATTTGCCTGTGCCCATCTTTGAGTTTATCAACTCCTGAATCTATGGGGCATATCCACAACTTCTCTTCTGGTCTGCTGCGGTCCTCTTAATGGTTTCAACCATAAGGCTCATGACCTTGAATTTCTGTGGCACATCAAATATATGCAGCAAGTTAATTGCATGCCTTCTAATCATGTTGTGGTCACCTGATTTGGGCAAAAGAGTGTGCCTTAAGATCTGGTTGATTGTAGGCAGCCCTGACAGAAGAAAATGAACTGATCCAAACTTGAAAATCTCAAGTGCTTCATCAGGGATCTCCTTGTACATATGTGACATTGAGTTATGATCCATTTTCTTCTTGGCATAGACATCCAAGTCATCTTCACTCTCCTTGGGGGCATTGATCAGATTGGCCCATTCTTCTATGGTTGACTGGTACCTCGTTCCTTCTGACACCCACACTATCCTGCCATCTGGATAGAAGTGTGCTGTGGAGTAGAATTGCATAATGAGTTCATCATTCCAGTTGGTGAGCTTCTGCCCAACAAAATCTACAACTCCACAAGCTTCAAAACTATCTTGCACTCCAGGATAGTGTTCCTCATTTTCTTTCATGTAGGTCCAGTCGACCCACCTCATATCACACACTATGGGCTTCTTGTCCAACAAGATTGTCTCATAGAAGTCCTGATGTTCCTTTGTATGGAACCTGTAATCAACATCAGTCTTTCTCCTGGTGGCATATGGATCTGACTCTCTCCATAGCCTCAACCCTAGATCTCTCCTGATCTTCATGTTCTCAGCCACAGGATGAGCATCATTGTGGTCTAGGATCTTGGGTTTGAGCTTCCTTAAGATCTGCCCTTCTTCATCTTCCTCAGCAGCAACCTCAGGCATTGGGGCCTTGTTCTTCTCAGCTGCTAGTATACTCCTGGTATTTCTCTTTGGTGCAATCTTGGGCTTGGAGGCAGCTTTGGGTGCTTCTTTGGGCTTTGATGTTGCAGCCCCTGATCTTATAGCATCACCCATAAGCTTCTGTGTCTTGGGTGCTGGTGCAGCAACCTCTTCTTCCTCTTCCATCATGGAAGGTTGTCCAACAACTCTGGCCATGGTCTTCTTGACCCTTTCCTTCCTTTTCTTTCCTTCTGCAGCTGGCTCTTTGGGATCAGGCATTTCAAGTACTTGAGTTGATGCTCTAGCTTTGGACATTAGCTGTCTTCCTGCTGGCCTTTTGATCTTCATGCCTGGCTTTACTGCAGTTGAGTTGTGCACCTTTTTGAGCACTACCTTCTTGGAAGTAGCCTCATCTTCAACTTCCACATAATCCTCATCCTCAGAGTCTGAGGTTTTCTTCCTTCTTTCTCTTGTGGCTGCTTTGGGCAAATTGCTTGGAGTGCTTCTGCTCCCATCATCTGAGCTGCTAGAGGGACTAGTGCCCTCACTCATGTGAATCTGCTCTGCTGACTTGTTCTGACTATCACTTTGGTCTGACATGCTGCAAACACTGACTGCTGACTTTGTGAATAGTTATAGATGAGATAGAGTAGATGAGCATCACAAAATGCAGAGATTTTTGCAAAAGAATGATTCAAAAACTTATTTTAGTTTCCACATAAAGCATTTCGGATCTATCTACTTTCAAACTCGGTGATACCGAAGCAGTTTTTGGAACCTAAACTAGTGAACTCGGTCAGACCGAGTCACAGTTCGGTGGCACCGAGACTGCTACGGTTTCACAAAGTTCTAAAATCGGTCACACCGATTTGTAATTCTCGGTCAGACCGAGAGTTACTAGTGCAATGGCGTTAGCCAAATCGGTGGGACTGAGTTTTTCAACTTGGTGGGTCCGAGATGGTTTCGGCGGAAACCTAACCCTAAATTCTTAAATCACATCTATTCTAAGGATCATATTGATTGGATAGGAGTGTTTCAATCGTGGCAAGATACATGATGAACACAATGTGCTAGGAATCAGACGAAGATAGCACTGTGATCGAGTCCATACCCTAGCTCGGCGATGAACTCGCTACGGCGGCAACGGCTGGTGTGAAATCCATTGACGGCGGCAGAGACCAGCGACAGGAGGTGGCTGGCGACAAGGAGACGATCCGGAGACCCTGGAGGCAGAGTGAGCAATGCGCGGGCGAAGGGGTTTGGAGGTATTTCCAAATTTTTGCCCGTGACTATATATAGCCCGACCCTGTCGGTGTGACCGAGTGGAACAACTCGGTGACATCGAGATGCATAACTGTATACAGTTACTGCAACTCGGTGGGACCGAAAAGTTCAAATCAGTTGCACCGAGATTGAAAACCTAGATCAACTTAGTGATCTCGGTGGGACCGAAATGGTGGAATCGGTCAGACCGAGAATCACAAAGAAGTTTTGGAAGTTTAAGTCTCTGACGAATCAGGGACTCCGAGTGCTCCTCACACAGAGTGGTTCGAATCTGACTTGATCAAATTTTGTGATGTAGCATGAATAGAGTTTGAGATGAGAAAATCATAGATAGCTAGAGAAGGTTCTTAGGCATTCTTGTCCATCCACTTGGTCAAAGAAAAAGAAACCAATCAATCAAAACAACAAGTGGATGTCCTCGAATGAGTAAAATATGCAACCAACATGCTCACACAATAAAATGACAAATGAAATATGTGGCAAAGCATGCACAACCAAATCTAGCATCTATCAAACAATTGGCGATGACTAGGTCATCTATATATGAGTATATTGACTTAGGAGTCAAATGAGAACATTTGATCATAGGTCATACTCATCGTTTAAGCTCAAGTGGGGTTACCACTTTTACATAATGCATTGATGTGTTCACACCATTAGAGTTGCTTTGACTCAATTCTTAGAGTTAAGCTCCCCCTAGATGTGAGATCCCCTTTTAGAGGAATGAACTAACCTCGGGTTTTGTCGATGATGACTTCATGTAGGTGTTGAAGATGTGAATGCTCAATGTTGATGTAGATCATTTGGAGCAATCTTTTGGAGTGAGTTGCACTTTCAACATACCTACATGGGTTAGTCCCACAAGGAACAAAACAAGAATATCCATAGACATAGAGTGATGCACACACAAGATGATGTCCATGAAATCATTAGGTTACCTTGTCCCTTGCCTTACCAACATGAGGGTTTGTGACTCCTTGAACTAGTGCAGGATGTGGAAGTTGATTGCACTTGTTCTTGCCGTAATGATATGAGTGAAGAATGTTGGCGGAGTCACCCTCAAGAACTCTCTATTTCTTCTTCTTCGGGATCCACATCATCTTGATGGGAATCCTTGGAGTTGTAGTTGTACTTGATGAAGTATAACTTGACGTAGTCTTGGGAACCCACTTGACCAAGGCCTTGGGTGCTTCTTCAAATGCATCAATCTCCTCTTGAAGCTTGTCCTTGCCTTTGTTCTTGTGGTCTTGTGGTGGAAGATCATCTTGCGTTTGTGTTCTCTTGAAGGAAGTAGGATCATACTTCTCTTGTTGAGGAACAAACTTCGTCTTGGGGTATTGATCTTCTTCCCACTCAACACCATTGGCATTGAACTTTCGTTCAAAACCAACACCTTGATTCTTCCGGTGCCTTCCTTGCTTGCGTACAATTTCCTCGAATTGCTTACTCCCAGCAAGACTCTTGTATACACCTTTCTCTATAATTCCCTTCAATAAGCTATTTTCTTGCTCAAGTGTAACTTGGCTAAGAGAATCATTAGTGGAATCAAGAGATCTACTAGAAGCAACAATATTGGATTTGGCATAATCATTGTTACTACTATAGGAAGAATCTTTCTTGTTCTTGTTACTAGACTTGACTTGAGGCATGTAAGTGGATAAGAGTAAACGCTTGGCAATATAAGAAGAACTTTTCTTGCGAAGATCATCATTGATTGCCTTTAAGAACTCATGCTCTTGCTCAAGATTGAGCTTTTCAAAGCGTAACTTCTCATGAGCCCTTAAAAGTTCTCGATGATTCTGGAAGATAGTTTCATGAGCTAACTTAAGAGTGTTTAGTTCTTTAGTTAGAATCTCAATCTTCTCCTTATCATTGTCATTCGTTTTATCTTGTTTAGCATGATTAATTGACGTTCCATCATAGTATTCATCACTAGAGTTGTCAACAAGTAAATCATCATCCCCTAGCAAGTCATCTTCATCACTATTGAAATCAACATACTTGGGATGTGTTACCTTTGGACCTTTGGCCATGAAGCATCTTCCAATTCCTTCATTTGGTGAGTCAAATATGTCGTAGGAGTTGGTTGACACAAGTGCTAGACCGGAAACACCTTCATCTTGAGTATATTCGGAGTCGGAGTGATAGCTTCTCTCGGAGTGATGGTCAGAGTCGGAGCCGGATACCCATTCACCACCATGAGCTTGATGTCTTCATTTTGTGTAGCTCCTTGATGACTTGTCCTTCCTTTCCGAATCCTTATTTCTCTCTGAGGGTCTTCGTTCATAATGATCATCTCTACTCCTTCTCTCTCTTGGTGGTGATTCTTATCTTCTTTTGTGGGGTGCCGTACACTCATTGGAATAGTGTTCGGGTCTTCCACAATTGTAGCAATTGCGCTCTCGACTAGAAGATATTTTGTCATTGTATGACCTTGACTTGGAGCTTCTTTCTTTGCTTCTACTCTTGTAGAATTTGTTGAAGTTCTTCACCATTAAGCTCAATTCTTCATTGAAGGTTTGTTTCTCACTTGATGATGTGGGGGCTTCACATGAGGCTTTGTAAGCACCACTTGACTTATTGTGAAGTTCTTCCTTATCCTTAAGTGACATCTCATGAGCAACAATTCTTCCAATGACTTCTGTTGTCTTGAGATCTTTGTAGTTTGGCATCATTTGGATCAATGTGCACACAGTATCATACTTTCCATCCAATGCTCTTAGGATCTTCTTGATGATGAATCTATCGGTCATCTCTTCACTCCCTAAGCCGGCAATCTCATTTGTGATAAGAGCAAGCCTAGAGTACATTTCAGCGACACCTTCACCATCCTTCATTTTGAACTTGTCAAGCTGACTTTGGAGCACATCCAACTTGGATTCCTTGACGGAGTCGGTACCTTCATGCATATCAATCAAAGTGTCCCAAATTTCCTTTGCATTCTCAAGACGGCTGATTTTGTTGAATTCTTCGGGGCACAATCCGTTGAAGATGATATCACAAGCTTGAGCGTTGTATTGCAGCATCTTCAATTCTTCCGCATTAGCTTCACGGTTCGGCTCTCTCCCATCAAAGAATTCACCTTGCAAGCCAATACAAATAATAGCCCAAACGGCGGGGTTATGTCCGAGAATATGCATTTTCATCTTATGTTTCCAACTAGCAAATTAGTGCCATCAAAGTAAGGACCTCTACGGTGATAATTTCCCTCGCTAGATGCCATCCTCTCCTAGGTTGTGAAACCAAGGCTATGACCACCAAAATCTATGGGAATCAAAGCAAATGGAGACCAAGGCTCTGATACCACTTGTAGGACCTTGAAGTATGTCTAGGGGGGGGGGTGATTAGACTACTTGACCAATTAAAAACTTAACCTTTTCCCAATTTTAGAGTTTGGCAGATTTTAGCAATCTTTGGACAAGTCAAGCAATCAACACACAAATCAAGCAAGCATGCAAAGAGTATATAGGCAGCGGAAATTAAAGCATGCAACTTGCAAGAAAGTAAAGGGAAGGGTTTGGAGGATTCAAACGCAGTTGGAGACACGGATGTTTTTGGCATGGTTCCGATAGGTGGTGCTATCGTACATCCACGTTGATGGAGACTTCAACCCACGAAGGGTAACGGCTGCGCGAGTCCATGGAGGGCTCCACCCAAGAAGGGTCCATGAAGAAGCAACCTTGTCTATCCCACCATGGCCGTCGCCCACGAAGGACTTGCCTCACTAGCGGTAGATCTTCACGAAGTAGGCGATCTTCTTGCCCTTACAAACTCCTTGGTTCAACTCCACAATCTTGTCGGAGGCTCCCAAGTGACACCTAGCCAATCTAGGAGACACCACTCTCCAAGAAGTAACAAATGCTGCGTTGATGATGAACTCCTTTCTCTTGTGCTTCAAATGATAGTCTCCCCAACACTGAACTCTCTCTCATAGGATTTGGATCTGGTGGAAAGATGATTGGAGTGGAAAGCAACTTGGGGAAGGCCAGAGATCAAGATTCATGTGGTAGGAATGGAATATCTTGGCCTCAACACATGAGTAGGTAGTTCTCTCTCAGAACTGGTAAGTTGGAAGTGCAGGTTTGTTTTGATGGCTCTCTCCCCGAATGAAGAGGAGGTGGAGGGGTATATATATAGCCTCCACACAAAATCTAACCGTTACACACAATTTACCAATCTCGGTGGGACCGAATCAACAAACTCAGTCAGACCGATTTAGTAAACCTAGTGACCGTTAGGATTTTCGGTGGGACCGACATGCAACTCGGTAGGACCGATATGATTAGGGTTAGGGCATAATGTAATCTCGGTGAGACCGATTACACAAACTCGGTGAGACCGAATTTGGTAATTAGCTAACCAGAGAGTTGGTCAGGTAAACTCGGTGGGACCGATTCGCTCTTTCGTTCAGACCAAAAAGTTACGAAAGGGAAACAGAGAGTTTACATTGCAATCTCGGTGGGACAGATCGCTCACTTCGGTTAGACCGAAACGTTACAAAGGGAAACAGAGAGATTACAATCCCATCTCGGTGAGACCGAGATCCCTATCGGTGAGACCGATTTGCCTAGGGTTTGTGGCAGTGGCTATGACATCTGAACTCGGTGGCGCCGGATAGAAAGAATCGGTGTGATGGATTTTGGATTTAGGTTTAGGTCATATGAGGATGTGAGAAATTAGTTGAGGGTATTTGGAGCATATCACTATGCACTTGAAGCAAGAGGCTCATTAAGCAACACCTCATCCCTCCTTGATAGTATTGGCTTTTCCTATAGACTCAATGTGATCTTGGATCACTAAAATGTAAAATGAAGAGTCTTGAGCTTTTGAGCTTGAGCCAATCCTTTGTCCTTGATATTTTGAGGGGTCCACTTTCATCATCCATGCCATGCCATTCATTGAGCTTTCCTGAAATACTAGTCTTGGAATAGCATTAGCTCAATGAGCTATATGTTGTTATGAATTACCAAAATCACCTGGGGATAGTTGCACTTTCACGTTCACTCTCCTAATACTTGGGAGTTTGACAACTGGTTGACACCGGTTGATACCCGAATGAATATAGGCAGTTCTTGTCAACATCAATGCTTGTCTGAGTGAACTTTGGAGTACATGGCATCAGCATAAGTATCTGTCCATCTGATCATTTTGTGCAGTTCTACTAAAATCACCCAATGCAATGATTTGCCTGCGAGTTCAGGCTCCAAGTTACTCCTTTATAATATCGGCAAAAAGTAGCACAATACCAAATTACCAATACATGACAAGCATAATAATCAGGATAAAGACCAGTACCAATCTGTGTGAGGTAGCATATCAATTACTATTTCCTTTCACTAGAAGTCGAGATAAGCGACTGACAGGAAACAAAGGAAGCAAGCAAGCCGAGACAAAGCGACTGACATGAAGGGAAGGAAGCGGTCGAGGCAATGAAGCACCCAAAGTTTTTGTGCAGTTCCACCAAAATCGAGCATCCCTGTTGGCACATATATTGAGAGAGTGAGATTACTGTAATAGTGGGACTAGTTGATGAAACATACACTAACAAACAGAAGCACCCTCATTATCTTAATGGGTAAAGTTAGCAACATAGTAGTCTTTCTTAAAGAGAGGTATTAGTTTATTTAATCAGTGCCAATTAGCTCAACACTCAAAACATTGCCATGTATCATAGGTTGCAAAACTTTAATGTGCAAAGATAAAGGAGTTTCTCATGACAGTAGCAACACAGTAGCACAATACATATATAGGTACAATAAACTAATATTGCTGAAGGCCTTAGGCTGGTACCAACCTGAGCAAAATATGCTTATTCAAGTAATTCGAGAAGAGATGATAAAGCACTCATTGGAATCACTCAATAGTATATATTTTTGTGCACTTCAAATGTATGGTTGAAATAACTCTTATTTACCAGTGGTGAGATTATATCAAAAGATTATCAAGAACTTCTAGCAGAGTTAAAGCACTGGCTGGGATACAGTTCATTGTATTCTCTAGTGCAGTTCCACTAAAATGTACGATTGGCACAACATGATCCCTGTTTGCACAAGTAGGAAAAAAGTGAAACCTTCATTAGCCTAGTGAGAAAGGATAGAAAGACAATAGAATTATTATGTCATGACACTACCAAGATTCCCTCCTTGCTCCACCACATGATTCACCTCCAGATACATATATACACATACATCATTCAGCATAGGGTGCTACTAAAGATTTGTTTAACTCTGACGGGAAAATTAGGCACCAAAAAATTAGTGCTACTTAAGTACTCCTGATTAATTAAGTGACCTTGCAGGAGAGACGACAGAAGTGGAAGTGCTCCCTGGAGGATCGTCTCACATGTAAGGGAGACATTTCCGGAGCCCTTGAATGGCCTTGACTGAGGCCTCGGCTTTAGAAAGATCAACTTGGCACTGTTGATCGTGTAGAGCTGGGTCAGACATGCATCCAGAATCCGGTTAATTAGTATGATGTGTCATTAAGCCAAGTACTACTATGCTGCATTTCTCTATCTATCTCTACTCTATTATCTATTACTCTAATACTCTTACAAAAAATAGATTTGGTGATCTTGTTGTTAAGTGCATCTCGATGTTACGTGCAACGAACGAGCATCTTGCTAGTCTTCCAAGTAAATTAATACTAGTAGCAACACAACAATACAACACCACTAGCAAGATGTTAGGATAACATAGGATGGTACCATCGTGTGATCTTCTTCATTTCCTCCTCCTTCTTCTTCCTCTTCATGCTCTGTTTCTCTTTCTACTCACTAGTTGGTGAAACCAAGTACATGATTGGCCTTCTAGTTCAGAATTGGTTTTGTCAGTGAGGGAGTACAAGTGTACTAGTAAAAAAATAGCATTATTTTCTCATGGTAGTCGGAAAATAGAGATGAACACATGCATTAAATATCATTCTTACCTAAAGGAAGGTTACGGCGCCAATATGGATGATGAGGATTGGAACACAGATCTCCCTTTGTGCAGTTCCACCGAAATGAACCAACTGTTCCATTCTGACATTCTAGTTAAACAGCTCAAAAGTCACTTCTTTTAAGAAGAGTTTTGTGCAGCGCACCAAAAGGTCACAACAACAACCAGGTGAATTGGATATCCCTGTTTGGACAAAAATTTACAGAGGAAACAGTTAGAGTCTCAAACAATTACAGGCAAAAACATTTGGCTAAACTTGTCGTGGCTTATAACAGTGGCATGGCTTCATTTTTACCAGGGACATTAGATTAAGAACAACTAAATATTTGGTATAAGGGCATGGGACAGTGGGTGCACCAGCAGTCCAGCACCATGTACGTAAACATGGGCATAAAGTGGTGATTCATAGTTTGTTTGTCACGCCCAAGATGCGACCCTATCCTAAAGGAACTCGAAGGTCCCACCAAGGATAGAAGCGCATCTTGAAGACGCTTTTGCAAGGTGGATATCATTACATCAAACCATTACATAATAGTTAGGGATACATACAAGAGGCAAACAATGCCACACGAATACAACATCACAATACATTAGATCATCATCTGACTACGGATGAAACACAAACATAAACTCAAATGACAACCACCCTGCTAGCCCAGGCTGCCGACCTGGAACCTATCCCCTGATCGAAGAAGAAGCAGAAGAAGAACTCCAAAACAAGCAAACATCGCTCTCGCATCATGATCATCGCATAACCTGTACCTGCAACTGTTGTTGTAGTAATGTGTGAGCCACGAGGACTCAGCAATCCCATCACCATGGGTATCAAGACTAGCAAAGCTTAAAGGGAAAGGAAGGGGTAAAGTGGTGAGGTTGCAGCAGCGACTAAGCATATATGGTGGCTAACATATGCAAATAAGAGCGAGAAGAGAGCAAGCGGAACGATCGTGAAGCTAGCAATGATCAAGAAGTGATCCTGAACTCCTACTTACGTCAAACATAACCCAAAACCGTGTTCACTTCCCGGACTCCGCCGAAAAGAGACCATCATGGCTACACACGCGGTTGATGCGTTTTAATTTGGATCTGGTGTCAAGTTATCTACAACCGGATATTAACAAATTCCCATCTGCCACATAACCGCGGGCACGGCTCTCGAAAGTTTATACCCTACAGGGGTGTCCCAACTTAGCCCATGATAAGCTCTCGCGATCAATGAATGATATTCCTTCTCCCAGGAAGACCCGATCAGACTCGGAATCCCTGTTTACAAGACATTTCAACAATGGTAAAACAAGACCAGCAAGACCGCCCGATGCGCCGACAATCCCGATAGGAGCTGCACATATCTCGTTCTCAGGGCAACACCGGATGAGCAATCCATACAACTAAAACCAAACCTCAAGTTTCCCTGAGGGGGCGCTGCAAAGGGCTCTGGTTCGGACCAGCACTTAGAGAAGCACTGGCCCCGGGG
>NC_041383.1:550029868-550092756 GCF_002162155.2 Triticum dicoccoides
CTAAAATAAAGATGACCCTCGAGCTCCGGAAACCCAAGGGAAAAAGGGCTAAGTGAGGCAAATGGTAAAACCAAGGTTGGGCCTTGCTGGAGGAGTTTTATTCAAAGCGAACTGTCAAGGGGGTCCCATAAATCACCCAACCGCGTAAGGGACGCAAAATCCGGGAACATAATACCCATATGACGGAAACTAGGGCGGCAAGAGTGGAACAAAACACCAGGCATAAGGCCGAGTCTTCCACCCTTTACCAAGTATATAGATGCATTAATAATATAAGAGATATTGTGATATCCCAACATAATCCTGTCCACCATGGAGCAATCTTCAACTTCACCTGCAACTAGCAGCGCTATAAGAGGGGCTGAGCAAAAGCGATAACATAGCCAAACAACGGTTTGCTAGGAAGGGTGAAAATGATTAGGGGCTGACATGGCAATTTGGGAGGCTTGATAACAAGTGATAGGTAGCGCAACATAGCGATAGAACGAAGCAACTAGCATAGCAATGATAGTAGTGAGATCCAGGGTAGCGGTCATCTTGCCTGAAATCCCGCTAGGAAGAAGAACGAGTCCATGAAGAAGATGAAGCCACGAAGACGAACCAAGCGTAGACGAACGAATCCTCACGATCGCAACGAAACGGGAACTATCGAGAAGAAGCACACAACATGGTAAAAACACCACACATAGACAAGACATGATGCACAACAAGCATGATGCATGACAAAGCTACATGAAGCTACTCATGGCAAGAGATGATGCATACAAGAGCAACACATCAAGGCAAGTTTAAATGAGGTCGGAAACAACATCTAACAATTCCGGTAAGTCCTCATATGCAAATTTAGAAATTGGTCCAGATCTGAATAAACCTTATGTTCAAGTTGTTAAACAGCAACTTAAGATGCACCAAGATGATCTACATGAAATTCTAGTAAAGTTAAATATAAAGTTCATTTAATTCGGAGCTACGGCCTAGAAGATATGAGCAAAACAAGTTAACCATGGCATTGATGCAAAATACATACAACCGTCAAGCAAACACCTAAAAACAAGGATGCAACATGATAATATGAAACTTCATGTAATTCTAAGCAAGTTTCATATAGAGCACACTCAAAATGGAGCAACGGTTCAACACATACACTCTATACAAGTTTAAAGGACAAGCTGTCCAAAACAGCAACTAGGCATATTGCAAGCATCAAAACAACATGCTACAACACCTTAACATGAAAACAAAAGCATGGATATGATGTACAGGTAAAGCATGACAAAACATGAACACTGAGCTATCTCCAGAAATCACTAGAACATGCTCAAAAAGACATGGCAAGATTGCAAATAATAACAGTTTCAGACTTTGCAGAAATAACATCAGGTTGCAATGTTTAGAGCTATCAAACAACATGCTACAGGATCTCATCATAGAAACTTAAGGCATGGCATGATACTACTAAATGCATAGAACAAAAGTCCTTTACTAACCATGAGCCAAAAAGGATCAGAAGATATGATGGCACCCATGTAAACATGGCAAATGATATGACAGATTCAAACGTAGCAGGAACGACGATAAGTAGGCATGTTGGTGAGCTTGTACCACTCACCAAAGAGCAATACATGACATGACAAGGTAACCAACAGTACGAAGACATGTTTACGAAGCTAAGCATGGCAAGAGCAAGTTCATAGGGTGCATGGATCACTAGAAAAACACATGGCAAAACTGAACTTAATGTTAATAGGCTAACAGCAACATTATTTAGCAAATTGAGAGCAAGATTACAACAAGATACAGCAGGCTATAAATGCAATCAGGTGCATGGATGGAAAGAGCATAACATTAATAACAAAACATCCTTAGTGAACATCTCCAGATTTTGCATAGAATGACTTGTAGCAGCAGGTTTACATAGCATCACGAAATAACAGATTCAACCTAGCAAAACAGTAATAGCAAGTACCCTACTTAACAAGCTCGATGCACTCACTACAAGACTCACAAAAATACATGGATCGCACCACTGTGAATATGGCATAATGTAGTTCAAAACTCATGTAGACATCAAGCTCATAAGATGCACATATCAAATGCAACAAAAATGACTAATCATCAAGTTATAACAGTTTCAGCAGATTAACATCATATAGCACTCTTGCAATGATGATTAAGGCACTAGAATGGACTCAAACAAGCATGGAACAATGTAATGAAACAAAGAGCATCTCGCAACTAACATTTTGATATATTACACTCACAAAACGGATCAGCATGCTAGGAGATATGGCATGTTGAACATGGCATAAAAATGCTGAAAATCTGGGACTTAGTCAAATTTTATACCGATGAAAACGGGACGACATGAGGCGGGATGACGAGGTCCAGGGGGGAGGCGCCTGTTTGGTTGGAGGAGGTGGTGGATCTGGTCCACCTGAACAGATCCAGGTGGTGGGGGACGACAGCGATCGCCGGAGATGGCGGGGACGGCGGGCCTGGCCGGAGGCGAGGGCCGGCGAGGCCAGAGGCGGCGATGGCGGCCACGGCGGGGCGGTGCGGAGGCGGAGGCGGGCCACGACGGGGAGGCGGCGACGGGGTTCCGGTGGAGGTGGCGGTGACGGGAGGCGGGGCCGGAGCAGAGGGACGGCGCCGGTGAGCAGGTGGCGGCCGGCGGGGCGCACCGGCGATCGGGGCGGCGGAGGTCGCGGGCGGCGCGCGGGGTGAGGCGGCAGCGTCGGCGGATGACGGCGGGGGAGGCCGGCGAGGTGACGAAGGCAGCGGGGTCCGGCGAGGGCGAGGCGGCGGCGATGCTCGCCAGCGGCGGCGGACGGAGCTGGCGGCGGAGGGCGCCGGCGTGGGGCGCGGGCCGCGGTGGCAGGGACGGGCCAGGCGGCGGCGGGATCTGGGCCCACGCGGGCCCCGGATGGGCTCCGCGGGTCGGTGGCTGCGGGGGAGCCGGCGAGGCGACGTTGCGCGCTCCCGTTAGCCGGGAGCGGCCGCTGGGGTGAGGTGGCACGACCTGATTGGTCCGGGTGATGTGGAGGCGGTGGTGGACATGTCCGGCGACGGGACAGACGTGTCCGGAGGCGGAGGGGAGGATTTTCAGGGTTTGGACCCGGAATTTGGACGAGGAGCACATATTTATAGGTAGGAGGAGCTAGGAGACTCCAAATGGAGTGCGGTTTTCGGCCACACGATCGTGATCGAAAGACTGAGAGCATGGAGGGGTTTTGGATGGATTTTGGGCCACTTTGGAGGGGTGTTGGGCTGCACACAAAAGAGGCCTTTACGGTTCCCCGGTTAACCGTTGGAGTATCAAACGGACTCCAAATGGCACGAAACTTGATAGGCGGTCTACCGGTGGTGTACCAAGGCCATTTGGCAAGACTCGGTCCATTCCAAGAACATTTAACACCCGCTCACAACGAGAGACAAAAGGGGGACGCTGGAGGACATAGGAGTGCCGGATTGCAAAACGGACAACGAGGAAAATGCTCGGATGCATGAGGCGAACACGTATGCAATGCAATGCACATGATGACATGACAACATGCAACACGCAAGCAAATGACATGGCAACGACGGCGAATAACTGGCAAACACCCGGCGCATCGAACTCGGGGCGTTACATTGTTCCCCCGAGAAACAAACATCCAAGAAACATATCTGGGTTGGTCCCATTTTTGTTCACTCTAGCCACCTACTCCTATGTGTGGATAGCAAATCTAGTCCTGGTCATACCACTGTGTACAACGTTACCCCTATATTTCCCTTTTCGACCAAGATACCGGTTGTATGACCAGTCTGTACTACTTTCACCCCCTTTCCTTCCTGTTTGTACCAAGTCCGATGTACAAACTAAATTCCCCCACCCCCACTTTATTTCTTGTTTGAACCAAGTACTCCCTCCGTCCGGAACTACTTGTCATCAAAATGGATGTGTCTAGAACTAAAATACATCTAGATACATCCATTTCAAGGACAAGTATTTTCGGATGGAGGGAGTACAAGATTCAACTCCATGAAGTAGTTTTACCTCTAACAATAGAAGAATAAAATACTAGGTGACGTTGGACCATCCGATCAAGAGGGGCTGAGAGGTAGAAAATGATGCACATGCAGCGACGTAGCGAGCTGGGGAGGTAGAGCTAAGGCGGTTTCGAACGAAGATATACCTGAAGGTCGTCGGGATGTGGATAGGTGGGCGGCGGGAGGCCGGATCCGTCCACAGGCAACGACGAAGGGATCGGAGGACCTCCCGCGCCGGCGCTCGGCCAGAGATAACGGTGCGGCCGGTAGTGGGTCTCCTCCCTTGTTGTCGATGATAGCCTAAACGCTGCCCCTCCTCCCCTTCACCGACGGAGGGGGATATGTCCGGATCTGTAACCAGCGGTGAGGATAGAAAGCCTGTGTTTTTTGAAGGGAGAAAGACAATGTTACTACCCCTATCTTGTTTAGATCTGGAGAGGATGAGAGTGTGTGAATAGAGCAACCCTAGCAAGCAAGCGCAAAGGTTCTGGCCTATATATACGTAGTGGGGTAGTTTTCCTTTTTCACTCCATCAAAACAATCGTTTAAAATTGTGTACTACTACATGCCAGGTCGCGGTTTATTTTAGTTGTTGATTATTTTTTGAGATAGCTACCCGCTTGTTCCAAGTGGTGTTACGGTGTGCCAGGTCACACTTTGTATCGTTCAAGTCTGGTACTACAAGTCCCTCCATTAAATGAACATCCACCCCCTCGTAAATTTTTTGAACAAGCCCACGGCTAAAATTAGCGGAAACGTAGGTTGCCCCAACATGCATTATTATTTATATTTTCTACTCCACATGTCATAGACACAAAAATAATGTGTCATAGACACAAAAATTGTGGCAAGATTCCCTTAGGCAAGCCAAAGTGTGTCTAACAATTTGAGCAACTCAGGTTAGGCAAGTGTGGCAAGTGTGGGAAAAATAATGTGGCAACATAAGACAAACATAGTCACAATCCAAACAGCCCCGTAATTTTTGTGACATGCATGAAAATTTGGTCAGTTAAATTTATAGTCAAAATTTGGCAAGGTGCATCAACTCAACACATGCAAGTATCAAAAGGAAAGTCACGGCATGCATGCATGCGTTGTACTCCCTTCATTTCCAAATATGTCTTTTTAGAGATTGCAACAAGTGATTACATATGAAGCAGAATATGTCTACATACGAAGTAGTCCATTTGAAATGTGTAAAAAGACTTAGGCTGGCCATAGTGGGCGTAACATAAGTAGTATCATGCACTTGGGACTCGCAAACATGCTTATGTGGCAGGCAATTAAAGAAGAGAGAGATGGTTATAGTAACATAGGTAGATACCGTAACAAAATAAATGTGATGCTACTATGTGTCACGCATGTCAATAAATGAGACCACCTATGATACTAATCTATGATACTATGCACTATAGAGATAGTAACATAGACTAGTAACATATGCATGTTACTAGTCTAAGTCACTCCCCACTATGACCAGCCTTATATTGAGTGCAGTGCTTTGATGTGTCGCGTCAACTCGTACAAGACCGAGAAATTTGATTACTACAACACCCTCTCCCTCGCGGACTGAGCTCCGGTGCCTTAACTGCACCTGCCTTTGGTTGCATGACAGGAGGGCCAACCACCTGTTGGGCCCACCAGTCATAGACGCAAAGGCAGTAGCAGTAAGTAGAAGCTTTCGCTACACGCTATCCCTCCCGCACGAGGTGGACGGACATGCAGCAGTGGATTCGATACTGTAGAAGTAGGAGTAACATCATTGTTCGTCTTCT
Organism: Triticum dicoccoides; assembly: GCF_002162155.2. Taxonomy (NCBI): domain Eukaryota; kingdom Viridiplantae; phylum Streptophyta; class Magnoliopsida; order Poales; family Poaceae; genus Triticum; species Triticum dicoccoides. Next base: position 550,035,673 of record NC_041383.1, read on the forward strand.
CGAAGAGGCGAAGAGCCAATTACAACCCGAACGTGGCAGCTGCGAATGCTCGCGTGGTGCGGTGCCTTGGAGCAGGCATATAGTAGCCAGGCTCTTGCATGAGACAAAATTGCTATTGTTTAACAATTAAACTCCATCATCCATTGGTTGATACTCATTCTGCATAGGTCCACGCGCTTAGCACCATTTCCTCCTGGGGTCACCAATGTTTATTTGCTAATTAATAGCATTGCTTGCAATGACCTAGCCATTGCAAGTCATTAAAAGCATGCACACTGATGACCCTCAAGTATAGGGGATCTATCGTAGTCCTTTCGATAAGTAAGAGTGTCGAACCCAACGAGGAGCAGAAGGAAATCATAAGCGGTTTTCAGTAAGGTTTTCTCTGCAAGCACTGAAATAGTAGGTGATAGATAGTTTTCTGATAAGATAAATAGTAACGAGAAAAAGTAAATAAAGTAAATAAGGTGCAGCAAGGTGGCCCAATCCTTTATGTAGCAAAGGATAAGCCTGGACAAATTCTAATAATAATGAAGGAGCTCCCGAGGACACATTGGGAATTATCGTCAAGCTAGTTTCATCACGTTCGTAAGATTCTCGTTCGGTACATTGATAATTTGATATGTGGGTAGACCGACACTTGGGTATTGCCCTAACTTAGACAAGCATCCCACTTATGATTAACCCCTATTGCAAGCGTCCGCAACTACAAAAAGGAGTATTAAGGTAAACCTAACCACAACATTAAACATATGGGTCCATATGAACCCCTAACGAAGCAACTCATAAACTAGGGTTTAAGCTTCTGTCACTCTAGCAACCCATCATCTACTTATTACTTCCCCATGCCTTCCTCTAGGCCCAAATAATGGTGACGTCTCATGTAGTCGACGTTCACATAACACCACTAGAGGAGAGACAACATACATCTCATCAAAATATCGAACGAATACCAAATTGACATGACTACTAATAGCGAGACTTTACCCATGTCCTCGGGAACTAAAGTAACTACTCACAAAGCATAAGCATGTTCATAATCAGAGGTGTAATAATATGCATTAAGGTTCTGAACATATAATCTTCCACCAAGTAAACCAATAAGTATCAACTACAAGGAGTAATCAACACTACTAGCAACCCACAGGTACCAATTTGTGGTTTTGGATACAAGATTGGATACAAGAGATGAACCAGGGTTTGAGAGGAGATGGTGCTTGTGAAGATGTTGATGGATATTGACCCCCTCCCAATGAGAGGATCGTTGGTGATGATTTCCCCCTCCCGGAGGGAAGTGTCCCCGGCAGAACAGCTCCGCCAGAGCCCTAGATTGATTCCGCCAAGGTTCCGCCTTGTGGCGGCGGAGTTTCGTCCCGTCAGCTTGCCCACGAATTTTTCCAGGAGAAAACCCTTCATATAGCAGAAGATGGTCGCCGGAGGCCCACCAGGGGGCCCAGGAGATTGGGGGCGCGCCCTATAGGGAGGGGGGGCGCCCCCTGTCTCCTGGACAGGGTGTGGCCCCCTGGCCTATTTCTTTTGCTCATAATTCCTTAATAAATCAAAAAAGTGTTTTCGTGGAGTTTCAGGACTTTTGGAGTTGTGCAGAATAGGATTCCAACGTTTGCTCCTTTTTCATCCAGAATTCCAGCTACCGGCATTCCCCCTCTTCATGGTAAACCTTTTAAAATAAGAGAGAATAGCCATAAGTATTGAGATAATATGTGTAATAATAGCCCATAATGCAATAAATATTGATATAAAATCATGATGTAAAATGGAAGTATCAACTCCCCCAAGCTTAGACCTCGCTTGTCCCCAAGCGGAAACCGAGATGAAGAAATATGTCCACATGTTTAGAGATAGAGGTGTCGATAAAAATAAAATATGGACATGAGGGCATCATGATCATTCTAATAACAGCAACATATATAGATTTTGTCATATGATTTCCTATGTTCAAGTAATAAGCAATTCACAATGTCAAGTATGGTTCATAAACTTCATTGGGAACTAACAAACTATAATCTCAGTCATTAAAGCAATTGCAATTTATCGTAATATCAGAAAGAGTCAGTAATAGAGCTTTTCAGCAAGATCACATACTCAACTATCTCATAGTCCCCCATAATCGTTAACACTCACTCAATACTTGTGGTTATAGAGTTTCAGCCGGACACTGAGAAAGATAGGGGCTTATTGTGTTGCCTCCCAACGTATTCACCTTTAGGTGATGTCAACAATAATAGCCTATGCCAACTTACATTCAATTTGAAATATGTATCATGACCTTTCAAACACGAGGAGCTTGCCAAAGTATAAAATGAAAAAGTGGAAAGGCGAGGATCACCTTGACTCAAGCATAAAGTAAAAACATAAAGTAAAAGACAGGCCCTTCGCAGAGGGAAGCAGAGGTTGTCATGCGCTTTTATGGTTGGATACACAAAATCTTAATGCAAAAGAACGTCACTTTGTATTGCCCCTTGTATGTGGACCTTTATTATGCACTCTGTCGCTTTTATTACTTCCATAACAAGTTCGTACAAAGCTTATTTTCTCTGCATTAATAAGTCATGCATATTCAGAGAGCAATTTTTATTGCTTGCACCGATGACAACTTACTTGAAGGATCTTACTCAATCCATAGGTAGGTATGGTGGACTCTCATGGCAAAACTGGGTTTAAGGGAGTTTGGAAGCACAAGTAGTATCTCTACTTGGTGCAAGGAGTTTTGGCTAGCATGAGGGGGAAAGGAAAGCTCAACATGTTCAGAAGGTCACTGACAATATACTTTAACTGAGATGTCAGAAAACATAAACCATTACGTTGTCTTCCTTATCCAACATCAATTCTTTTAGCATGTCATACTTAATGAGTGTTTCACAATCATAAAAGATGTCCAAGAAAATATATCTATATGTGAACCCCTCTTTCCTTATCACTTCCTATTAATTGCAACGATGACCAAGTCTACGTTCATCCACTCTCAACAATTTTTATGCCTCATACTTTCTATGTGTGAAGTTATCACTATCCATAAGATCAATATGAACTCTTTTGTTCTTTATACTTTCTCAAGATCATAGTAGCATAGCAAAGCCCTTGACTCAACACTAATCTTTATTATAGATAGCACACAGACTCGCTTACAAAAAGAGATCACAAAGCAAAACTCAAAACTACTTGATATCAAAACTTCAAACTAATAGATCAAGATACTACTAAAAGGATCGAACTAAATAAAGCAGTAAAGATAGGAGTGTGATGGTGATACGATACCGGGGCACCTCCCCCAAGCTTGGCAGTTGCCAAGGGGAGTGCCCATACCCATGTGATTATTTCTCCTTCTTCACGGTTGGTGTTGTGATCTTCTTGGCGATGATGCCCTTCAGGATACGGTTTTCCTCCTCAAACTTATTGTTTTGTCATTTGAGGTCCAAAATTTCTTTACGGAGCTTGCCCGTAACGGCCAAGGCTCCTTTTACCCAAGGATGTTGCATAGCTTCTGGAGAACACATGAAACTCTTTTCATATTTTTATAAGAAAGAAATCTAGAGTTGGAAGGGATGACCGAAGCAGGGACAGCCAGGCGAGGGAGTTCCCCCATAGTGAAATCAGCTTCGAAATGAGAGGTAACTTCTTGATCTTCCTCCATAGCATCTATCCTTTTCAAATCATCCTCCATCTCATCCTTCATTGATGGTCCAAAGTGATAGGCATCGCCGTTTGCTCCTGGATCTGGTGTTGGGTGAGACACCCGGCTCTCCCCAACTGATTCCTGAGAAGACATCTTGCTTAATTCTGCAACAGGAACAGCTCGAAACGAAAACAGAGGATATTTGCGTGATACGGTGGCCAAAACCTTCAGGAGTATATATAATGAATTTTTACCGACCAAAATACGTAACATACAAGAAAACAGAGTCCGAGAGGCACACGAGGTGCCCACGAGACAGGGGCGCGCCCTACAGGGGGGGCACCCTCCTCTCTCGTGGGAGCCTCGTGTCCCTTTCGAACTACTTCTTTCTTCCTAAAATTCTTAAATAATCCAAAGCTGATGAAAATTGCCATTAGAGTTGTTTTGGAGTCGTTATACTTACCGTACCACGTACCTATGCCTTTTCGGAGTCTGGAACATTCTGGAAAGTGTCTCTTATGTACTCCTCTGGGGTTATGGTTTCAATAATATTAGTTTCAACATTGATAGGGTTACCTGAAATATAATGCTTGATTCTTTGACCATTAACCACCCTAGGATTTGTGCCTTAAAAGTTGTTAATTTTTATAGCACCGGAACGGTAGACCTCCTCGATAACGTAGGGACCTTCCCATTTTGAGAGAAGCTTTCATGCAAAAAATCTTAAACGAGAGTTGAATAATAACACATAATCTCCTACGTTAAACTCATGCTTTTGTATCATTTTATCATGCCAGCGTTTGACTTTTTCTTTGAAGATCTTGGCATTCTCATAAGCTTGGGTTCTCCATTCATCAAGTGAGCTAATATCAAATAACCTTTTCTCACCGGCAAGTTTGAAGTCATAATTGAGCTCTTTAATAGCCCAATATGCTTTATGTTCAAGTTGAAGAGGTAAATGACATGCTTTTCCATAAACCATCTTATATGGAGACATACCCATAGGATTTTTGTATGCAGTTCTATAGGCCCATAATGCATCATCATGTTTTTTGGACCATTTCTTTCTAGATCTATTCACAGTCTTTTGCAAAATTAATTTGAGCTCTCTATTGCTCAACTCTACTTGACCACTAGACTGCGGGTGATAAGGAGATGCAATTGTATGATTGACATCGTATTTAGCAAGCATCTTACGGAAAGCACCATGAATAAAATGTGAACCACCATCAGTTATAAGATATCTAGGGACTCCAAACCTCGGAAAAATAACTTCTTTAAGCATTTTAATAGAAGTGTTATGATCAGCACTACTACTTGGAATAGCTTCTACCCACTTATTAACGTAATCAACAACAACTAAGATATGTGTATAACCATTGGAGGCAGGAAAAGGTCCCATGTAATCAAAGCCCCAAACATCAAACGGTTCAATAACAAGAGAATAATTCATAGGGATTTCTTGATGTCTAGTAATGTTACCTATTCTTTGGCATTCATCACAGGATACGACAAACTTACAAGCATCTTTGAAAAGAGTAGGAAAATAAAAACCAGATTGTAGTACCTTGTGTGCAGTTCTATCTCCAGCGTGGTGTCCTCCATAGGATTCAGAGTGACACTTGCGTAGGATTTGTTCCTGTTCATGCTCAGGCACACAACGTCTAATAATACCATCTACTCCTTCTTTATAAAGGTGTGGATCATCCCAGAAGTAATGTCTTAAATCATAGAAGAACTTTTTCTTTTGCTGGTATGTGAAACTAGGCGGTATATATTTAGCAACAATGTAATTAGCATAGTCAGCATACCAAGGAGCAGTACGAGAAGCATTGACAACCGCTAATTGTTCATTACGAAAACTATCATTAATAGGCAGTGGGTCGTCAAGAACATTCTCTAACCTAGACAAGTTGTCTGCAACGGGGTTCTCAGCTCCCTTTCTATCAATAATATGCAAGTCAAATTCTTGGAGCAAGAGAACCCATCTAACGAGTCTAGGCTTAGCATCTTTCTTTTCCATAAGATATTTAATGGCAACATGATCAGTGTGAATAGTAACTTTGGAATCAACAATATAAGGTCTAAACTTATCACATGCAAACACAACTGCTAAGAATTCTTTTTCAGTGGTAGCATAATTTCTCTGGGCAGTATCAAGAGTCTTACTAGCATAATGGATAACATTCAATTTCTTATCGACTCTTTGCCCTAAAACAGCACCTATAGCGTAATCACTAGCATCACACATAATTTCAAAAGATAAATTCCAATCAGGTGGCTGAACAATAGGTGTTGTGATCAAGGCTTTCTTAAGTGTTTCAAATGCGTCTACACAATCATCATCAAAGACAAAAGGAATATCTTTTTGCAATAAATTAGTCAGAGGCCTAGAGATTTTAGAAAAGTCCTTAATGAACCTCCTATAAAAACCGGCATGACCAAGGAAACTTCTTATATCTTTTATGTCCTTGGGACATGGCATCTTTTCAATAGCATCAACTTTGGCTTTATCAACTTCAATACCTCTCTCGGAGATCTTGTGCCCCAAGACAATGCCTTCATTAACCATAAAGTGACACTTATCCCAATTCAGGATGAGACTAGTGTCCTTGCATCTCTACAAAACTCGATCAAGGTTTCTCAAACAATCATCAAAAGAGGATCCATAGACGGAGAAGTCATCCATGAACACCTCACAAATCTTTTCACAAAAATCAGAAAATATAGCCATCATGCATCTTTGAAAGGTAGCAGGTGCATTACATAAACCAAAAGGCATACGTCTATAAGCGAAAGTACCAAAAGGGCAGGTAAAAGTAGTTTTAGATTCGTCCCCCGCAGACACACGTATTTCAGAGAAGCCAGAATAACCATCTAGAAAGCAAAAATATGTGTGTTTGGATAACCTTTCTAGCATTTGATCAATAAAAGGTAAAGGGTAATGATCTTTCTTAGTAGATTTATTTAACTTACGGAAATCAATTACCATCCTATAGCCTGTAATAATTCTTTGCGGGATCAATTCATCTTTATCATTAGGAACAACGGTAATACCTCCCTTTTTAGGGACACAATGGACAGGGCTTACCCATTCACTATCAGCAACGAGATAAATAATACCTGCCTCAAGGAGTTTTAGAATCTCCTTTCTTACCACTTCCTTCATTTTCGGATTTAATTGTCTTTGAGGATCTCTAACAGGTTTGGTATCTTTCTCCACTGAAATTTTATGTTGACATAATGTGGGACTAATGCCCTTAAGATCATCCAGAGTATATCCAATAGCAGCTCGGTGCTTCTTCAGAGTTTTCAATAATCTTTCTTCTTCTTTCTCTGAAAGGTTAGCACTAATAATAACAGGATATATTTCTTTTTCATCAAGATAAGCATACTTGAGATTATCAGGTAAGGGTTCGAGTTCAAACGCGGGATCACCCTTGGGTGGAGGGGGATCCCCAAGAATTTCAACGGGAAGATTATGTTTTAGCATAGGTTCTTGTTTAAGGAATACTTCATCTATTTCTTCCCTTTCCTTCATAAACATATCGTTTTCATGGTCTAGCAAATATTGTTCTAACGGATCAGTTGGAGGAACAGCAATGGAAGCAAGACCAATAATCTCATCCTTACTAGATGATTCCTTTTCACGATGTTGTCTACTAAACTTAGCAAAATTAAACTCATGAGACATACCATCTAAGCCAACAATGACAATATTCTTTTCACAATCAATCTTAGCACTAGCAGTATGCAAGAAAGGTCTACCAAAAATAATGGGACAAAAATCATCTTGTGGGGAACCGAGAACAAGAAAATCAGCAGGGTATTTAATCTTTCCACACAAGACTTCAACATCTCCAACAATCCCAAAAGGTTTAATGGTGTCCCTATTAGTGTTGGGGATATAACTATTTGAGTAAGCCGCCCAGGAGGGGCCGGGTTACGCAAAGAAGACTTACCAAAGAGAAGGCCCAAGACCAAAGCATGAAGATGACGGTTCATGGAGGGCTTAAAGCCCACAGGCGACTTAAGGCCCGTTGTAGTAAACCGTCATAATAATATTACTTGTATCATAAGGTAGATTTAACTAGTCACCGAGCCGGACATTGTTTATAAGCCAACCAGGACTCTGTAAGCGGCAGGGCGTCCACCCGTGTATATAAGGGGACGATCCGCTAGCGGCTTAGGGAAAAAGAAACAACTCATTGAGAGCCAGGCATAGCATATCTCGCTCCCTGGTCATCGAAACATCAATACCAACCCAACTAGACGTAGGCCTTACCTTCACCGTAAGGGGCCGAACTAGTATAAAAGCCTCTCGTGTCCTTTGTCCTGATTAACCCCTTCAAGCTTCCTAGTTGCGATGGCTCCACAACTAAGTCCTTTCACGAGGACATCTGACGTGACAATTCCACGACAGTTGGCGCCCACCGTGGGGCCAACGCATGGTGGATTTGAGTTCTTGAAGGGCAACTTCAAAGGGCTCAAGGGATACGTAGTGGGCCGGATGACCAAGAGTCGTCGTGGCAAGATCTACATCGACGACGAAGCCTGGGGCCCTGACACCGGCTCAATTGAGTATGGGTACCGGGTCCCCTTCGGAGGGATCCACGTCTTAATCGGCCGGATTGGTGAGCCAGGGCCTAAGCCGGACAACTGCACCGACCTCGTCGAGACGGCTCAGCGTGCGAAACCCGCCCGAGCTCAACCTGGCATGAAGCGTGTCTTTGTGGGCTGCGTCCACGGAGAAGAGCTTTCTGAAGGACCTGAAGATGGTGGTGAGACGGCCGTCCACTCTGACGGTGATTCGTCCGCCGGTTCAATAGATTCTCTGTATCAAGTTCAAGACGGTGTGCTCGGTGGCTGTTCCGATGGTTTTAGTATTCCGGACCCCTGTGAGTCGCCGAATTGGGCAGGAGTCTTCATGGCTGGGACTCAACCCGGCCAAAACTCTACAGCCGCGGCTGCAATTACGTCCGGGTTAGGAGCGGCCGGGGCAGGAGGCCCTGTGCGCCCGCCGGCTCAAGTGCTGATAGACCTCATGGACAAGCTTATGGCCCTGTTAACCGCCACGGTTATCCCTATGAACAAAGATGAGCATGACGCAGAGGTGGCAGGGGTACGTGAGGAGATAGCTCAGGCCAAGGAGGCCTTGGCAGCTGGGGATACTAGACTGGCTACGGAGCGGGCGGCTCTCGACGCCCGGGCACAGCGGTTGCAGTCAAAGGCTTACCAGCTCACGATGAGCTTAAATGCGTCCAATGAGGTAATGAGGAGGAGACACCAGAAGACCCAATCCCGGTTACCTCCGAATTACGACCCTAGGGTTCTTTTTGCTACACCCGGAGCCGGCCCATGTAACCCGCCCGATGCTAATCAGTTTATGACATCCGGAGCAGGAGGACCGGCTCAGCATCGAGAGATGTCACCTCCTCATATGAGCATGGCACCACCGCGTTATGTGCCGATACCGGAGGGTCACTTTTCCAACCCCATGGAGAATTTAATCACAGTGTCAGCGCGTCTAGCGGCTCTTCCAGTAGACGGTGATGATCCAACAGCGATGGAGACCCGTAGGATCAGGGAACTTGTCCAGATGGCCCTGGCTCAGCAAGAGACCTATTCTTATAGCCGGGATAGGATTCATTCAACCCCTCCGCCTTGGTTAGCACCGCCTCGACAGAATCGGAGCCTGAGTTACAGCAGGCACATGGAGTCCGAAGCCTTGTCAAGAAACGCCCAACGCCATGACCAACATGGTGGCTATAACCCGGTGCAAGACCGAGTACGTCAGGAGAACGAGCGGGCGGCTCAGCTGGCTGCTCAACAGGCGGTTCAATAGGCGGCTCATCAAGATATTCCAGAGTATCCAACGACTTCTATTGAGATGGGAGTAGCCACCAGAACCAGTGGTGTTCCTTGTTTAATACCGGCTTTGCGCAACATGCGCCTGCCCAAGGACTTCAAGGGACCTCGAAAGGTGCCGAATTACACGGCCGACTTACAGCCTGGAGCATGGATTGAGAGCTATGAGATGGCCATGGAGCTGTTGGAGGTTAGTGACATGGCAATGGCTAAATACTTCACCATGATGTTAGATGGGACGGCCCGGTCTTGGCTAAAAGGTTTACCACCCAATTCCATTGGTTCGTGGGAGGATTTGAAAGCCCGTTTTATCCAGAACTTCAAGGACACCTGTAAGCAGTCTATGTCGATCGTGGACTTGACGAATTGTAAGCAGGGGGAGGGTGAATCCACCACCCATTGGGTACGCCAAGTCAAGGAGATAATTCATTCATCTGATAAGATGGATGCCGGCTCTGCAGTCCTCATGTTGGAGAAAAATTGCAACTTTGAACCGCTGAGGCAGAAATTGGGGCGCCTTAAGCGTGACTGCAGCAATATGGGAACGCTGATGGAGGCTTTAGTCAAATATGCCGATTCTAATAGTACCAAGCACCCCGCGTCTGACAATGAGAAGACATGGAAGGGAAAAAGGAACGGTAATGGAAAGGGTCAACAGCACAACCCGTGGAATCAAAGCGGCAATAAGCGTAAGGCGGACGGCAACCCGGAGCTTGTAGCCAACGCTAGTACATAGGGTAACAATCAGAGACGTAAGGGTAAGTGGCCTCGATCCGGCAGGTCAGGTCCATCTCTTGAACAGCTACTCAATGAGCCTTGCCCAAAACACGGCACCCGAGAGCACCCCGCTACGCACCTGTGGAAGGATTGTGCGATCATGAAGGTGTTTAAAAATTCCAATACCTTTGATGGTAGTCATGGACCTGGTTGCGGTTCAGGGGCTGGCGGCTTTCGTGGCCCGGGCGGTGGTTCAAATTCCGGTTTTGAAGGACAGTCGGGTGGAAATAATCAGCAGCAAGCTGGTCAGGGAGGACAACAGCAGCAGCAGTCAAGTTATCAGAGCCAGCCAAAATAGTTGAGCGGTGGGCAGTACCATGTGTTTACCACTAGCCTACGCAAACGTGACCAGAAGGTTCATGAGAGGGCTGTAAATTCGGTTGAGACGGTGGTCCCTCGTTATATGAGATGGTCAGAGCAACCCATCATTTGGAGCAGAGAGGATCACCCTTCATGAGTCGATAATCCGGGTCAGTTAGCCTTGGTGGTAGCACCCCAGGTTGGTGGATATAAATTCACTATGGTACTCATGGACGGAGGTAGCAGCATCAATATCCTCTATTATGAGACTTTCCAACGCATGGGGTTGACTGAGAAGAATCTGAGAACATCCAATACTGTTTTTCATGGGGTGGTTCCAGGCAAGTCGGCTTACCCAGTTGGCAAGATTGAATTGGAGGTGGCCTTTGGAGATGAGTATGATTCCAGGGCTGAGAAGTTGACGTTTGAAGTGGTCAAAATCAGGAGTCCATATCACACTCTGTTTGGGCGACCGGCTTACGCTAAGTTTATGGCACAGCCGTGTTACTATTACTTACAGCTCAATATGCCGGGTTACAAGGCCACCATCACTATGCATGGGAGTCGAAAGGTGGCCTTGGAATGTGAAGAAGGCGATGCGGCTTACGCTGAGACGGCCTGTGCCGCGGAGGAGCTCAAATTCTATCAAGACAATGTTGACCCAGCGGATATGACCTCCCTCAAAAAACCAACTACTGAGCATGACCCGACGTTAAAGTTTAAATCGGCCGCTGAGACAAAGCTTGTTGACTTTACCCCGGGAGACGCATCTAAGCAGTTCAGTATCAGTGCCAATTTGGATCCTAAATAGGAAAGCGCGCTCATCGAGTTCATCCATGAGAACTGGGACATCTTTGCATGGAAACCTTCTGACATGCCGGGTGTACCTCGGTAACTCGCTGAGCGCACTCTCAATATTGATCCGAAGTATAAGCCGGTCAGGCAGTTTCTCCGATGATTCAACGAAGAGAGACGGAAAGCTATTGGGGAAGAGGTTGCTCGGCTCTTAGCGGCCGGGTTTATTGTTGAAGTTTTTCACCCGGAGTGGTTGGCTAACCCGGTGTTGGTGCTTAAGAAGAACGGCACTTGGCGGATGTGTGTGGATTACACGGGCTTAAACAAGGCTTGTCCGGCTGATCCCGTTGCTCTCCCCCGTATTGATCAAATCATTGATGCTACGGCAGGTTGTGAACATTTGAGCTTCTTGGATGCTTACTCTGGTTATCATCAGATCAAGATGGCAGTTAAGGACCAGGAGAAGACAGCTTTCATCACTCCGTTTGGAGCCTTGTGTTATGTATCTATGCCGTTTGGACTCAAGAGTGCCCAGGCGACTTATCAGCGATGTGTGCAGAACTGTTTGCACGATCAGATTGGGCGTAATGTTCATGCTTATGTGGATGACATCGTGGTGAAATCCAGAGAAAAGGAAACCTTAATATCCGACTTGAGAGAGACCTTTGACAATATCCGGGTTTACAAGATGATGCTTAACCCGGCCAAGTGTGTGTTTGGTGTACCTGCAGGCAAGCTCTTGGGATTTCTGGTGTCGAATAGAGGCATTGAAGCTAATCCGGAGAAGATCACGACGATTACCTCTCTGTCTAAGCCGGCGTGTATCAATGATGTTCAGCGCCTGGCGGGACGTGTTGCTGCTTTAAGCCGGTTCATAAGCCAGTTAGGGGAGAAGGCCTTAACGCTATATCAGATGATGAAGAAAACAGACACTTTCGTCTGGAGCGATGCTGCTAACACTACCTTTGAAGATTTAAAGAGACAATTGTCTGAGCCACCGGTTCTTGCGGATTCCATTGATAGAGAGCCGCTATTGTTATATGTGGCTGCTAACTCACGGGCCGTCAGTGTTGCCATCGTGGTGGAGCATAAGGAGGCAGGCAGGGAGCATCCGGTTCAACGGCCAGTTTACTACATCAGCGAGGTGCTCATTGAGTCTAAACAAAGGTATCCACATTGGCAGAAGCTTGTTTACGGTATGTTCATGGCAAACCAGAAGCTGAAGCAGTACTTCCAAAGTCACCCTATAACGGTGGTAAGTTCAGCTCCTTTGGGGGACATCATTCTGAACAGGGAAGCCACAGGACGAATCGCCACGTGGGCCATTGAGCTTGGGCCTTATGATTAGAAGTATATGCCCCGTACTGCCATCAAGTCTCAGGCCTTGGTGGATTTTATCAATGATTGGACAGAGTTGCAGGCACCTGAGGAGAAGCCGGACAATACGTATTGGATTATTTACTTTGATGGGTCCAGGCAGTTAGAAGGATCAGGGGCTGGAGTTGTCTTAACTTCCCCTCGAGGTGACAAATTTCATTATGTGCTCCGGCTCATGTTTCCCTGTACTAACAACGTAGCTGAATACGAGGCCTTGCTCCATGGTCTCAGGATGGCTAAGGAGATGAATTTAAGCCGGGTTAGGTGCTTGGGCGACTCAGACCTCGTGGCTCAATAGGTTTCAGGCACGTGGGATTCTAAGGATCCCCTTATGGCGGCTTATCATCGTGAAGTGGATGCTGTAGCTGGGTACTTCAAAGGGTATCAGGTGGAGCACATTGATAGAAGGAAGAATGAGGCGGCTGATGCGTTAAGCCGGTTGGGCTCTCAGCGTAAGCCGGTGCCGCGTAACACCTTTCTTGACGTTCTGCATAATCCTTCTATCAAGGTACCTACAGAGGAAGAGCTTGCAGTGCCAGACCCGGAGGCACAGTTGGTAGCCGCACTTCACGTCATCCCAGATTGGACGTTGCCATACTTGGCTTATATGACCCGGGGAGAGCTACCTGAGGATGAGACCTTGGCGAGACAAATTGTCAGGAGGTCCAAATCCATGACAATTGTTAATGGCGAGTTACATCATCTCAGTGTCACAGGGGCGTTCCAGCATTGTGTCTCACCTGTAGAGGGTCAAGAGATACTTAGAGAGATCCATGAAGGGGATTGTGGTCATCATGCCGGCTCGAAATCTCTTGTGGCCAAGGCCTTCCGTCATGGTTTTTATTTGCTGACAGCTCATGCTGATGCAGAGGATCTTGTTAGCAAATGTGAAGGATGTCAAAAATTCTCACGACGAGCTCATATGCTGGCTCAAGAATTGAGGATGATTCCAATTACTTGGCCGTTCGCAGTCTGAGGGCTTGACATGGTGGTACCCTTCAAAAGATCTAAGGATAAAAAGACACACCTGCTGGTGGCAGTGGATAAATTCACAAAGTGGATTGAGGCAGAGCCGGTCAGTCAGTGTGATGCAGCCACAGCAGTTCAGTTCATCAACAAGGTGATCTTTCACTTTGGTTTTCCACATAGCATCATAACTGATAATGGCACTAATCTCTCTAAGGGTGCCATGGAAGAATTCTGTCAACGGGAGCATATCCGGCTTGACGTTTCGGCTGTTGCTCATCCTCAATCCAATGGTCAAGCAGAAAGAGCTAATCAGGAGATCTTAAGGGGTATCAAACCACGACACTTGGTCCCCTTACAGCAGACTCCGGGTTGTTGGGTGGAAGAGTTACCCTCCGTGCTGTGGAGCATCAACACTATGCCTGACAGATCCACGGGTTATACACCTTTTTTCATGGTTAATGGAGCAGAGGCAGTCCTGCCAAGTGATATCTGTTGGGAAACGTAGCAGAAATTCAAAATTTTCCTACGTGTCACCAAGATCTATCTACGGAGAAACCAGCAACGAGGGGAAGGAGAGTGCATCTACATACCCTTTTAGATCGCTAAGCGGAAGCGTTCAAGAGAACGGAGTTGAAGGAGTCGTACTTGTCGTGATCCAAATCACCAGAGATCCTAGTGCCGAACGGACGGCACCTCCGCGTTCAACACACGTGCAGCCCGGTGACGTCTCCCATGCCTTGATCCAGCAAGGAGAGAGTGAGAGGTTGGGGAAGACTCCGTCCAGCAGCAGCACGACGGCGTGGTGGTGGTGGAGTGTGGCAATCCTGCAGGGCTTCGCCAAGCACCGCGGGAGAGGAGGAGTACTTGGGAGAGGGGGAGGGCTGCCCCAGAACTTGGGGTGCGGCTGCCCTCCCACCCCTCCATTTTTTATAGTTTGGGAGAGAAGGGGGCCGCCCCCCTAGATCCCATCTAGGGTTGGGGGCGGCGGCCAAGGGGGGGAGGAGTGCCTCCCAAGTCAAGTGGAGGCCCTCCCCCTTAGGGTTTCCCCTCTCCCATGCGCATGGGTCTTGGGGGGGCTGGTGCCCCTGGCCCATTAAGGCTAGGGCGCCCCCTTGCAGCCCATGCTGCTGTATTGGACGTGGTGGAACAATTTCCGGACCTCCGGACCCCTCCGGAATCCTCCGGAACCTTCTGGAAGCTTCCCGGTACAATACCAGAAAAACCTGAACTTTTCCCAGAACCCGAACAACAACTTTCCATATATAAATCTTTACCTCCGAACCATTCCGGAACTCCTCGTGACGTCCGGGATCTCATCTGGGACTCCGAACAACATTCGGTAACCATGTATATCTATTCCATATAACCCTAGCGTCATCGAACCTTAAGTGTGTAGACCCTACGGGTTCGGGAACCATACAGACATGACCGAGACGTTCTCCGGTCAATAACCAACAGCGGGATATGGATACCCATGTTGGCTCCCACATGTTCCACGATGATCTCATCGGATGAACCACGATGTCGAGGATTCGATCAATCCCGTATACAATTCCCTTTGTCTAGCGGTATTGTACTTTCCCGAGATTTGATCGTCGGTATCCCGATACCTTGTTCAATCTCGTTATCGGCAAGTCTCTTTACTCGTTCCGTAACACATCATCCCATGATCAACCCCTTGATCACATTGTGCACATTATGATGATGTCCTACCGAGTGGGCCCAGAGATACCTCTCCGTCGACCAGAGTGACAAATCCCAGTCTCGATTCGTGCCAACCCAACATACACTTTCAGAGATACTCGTAGTGCACCTTTATAGCCACCCAGTTACGTTGTGACGTTTGGTGCACGCAAAGCATTCCTACGGTATCCGGGAGTTGCACAATCTCATGGTCTAAGGAAATGATACTTGACATTAGAAAAGCTTTAGCATACGAACTACGATCTTTGTGCTAGGCTTAGGATTGGGTCTTGTCCATCACATCATTCTCCTAATGATGTGATCCCGTTATCAACGACATCCAATGTCCATGGTCAGGAAACCGTAACCATTTGTTGATCAACGAGCTAGTCAACTAGAGGCTTACTAGGGACATGGTGTTGTCTATGTACCCACACATGTATCTGAGTTTCCTATCAATACAATTATAGCATTGATAATAAACGATTATCATGAACAAGGAAATATAATAATAATAACTAATTTATTATTGCCTCTAGGGCATATTTCCAACAGTCTCCCACTTGCACTAGAGTCAATAATCTAGTTCACATCGCCATATGATTAACACTCACAGGTCACATCACCATGTGACCAACATCCAAAGAGTTTACTAGTGTCAGTAAACTAGTTCACATCATCATGTGATTAAGACTCAATGAGTTATGGGGTTTGATCATGTTTTGCTTGTGAGAGAGGTTTTAGTCAACGGGTCTGCAACATTCAGATCCGTATGTACTTCGCAAATCTCTAGGTCATATTGTAAATGCTGCTTCCACGCTCCACTTAGAGCTATTCCAAATGGTTGGTCCACTATACGTATCCGGTTTGCTACTCAGAGTCACTCGGATAGGTGTTAAAGCTTGCATCGACGTAACCCTTTACGCCGAACTCTTTATCACCTCCATGATCGAGAAACATGTCCTTATTTACTCCAAGGACAATTTTTTTTGACTGCTGTCCAATGATCCCCATTCCTGGATCATTCTTGTAACCCTTGACTGATTCATGGCAAGGCACACTTCCGGTGCGGTACACAACATAGCATACTATAGAGCCTACGTCTGAAGCATAGGGGACGACCTTCGTCCTTTTTCTCTCTTCTGCCGTGGTCGAGCTTTAACTCTTAACTTCATACCTTACAACTCAGGCAAGAACTCCTTCTTTGACTGGTCCATCTTGAACACCTTCAAGATCATGTCAAGGTATGTGCACATTTGAAAGTACTATTAAGCATTTTGATCTATCTTATAGATCTTGATGCTTATTGTTCAAGTAGCCTAATCCAGGTTTTTTATTGAAAAACACTTTTCAAATAACCCTATATGCTTTCCAGAAATTCTACATCATTTCGGATCAACAATATGTCAACAACATATACTCATCAGAAATTCTATAGTGCTCCCACTCACTTCTTTGGAAATACAAGTTTCTCATAAACTTTGTATAAACCCAATTTTTTTGATCATCTCATCAAAGCGTACATTCCAACTCCGAGATGCTTACTCCAGTCCTAAGAAGGATTGCTGGAGCTTTGCATACTTATTAGCGTCTTTCAGGATTGGCAAAACCTTCTGGTTGTATCACATACAACCTTTCCTCAAGTATAACATCGAGGAAACAATGTTTTGACATCCTATATGCAAGATTTCATAAATCATGCAGTAATTGCTAATATAATCCCAACAGATTCTTAGCATCGCTACGAGTGAGAAAGTCTCATCGTAGTCAACTCCTTGAACTTGTCGGAAAACATCTTAATGACAAGTCGAGCTTTCTTAATGGTGATACTTACCATCATTGTCTGTCTTTCTTTTAAAATCCATCTGTACCCAACGGCCTTACGACCATCAAGTATTTCTTCCAAAGTCATGGATCCTTTCTCGGATTTTATGGCCTCGAGCCATTCGTCGGAATCCGGGCCCACCATCGCTTCTCCATAGCTCGTAAGTTCATTGTTGTCTAGCAACATGACCTTCAAGACAGGATCACCGTACTACTCTGAAGTAGTACCTGTCCTTGTCGTCCTACGAGGTTTGGTAGTGACTTGATCTGAAGCATTATGATCACTATCATCAGCTTCCACTTCAATTGGTGTAGGTGCCACAGGAACATCTTCCTGTGCCCTGCTACACACTAGTTGAAGTGATGATTCAACAACCTCATCAAGTCTCCACCATCCTCCCACTCAATTCTTTCGAGAGAAACCTTTCCTCGAGAAAGGACCCGATTTAAGAAACAATCCCTATTGCTTTTGGATCTGAATTAGGAGGTGTACCCAACTGTTTTGGGTGTCCTATGAAGATGCATTTTTATCCGCTTTGAGTTCCAGCTTATCAACCTGAAACTTTTTCACATAAGCGTCGCAGCCCCAAACTTTTAAAGAAACGACAAATTAGGTTTCTCCAAACCATAGTTCAAACGGTGTCATCTCAACGGAATTACGTGGTGCCCTATTAACGTGAGTGTGGTTGTCTCTAATGCCTAACCCATGAACGATAGTGGTAATTCGATAAGAGACATCATGGTATGCACCATATCCAATAGGGTGCAACTATGATGTTCGGACACACCATCACACTATGGTGTTCCAGGCAGTATTAATTGTGAAACAATTTCCACAATGTCTTAATTGCGTGCCAAAGCTCGTAACTCAGATACTCATCTCTATGATCATATCATAGACATTTTATCCTCTTGTCACGATGATCTTCTACTTCACTCTGAAATTACTTGAACCATTCAATAATTCAGACTTATGTTTCATGAAGTAAATATACTCAGTATCTACTTAAATCATCCGTGAAGTAAGAACATAACGATATTCACTGCATGCCTCAACACTCATTGGACTGCACACATCAAAATGTGTTACTTCCAACAAGTTGCTGTCTTGTTCCATCTTACTGAAAACGAGGCTTTTTAGTCATCTTTCCCATGTGGTATGATTTGCATATCTCAAGTGATTCAAAATCAAGTGAGTCCAAACGATCCATCTGCATGGAGTTTCTTCATGCGTATACACCAATAGACATGGTTCGCATGTCTCAAACTTTTCAAAATGAGTGAGTCCAAAGATCCATCAACATGGAGATTCTTCATGCGTTTTACACCAATATGACTTACATGGTAGTGCCACAAGTAAGTGGTACTATCATTACTACCTTATATCTTTTGGCATGAAAATGTGTATCACTACGATCGAGATTTCAATAAACCATTCATTTTAGGTGCAAGACCATTGAAGGTATTATTCAAATAAACAGAGTAACCATTATTCTCCTTAAATGAATAACCGTACTGCGATAGACATAATCCAATCATGTCTATGCTCAACGCAAACACCAAATCTCGATGGTAGAGGGAGCGTGCGATGCTTGATCACATCAACCTTGGAAACACTTCCAGCACATATCGTCAGCTCACCTTTAGCTAGTCTCCGTTTATTCCGTAGCTTTTATTTCGAGTTACTAACACTTAGCAACCGAACTGGTATCTAATACCCTGGTGCTTCTAGGAGTACTAGCAAAGTACACATTAACGTAATGTATATCCAATATACTTCTATCGACCTTGCCTGCCTTCTTATCTACCAAGTATCTAGGGTGGTTCTGCTTCAGTGTCTGTTCCTCTCATCATAGAAGCACTTAGTCTCGGGTTTGGGTTCAACCTTGGGTTTCTTCACTGGAGCAACAACTGATTTTCCGTTTCATGAAGTACCCCTTCTTGACCTAGCCCTTCTTGAAACTAGTGGTTTCACTAACCATCAACAATTGATGCTCCTTCTTGATTTCTACATTCGCGGTGTCGAACATGGCGAATAGCTCAAGGATCATCATATCTATCCTTGTTATGTTATAGTTCATCACGAAGATCTAGTAGCTTGGTGGCAATGTCTTTGGGGAAACATCACTATCTCATCTGGAAGATCAACTCCCACTCGATTCAAGTGATTGTTGTACCCAGACAATCTGAGTACAAGCTCAACGATTGCGATCTTCTCCCTTAGTTTGTAGGCTAGAAAACTCATCGGAGGTCTCATACCTCTTGACGTGAGCACGAGCCTGAAATCCCAATTTCAGCTCTTGGCACATCTCATATGTTCTGTGACATTTCAAAAATGTCTTCGGTGCCTCAACTCTAAACCGTTTAACTGAACTATCACGTAGTTATCAAAACGTGTATGTCCGATGTTCGCAACATCCATAGACGATGTTCGAGGTTCAGCACACTGAGCGGTGCATTAAGGACATAAGCTTTCTATTGTCCGCATAATCGCTACTGTCAACTTTCAACTATATTTTCTCTAGGAACATATCTAAAACAGTAGAACTAAAGCGCGAGCTACGACATAATTTGCAAAGGGATTTTGACTATGTTTAGGATAATTAAGTTCATCTCATGAACTCCCACTCAGATAGACATCCCTCTAGTCATCTAAGTGATTACATGATCCGAGTCAACTAGGCCGTGTCCGATCATCACGTGAGATGGACTAGTCATCATCGGTGAACATCTTCATGTTGATCATATCTACCATAAGACTCATGCTCGACCTTTCGGTCTCTTGTGTTCCGAGGCCATGTCTGTACATGCTAGGCTTGTCAAGTTAACCTAAGTGTTTCGCGTGTGTAAATCTGGCTTACACCTGCTGTATGTGAACGTTAGAATCTATCACACCCGATCATCATGTGGTGCTTCGAAACGACGAACTTTCGCAATGGTGCACAGTTAGGGGGAACACTTTCTTGAAATTTTAATAAGGGATCATCTTATTTACTACCGTCGTTCTAAGCAAATAAGATGTACAAACATGATAAACATCAAATGCAATCAAATAGTGACATGATATGGCCAATATCATTTTGCTCCTTTTGATCTCCTTCTTCGGGGCTCCACGATCATCATCGTCACCGGCATGACACCATGATCTCCATCATCGTGTCTTCATGAAGTTGTCTCTCCAACTATTACTTCTACTACTATGGCTACCGGTTAGCAATAAAGTAAAGTAATTACATGGCGTTGTTCAATGACACGCATGTCATACAATAAACTAAGACAACTCCTATGGCTCCTGCCGGTTGTCATACTCATCGACATGCAAGTCGTGATTCCTATTACAAGAACATGATCAATCTCATACATCACATATCATTCATCACATTCTTCTTGGCCATATCACATCACATAGCATACCCTGCAAAAACAAGTTAGACGTCCTCTAATTGTTGTTTGCATGTTTTACGTGGCTGCTATGGGTTTCTAGCAAGAACGTTTCTTACCTACGCAAAACCACAACGTGATATGCCAATTGCTATTTACCCTTCATAAGGACCCTTTTCATCGAATCCGTTCCGACTAAAGTGGGAGAGACTGGCACCCTCTAGCCACCTTATGCACCAAGTGCATGTCAGTCGGTGGAACCTGTCTCACATAAGAGTACGTGTAAGGTCGGTCCGGGCCGCTTCATCCCACAATACCGTTGAAACAAGATTGGACTAGTAACGGTAAGCATATTGAACAAAATCAACGGCCACAACTACTTTGTGTTCTACTCGTGCAAAGAATCTACGCAATAGACCTCGCTCATGATGCCACTGTTGGGGAACGTAGCAGAAATTCAAAATTTTCCTATGTGTCACCAAGATCTATCTATGGAGAAATCAGCAACGAGGGGAAGGAGAGTGCATCTACATACCCTTGTAGATCGCTAAGCGGAAGCGTTCAAGAGAATGGGGTTGAAGGAGTCGTACTCGTCGTGATCCAAATCACCGGAGATCCTAGTGCCGAACAGACGACACCTCCGCGTTCAACACACGTGCAGCCCGGCGACGTCTCCCATGCCTTGGTCCAGCAAGGAGAGAGGGAGAGGTTGGGGAAGACTCCGTCCAGCAGCAGCACGACGGCGTGGTGGTGGTGGAGGAGCGTGGCAATCCCGCAGGGCTTCGCCAAGCACCGTGGGAGAGGAGGAGTACTTGGGAGAGGGGGAGGGCTGCGCCAAAACTTGGGGTGCGGCTGCCCTCCCACCCCTCCACTATTTATAGGTTGGGAGAGAAGGGGGCCGGCCCCCTAGATCCCATCTAGGGTTGGGGGCGGCGGCCAAGGGGGGGAGGAGTGCCTCCCAAGTGAAGTGGAGGCCCTCCCCCTTAGGGTTTCCCCTCTCCCATGGTTATGGGCCTTGGGGGGATGGTGCCCCTGGCCCATTAAGGCTAGGGTGGCCCCTTACAGCCCATGCTGCTGTATTGGACGTGGTGGAACAATTTCCGGACCTCCGGACCCCTCCAGAATCCTCCGGAACCTTCTGGAAGCTTCCCGGTACAATACCAGAAAAACCCAAACTTTTCCCGGAACCCGAACAACAACTTTCCATATATAAATCTTTACCTCCGGACCATTCCGGAACTCCTCGTGACGTCCAGGATCTCATCCGGGACTCCGAACAACATTCGGTAACCACGTATATCTATTCCATATAACCCTAGCGTCATCGAACCTTAAGTGTGTAGACCCTACGGGTTCGGGAACCATGCAGACATGACCGAGACGTTCTCCGGTCAATAACCAACAGCGGGATCTGGATACCCATGTTGGCTCCCACATGTTCCACGATGATCTCATCGGATGAACCACGATGTCGAGGATTCGATCAATCCCATATACAATTCCCTTTGTCTAGCGGTATTTTACATGCCCGAGATTCGATCGTCGGTATCCCGATACCTTGTTCAATCTCGTTACCGGCACGTCTCTTTACTCGTTCCGTAACACATCATCCCATGATCAACCCCTTGATCACATTGTGCACATTATGATGATGTCCTACCGAGTGGGCCCAGAGATACCTCTCCGTCAACCGGAGTGACAAATCCCAGTCTCGATTCGTGCCAACCCAACAAACACTTTTCGAGATACCCGTAGTGCACCTTTATAGCCACCCAGTTATGTTGTGACATTTGGTGCACCCAAAGCATCCCCACGGTATCCGGGAGTTGCACAATCTCATGGTCTTAGGAAATGATACTTGACATTAGAAAAGCTTTAGCATACGAACTACGATCTTTGTGCTAGGCTTAGGATTGGGTCTTGTCCATCACATCATTCTCCTAATGATGTGATCCGGTTATCAACGACATCCAATGTCCATGGTCAGGAAACCGTAACCATCTGTTGATCAACGAGCTAGTCAACTAGAGGCTTACTAGGGACATGGTGTTGTCTATGTACCCACACATGTATCTGAGTTTCCTATCAATACAATTATAGCATGGATAATAAACGATTATCATGAACAAGGAAATATAATAATAATAACTAATTTATTATTGCCTCTAGGGCATATTTCCAACAATATCCGGCACGACTCTCCCCGTGTGGCGGCTTATGTTGAGGCTGATAATGAAAAGGCTCGACAGGAGGCACCTGACTTGTTGGATGAAGAGCGAGACTTGGCAATAGCCCGCTCAGTGATTTATCAGCAAGACCTACGTCGCTATCACAGCCGCCGGGTCAGGAGCCGAACATTTCAGGAAGGCGATTTAGTGCTCCGGCTCATCCAGGATCAGCCCGATATGCACAAGTTATCCCCTCCTTGGGAAGGACCCTTTGTGGTCAGCAAGAATCTGCACTGCGGGTCGTACTAGCTCATTGATATTCGAGAGCACAAAGACTCATGTAAGTCGGAGGAGGAGACCCGCCGGCCGTGGAATATAGCCCATCTTCGGCCATACTATACTTAAGCCACCGGCTCTTTAGATGTATATATTTTTTGACAATGTATATATTATATAAAGTAATAAAGCAGGACCTCTGTCCTTTTTTCACCCTCAAAAAAGTGTATGTCTTTTTGACAGGTGGTGGAAACAACCAATAGGGACCGGATCATACCTAAATCCGGCTTTACCTTTGGTCCGGCTTATGATCATATCTGAGTCTAGCCATGATCACTTGGGGGCTTCCTGTTCAAACATAGGTCATATTCGAACCAAAGAGAACATAGCTGTCGATACCCACTTGATCGGCATACTTGCCAAACCTACTTGGGGGCTTCTTGATCATATTTGAATCACAGCTTAACCCCTTTAGGTCTGACGTGGATCGTATCCGAATCCGGTCATTAAACAAATCTTATGGTCACTTGGGGGCTTCCTGTTCGAACATAGGTCGTATTTGAAACAAAGAGAACATAGCTGTCGATACCCACTTGATCGGCATCGCCAAGCCACTGGGGGCTATATGATCGTATCCGAATCTTAGCTTAACCCCTTTGGAACAGTTTACTGATCGTATCTGAATCAGAAGCCTGTAAAGTATTTTGATTATCCTGAAACCTTGTGGAAAGAATTATGAGATGTTTTTTGTCTTGCCGGTTTAATATTCATCACCCCAGGTCGTTAAGTGTCGGGTGAACATCATATGAGCCAGAAAGATTATCCAAGGATCGCAGGTATGCTATTATGCTTAAGTTTAACAAAATATGGTCATAAACTAGCCTATATATCAGTCTGTTGGTTTGTGTCCGGGTTATCAATACTTTCTGTGCAGAATAAAGCGAGCAAAATTTAAAACGCCAAGGAAATAAAGCTAGAAATATATAACAGTGGCGGCTTATGAAAGTATTGAGTGCTAGGACAATGCGCAAAGGCATATCACACATCGGGAAGTTTTTTCTACCCTATTACAAGACTCCCTGAGTCTGAATACATGAAGCATTGTTTTTTACAAAACGCCTGGCGATTCACTCCTTCGGCGGGCTGGAAGGCTCCGAGTTATCCTTCTCCGCTTCTCCGTCGGCTGTTTTGTCCTGGAAAGTTGATGAGGCCCAGTCAATGCCGCTCAAAGCTTCAAACTCAGCTTCATCATCTATTAAACCGACCGGGTCCACTTCAGGGGCAAAAGTATGCTTACAAATTGGAGGGATCAGGCTGATTTGATCATATGGAGCGTTTGGGATTCTCCGGTTCTCACTGTCATAAGCCGGCGCATACTTGCTAAGGTCAGTATTGTTTCCAATAAGGGTTGCCACGGGACGTATGGTCTGGCGCAGGCAGTAAAATCATGGTCATCAAATGCAGTGCCGTCCTCCTTCAGACTTGGGTACCCAAGGGCAAGGTCGGCCGGGTCTAGTTCTAGGAGCCATGCTTTAGCCCGGCTCAATGCGGCCACGGCCCCGGCTCTTGAGGACGCCTGCCTTAAGTCTTGGATCCGCTGAGGAAGAAAAGCGAGGCTCTTCAACACGTCTTGCAGAAGGCGGGGATGTGGAATTGATAAAGCGACAACGGCCAAGGCGCGTTGTGACCCGGAGTATAGCTGTTCCACTAAGGTGTAAACTGCTTTAAGCTTGATCAGCATGTTATGCTTCAGATTGGTACTCCTGGGGCCTGTATGTGCATAAGCATAACCGTCAGCCGGAAGTAATTAATGCAAGAGTCATTATAAGGCTACAATGTTTAAGGCTGTTTCACAATAACTTACCGAAGATGGCTGAGACCATTTGAGGTATCTGCTGTTTTAAGTCAGACAACTCGGTTGTTGCTTCCGCAAGAGATGCTTCGGCTGTTTCGGCCCGAGTCACCAGGGAAGCCTTCTCATCAGCCCAAGTTTTCTTCTCCGACTCAAATTTCTTCTTTAGTTTCTCATTTTCAGAGACACTGAATTCAAATTTTGAGTTAGCCTTCTGTGTCTCAAGTTCTTGAGTTTCCAAACGACTCTTCAGGACCGCAAGCTCTGATTCAAACTGACTTATGGCAGCCTGCATTGACACTAGATTATGGTAAGGATTATAAGGTAACATTCAAGTCCCAAGCACCTTACAAGTAAAGATACTTGACACTTGGGGGCTAATGTATGCTGAAGAATTTTAACCTTCTCTTGCCGGGTCACATATATTAAAGTCTCAAGCACCTTACAAGTAAAGATACTTGACACTTGGGGGATAATGTGTATTGCAAATTTAAAAGCCTTATGTTATAACCGGGTTAAGTAAATTCTTTTTGAGCCGGATAAGTTAACAGGTCAAGAAGATTTCTAAAGTCTACAACATATTTGTTCAATAAGCAATAGACTTGGGGGCTGGTACAGTATGTAAGACTCAGGTAAAAAGTATAAGTAATACCTCAGATTTGTGTTGTATTTGTTTCACCATGTCAATTTCCAGGTCACGGCTATTATGCACTTGATTCAGATAGCCCGAGACTATATCACCAATGCTTAAGTGAGTATAATCAGTAATGTCCTGCTTGGCTTTTCGGCGTTGGGCAAATTCTTCCTTGGCGGTACATTTGGCAAGGACGGTAGGCCGCCCTGGTTCAACAAACTGAGACTTCACAATCTCAACTTCCGGTTCATTTGTTTTGACCGGGCTAGGAGTCTCCGGGTCACTTGTGTGGAGAGTATCTTCGGCAGGTGGATCAGAAGTTGGCATTGGAATATCAGAAGCCGGATCAGGCGGCGGCTGATGGGCAGAGCTATCTGGAGCAGACGTATTAATCACCGGTTCAGCTACGACCGGTTCTTCGGATGGCTTATTCTTCTTTGCCCGTTTACTGGGCTTCACTTGCATGCTGTTAACAAAAGCAGAAGGATGAATACGCAAGCATGGGTAAAGTAAAAGGTGCATAAGTTTACATTACCCGGGAGCAGTTTTGAAAGTCGGCATATTTGATTGCATGGATTCGCCGGAAGAAGGAGAGATATCCTGATAATTGGAGTCAGATGAATTGAGAGGTTGACGAATTAAGCCCGCTAAAGGTAAGACAGAACGTAAATCGGAGATAACCTCAGTCCGACGCTTCCTGGTTATGTCAGGTAAGCTGGATGAGAGTTCCGCATCCTTGTTGTTCCGGGTGTGCCTCTGGTTCTCAAGCTGTTGTTGCTTCAAAAGAAATTGAGGATCTTGATAAGCAAGAGCATGTGAAAATCTTACTTTCCGGGTCACCCTTCGGGTCTTTTTCTTTGGCAAAGGCTCTGAGTCGGAGGAGATTATAGTTACCTCTTCATTGGCTGCTCGACTGTTTCCCGTATCCTCCTAAAAGGGATAGAATGTCAGATAGGTAAGGACAAGGGAAGTAATAACATTTTTTAAGATTACCTCTTCATCATCCAAAGAACTGTCCTCCAATCTGAGTAAGTCGGAGGCATTGGGTTTCTTCTTCTTTGAGGTTCCCGCCTTGGCGGCTTTTCTTTCGGCTTTCTTGGTCGTCCTGGCTTGTTTGGCAGCCTCATGGTCATATTTGGCTTTCCAGAAGTTATCCTCGGCCTGTGGAAAAGGATAAGGAATTATGAGTGCCAAGAAAGGTATAATATAGCAATAAGTATTTATTACGATTGATAACTTACTGCAGGGGCCGGGTTATTCTTGCAGAAGGGAAGTAAGCCGAAGGCATTGCTCGTCACAGTGCCCTCCTTCAGCAGCAACTGGGTCGTAGCATCCACCACGTCATCTGGTAAGTCGTTAGGGCTATGGCGTAACGGGTCATTCTTTTCGCCTGTATAAGTACACATTAAGCCGGGACGGCGGCTTAATGGAAGTACTCGCCAAGTGACCCAGACTCGGACCAGATCGATGCCGTTTAAACCATTTCCTAAGATAGCTTTGATCTTCTTGATGGTGGGATTGAGAGGCAGACGTTCAACGACTGTCAGCTTGTCTGGTAGCTGATGGTTAGACTCAAGGCGCAGGGCACGAAAGCCGGGCAGAGGCTTCTCATCAGCCAGAGAAGTGTCCTGATAGTAGAACCACGTCTGGTTCCAAGATTTTGGGTGACTCGGCAACTCAGCATAAGGAAAAAGACAGTCTCTCCGTCGCTGGATTGAGATACCGCCAAGCTCAAGACTGGGCCCGTTAGCACGTTCATTTTGCCGGTTCATGTAAAAAAGTTCCATGAACAAAAGCAGACTTGGCTCTTCTCCCAGGTACACCTCGCGGAAGACTTGAAAATTGCAAATATTTGACACGGAATTGGGTCCGATGTCTTGAGGTCTAAGGTCAAAGAAATTCAGAACCTCCCTGAAGAATTTAGAGCCGGGAGGAGCAAATCCACGACTCATATGATCCGTAAAAATTATTACTTCCCCTGCCTTGGGGTGAGGCTTTTCTTCAGACGGGTCAGGGGCACGATATGACATGACCTCCTTTTTTGGAAGATGTCCAGACTTCACAAACTCAGACAGTTTGCTATTGGCAACTATGGATGGAACCCAATTGCAAGTTATAGGGGCCTCGGTAGCCTTAGGAGCCATAACAACAATTGGCCTATGAAAAACCAAGAAGATCCGGTTCAATTTTAACCCGGGAGAAAGATCTTAATTATTCAAGCTGGCGGCTTAATGAGGGGCGTAATGATATAAGGATGACTGTGCAACAATATTTAAGCCGCTACAAGTATCAAGTGCAGTTCAAAATTCTTCCGGGTAATGAGGAGCAATTAAGGTTCTGTGTCATTTATTTAAGCCGGACACCTCGACAGTTGTGTTTAAGGCATTTACGAGAAGAGGTTTTCCGGGTGATAAAAACAAGTTTCACAGATGACAGTTATTACTCTGGATCAAAATATTGCTCTGAAAATAAAAAATTCTAGACCTAAAAACAGGGCAGAGAAGTTCATACACTCGAAGAGGGTTTCCACACAAGGGAAATGAGATCTATTTCTATGCAAGATCAACACAAACAAGCACCGCAGCAGTTCTACGTTGTTTTTACGATCTAAACAGGGTGTTGGAGGAAAGAACTGGCAAGGGTTTGCGTCGGGCGATGATGAACGCCGACGAACTCGACAGAGTCCTAATGCAGATCTAAGAAAGGGAAGGAGAAGAACTCATGGATGCAGATGAGCTGCGGAGGTTCGCCGTCGATCTCTGGTCAGAGTCAGGTTGATGCAGCGGCCCGAGTTGGTGAAGACGAGGGGTTCGACAGCGGCGCCGGCGGAGCTCGAGAGGAAGCAAGAGGAAGAGGATGACTGAAAGAGGAAAGAGTAAAAGACCTAGGTCGCTCTATTTATAAAGGAAGACTGACCGAGATGGCGCAAGAAACGAGGAGGCTGAAACATCATTATCCAGCGGCCCCGACACCTCGATTCTCGGGATGGTCAGTAAAGGCGAAGATCCGTTGGAAGATATGACGGAGTGAAAATAAGTTTTATTGAAGATGACGTCTCGGGGACTTAACCGGGATCCAGATAATGACGTCACGGCGGGTTAAAACATTCATGCAAGACAAAAGACTAAGGACCGTTCCATGAGGTATTTTAAGATTGACATGAACATGTTTAAATCAATCTGGGGCCTAATGTTGGGGATATAACTATTTGAGTAAGCCGCCCAGGAGGGGCCGGGTTATGCAAAGAAGACTTACCAGAGAGAAGGCCCAAGACCAAAGCATGAAGACGACGGTTCATGGAGGTCTTAAACCCACATGCGACTTAAGGCCCGTTGTAGTAAACCGTCATAATAATATTACTTGTATCATAAGGTAGATTTAACTAGTCACCGAGACAGACATTGTTTATAAGCTGGCCGGGACTCTGTAAGCGGCAGGGCGTCCACCCGTGCATATAAGGAGACGACCCACTGGCAGCTTAGGGAAAAATAAACAACTCATCGAGAGCCAGGCATAGCGTATCTCGCTCCCTGGTCATCGGAACATCAATACCAACCCAACTAGACGTAGGCCTTGCCTTCACCGTAAGGGGCCAAACTAGTATAAAAGCCTCTCGTGTCTTTTTTCCTGATTAACCCCTTCAAGCTTCCTAGTTGCGATGGCTCCACAACTAAGTCCTTTCACGAGGACATCTGACGTGACAATTCCACGACAATTAGCAAGCTTAATTGTAACATCAATATCTTCTAATTCAACTGGTGCAATATCGTGCATAATTTCTTTATAAAGATCATAAGGTATCGCGTTAGCACTAGCACCCATATCACATAAGCCATGATAACAATGATCTCCTATTTTAACGGAAATAACAGGCGTGCCTATAACAGGTCTACGTGTCTTAGTATCGGGTCTAGCAATATTAGCAGTTTCACCCACGAAAGAAATAACATGTCCATCTAAGTCTTCATCCAAGAGATCTTTAATCATAGCAATACTAGGTTCAACATTAATTTGCTCAGGAGGTGCATATGTCCTAGTATTACTCTTATGAACAATAGTCGAAGCTTTAACATGATCTTTTATCCTAACAGGAAAAGGAGGTTTTTCAACATAAGTAGGAGGAATAATAGGATCACTATATGTAATAGTCTTTTCTTCGACTGTAATAGGTGCAATTACTTTCACTTCAACAGGCGGATTATATTTAAACCACTTCTCTTTAGGGAGATTAACGTGAGCAGCAAAAGTTTCACAAAAAGTAGCTACTATCTCAGAGTCAAGTCCATACTTAGAGCTAAATCCACGAAAAACATCGGTATCCATAAAAGATTTAACACAATCAAACTTAGGTGTCATACCTGACTCCTTACCATCGTCGGAACCCCAATCTTCAGAGTTGCGTTTAATTCTTTCCAATAAGTCCCATTGAAATCAATAGTCTTCAGCATATAGGAACCAACACAGGAAGTATCGAGCAAGTTGCGATTATCAAGAGAAAGCCGAGCATAAAAATTCTGAATAATCATTTCCCGAGAGAGCTCATGATTGGGGCATGAATATAACATTGACTTAAGCCTCCCCCAAGCTTGAGCGATGCTTTCTCCTTCGCGAGGCCAGAAATTATATATGTAATTACGATCACGATGAACAAGATGCATAGGATAGAACTTCTGGTGAAATTCCAATTTCAATCGCTTATAATTCCAAGATCTCGTGTCATCGCATAGACTATACCATGTCATTGCATCTCCCTTCAAAGATAAAGGGAAGACCTTCCTTTTGACAACATCATCGGGAATACCTGCAAGCTTAAATAATCCACAAACTTCATCCACAAAGATAAGGTGTAAGTCGGGATGCAAAGTTCCGTCTCCTGCAAAAGGATTAGCTAGCAGTTTTTCTATCATACCCGAAGGAATCTCAAAGTGAATATTTTCATAAAGTTCAGTAGGTTGAGGAGCATCTCTTTTCTCCTCTGGTTGGGGTGAAGATACCCCAAACCAGCCACTCAAAGTATTAGTTTCCATAGTGACTAGTAATAGAAAATTTCAGCACACTAAATAAATGTTTCCTTACCAAGTTCCACTCACCAAGAGCGCTACGCTCCCCGGCAACGGCGCCAGAAAAGAGTCTTGATGACCCACAAGTATAGGGGATCTATCATAGTCCTTTCGATAAGTAAGAGTGTCGAACCCAACGAGCAAAAGTAAATAAAGTAAATAAGGTGCAGCAAGGTGGACCAATACTTTATGTAGCAAAGGATAAGCCTGGACAAATTCTAATAATAACGAAGGAGCTCCCGAGGACGCATTGGGAATTATCATCAAGCTAGTTTCATCACGTTCGTAAGATTCTCGTTCGGTACTTTGATAATTTGATATGTGGGTAGACCGACACTTGGGTACTGCCCTAACTTGGACAAGCATCCCACTTATGATTAACCCCTATTGCAAGCATCCGCAACAACAAAAAGGAGTATTAAGGTAAACCTAACCACAACATTAAACATATTGGTCCATATGAACCCCTAACAAAGCAACTCATAAACTAGGGTTTAAGCTTCTGTCACTCTAGCAACCCATCATCTACTTATTACTTCCCCATGCGTTCCTCTAGGCCCAAATAATGGTGAAGTGTCATGTAGTCGACCTTCACATAACACCACTAGAGGAGAGACAACATACATCTCATCAAAATATCGAACGAATACCAAATTCACATGACTACTAATAGCGAGACTTTACCCATGTCATCAGGAACTAAAGTAACTACTCACAAAGCATAAGCATGCTCATAATCAGAGGTGTAATAATATGCATTAAGGATCTGAATATATAATCTTCCACCAAGTAAACCAATAAGTATCAACTACAAGGAGTAATCAACACTACTAGCAACCCACAAGTACCAATTTGTGGTTTTGGATAAAAGATTGGATACAAGAGATGAACTAGGGTTTGAGAGGAGATGGTGCTGGTGAAGATGTTGATGGAGATTGACCCCCTCCCGATGAGAGGATCATTGGTGATGACGTTGGTGATGATTTCCCCCTCCCGGAGGGAAGTGTCCCCGGCAGAACAGCTCCGCCAGAGCCCTAGATTGATTCCGCCAAGGTTCCGCCTCGTGGCGGCGGAGTTTCGTCCCTAAGCTTGCCCACGAATTTTTACAGGACAAAACCCTTCGTGTAGCAGAAGATGGTCGCCGGAGGCCCACCAGGGGGCCTAGGAGATAGGGGCACGCCCTATAGGGGGGGCTGTCTCCTGGACTGGGTGTGGGCCCCCTGGCCTATTTCTTTTGCTCATATTTCCTTAATAAATCAAAAAAGTGTTTTCGTGTAGTTTCAGGACTTTTGGAGTTGTGCAGAATAGGTTTCCAACGTTTGCTCCTTTTTCAGCCAGAATTCCAGTTGCCGGCATTCCCCCTCTTGATGGTAAACCTTGTAAAATAAGAGAGAATAGCCATAAGTATTGAGATATAATGTTTAATAACAGCCCATAATGCAATAAATATTGATATAAAAGCATGATGCAAAATGGATGTATCACACACCTCTCATCTATTATTGGTTGATATGTCAAGAAACAAGAAACAAGGTAGATGTTAATGCACCACGCCTAAGTGTTTTGGGACTATTTGGTTTTAGTAAGATGACTTACACACCTAGACGGAAGGAGTAATATAGCCCTGTAAACCAGAAAGGAGTATTTGCCTTTCTAGAGATTTCAACAAGTGACTAGAGTACACCGCGTGTAGCCGTGCAGTACTCCCTTCCTTCGGGTTTATAGGGCTCAAATCTCAAATTTCATGAACCAAGGCATTTTGCGATTGGAGGAATGTATCTCATACTACTATACAAAACTACCCTAATTAAACTCATGCATTAATTACGTAGTTCTCTCGTTTTCCTCTCCGCCTTGGTCGCGGTGCACAATATTGAGCACTCCTATATGACTAGCCGCTCTATCTACATGCGGGACATTTCAAAGCATCCGGGCCCGCATGCCATCCACCAAATCACAGCGAGGTGCTGCAGTCGAGACTCACCTGTCACCTCGGTGTGGCCGTCATGACCCGTCATATCACAAAAACCCCACCTTTACCAGCAGAGGTAAGGTGGCCTCCAAGTTGGACTGGACGAAGCAACCATCATTTCACTGGAACGCTCGTTGCCCTTTCTTCCCTTTCTTTAAGAAAACCTCACTCCAGGCTACTCACTTCTGCCATTTTTCTTCTGCACCAACGAAGGAAAGGTGGGCGAATCAGTTATGCTGCTATATTTTCATTCCAAGAATCTTCTTTTTGCGAAGCACCGACCGATTCTCACATCCTATTCTTTTCCCGTTTTCATTGCGATTGTGGTTTCCTTTTGATTGCTTTTTGTTTGTCAGTTCATTGATGGATCCTGGAGCACTAGGCAAAGAGTTGCCGGCGGATAACTCACTGGAGACAGCGATCTCCAGGAAGTGAGCACCGACCAACGAGTTGACCATGTTGGCGGGCCAACCCATGGAGACGAAGAACTCCAGGAAACAAGCACTGGCCAATGAGTTGAGGACGTTGGCGAACGAACTCCTCAAAGAAAGTTGGAAGAACAGCAAGGGCCCCACCGTGCCTACCCCAGGAACTCTGATTGCCACCTATGTGAGGCTCAAGACCAAGTTTGAGGAGATAGTCGTCGTTGAGAAGCAGTATTCCCCTGGCAAGATAATGGCCCCCATTGAGGATGATGAGATGGCCCCCGGAGGGATGAGATCCTCTGGTGAGCTGCACAAGGTAAAAAATAATGGCTTATTACCATAGTTATGGTTTTTGATTATTTGCAATGTGCTTGCTAATATGTTAGGGTTGTGCAGGTGCCGGTGGACGTCCTTGATTATTCCGATGTCGTGGCCCGTCCTGTTGGCATCGCCTCAGAGATTGATTCTGATGCCGCTGTCCATCCTGTGGACATCGCCCCAGAGATCGATTCCGATGTCGCGGTCAGTCCTGTGGACATTGCCCCAGAAATCGATTCCCATGCCGCTGTCCGTGCTGTGGTCATTTCCCGAGAGATCGATGACAAGAAATAGTTGGTCGCGTTAATCCTTCAGGGTAGTTTGCATTGCCCCATGTTTAGTTACCAGAACGATGCGTGTTATCAAACCATCTTAGGGCTAGTGCACTATCTTGTGTGGGAGGATCTTGCTACTTTTGTTTGATAGTGAATCATGCGATGAATCATGTGAACCCTCTCTGAGTTATGCAAATGGATGTATCCTCACCAGCTTTTGATGTAATATATGGCATGCTTAGATGTAAGTTTGAACTGTTTGTCATATCAGCAAGGCTTGTTTGATGATTCTTGGTGTTAGTAGGCTAGCTACTGTGCGAGCTATAGAACTTGCAAAACACTGACCAAAGAGAAACGTTGGGGCTGATGAGCTCGTGGTACGCTTATACTTATCCCTTGTCGATCGACCAATAGCCCTAGCTCCTAAAATTGTAGGCTTAGCGATCGATCAGACAATAGTCGACACGGATACATTCAGACCTCATTTGGTTCATAGGGTAGGAAAATCATAGCAAAAGTATAGAGAACATGCAACACAAAATCATAGCAGTGGAGAGACGTACTCCCTCCATTCCAAAATAGATGACCTAGGCGGGCTAGTTTGGCCTAGTGGGTTTCAGTGATATGACGTGGTACAGTGCCGTCCAGTCTTCGCGTGTGGTAGCAGTATTGCGGGTACAGTAAGTTTTCTTGAAGAAGCGGAATTCAACGAAGTCATGATGGTTCCTTCGTCCAAACAACTTACAGTGGGAAAGGTTGGGCCTGCGATATGAGCGGGGTAGACCAGGATAATTTTGTGCATGGCAGGTGGACCAGGATGGTCGACGTCCCACATGTCGGCGAATGAAAGTATTCTTTCCTTTATAGAGGACGAGCAACGAGTATTCATTGTTTATTTTTTATGAAAGCTATTGTCTCCACTGTTACTCCATGACTTTGTCAATGCCTCTCTCTCCTCCACATAAGCGGGGACTACTTGCTATGCATGCGACGGGCAGCTGGCGTCTTGAGGGGCCAGGGCGGTCAGAGCGGGCTCCGGAAGCGGTCCGGACTCCAGCATGGCCCACCTCACATTATCACCATATATTTCTTGGAGTCCGTGTGCGGCGGGCGGGCGATCTCTTCTCCCTCCCCCGTTTCTCTCTTCTCAGTCGACACCCGCCGAGCGATTAGATTTCAGCTATCGACGGTTTATTCAATTACAGTCCCGCATGTCAGTGAAATTGCAAGACAACATGTGTCCCCTCTGGTGAGCAGCTTGCGAGCCGGACTGTCAGGGGTGCGATGCGTACGAGTCGTAAGTGTGCCGACTTTTCCTTTAGAACTTGCGAAGCGTAACATTTTCGCGCGATCGATCGATAAAATGATGAGGGCGGTGCTTTCCGCTTGTTAGGCGGGCTAGTTCGAGTGATATGACGTGCTACAGTGACGTCCACTTGCTCCATTTTTATGTAAGCAAGATAAAAATGGAGGACTGTTAGCAATCATAGCATGATAGTTAGGGCATCTCCAACGCTGGCCCACAAATTTACACCGGCATCTATATGAACTAACTAGACAAAATTCGTGCAAACAAAGCAAATTTCAAATTAACCGGATGAAATTCATTACATTTCGAAAACTTTTCCTACAAACTGGACGAAATTCATTACATATTTCGCACAAACCGTACTAAAACCTACTGTAAACCTAATCTAAACAATCGCCGGTGCCCGACCACCATGTCCGGCCATGAACCCGAGAAAGCCGGCCATTGCCTTTGCCTCCTCCTCATCCGCCTTGATAACCTCCTCCTCTGGAGCACAAGGTTCTGAAGATTTCCACCTCCACATCGCCATCAAGCGGTTAATCGGCCGCCGATGTTTACCCCACCATGCTTGGCATCGACTGAGTGGAGTAGCGGTGGCCTTCCCGGGACCACAGCGGCGGTGACCTACCATGTACTACTCTTTCTCGCTGCCGGCTGCGCCTGCGCCGGCGCGCCGGCTTTGTGGTCGTGGTGGCGGAGGGCGGGCTGGGGGGTGCCGGCGATCTCCTTCGTTTGCTCCTGCGACAGTACGTCGAAGAGAGCTTTGGAGCGCCCCGGAGCGGAGCCGCCGATGTCCCTCGTCTGCTCCTACGACAGTACGTCCAAGAGAGCTTCGGAGCGCTAGGAGGCCATGGTTGGAGTGGTGCCGACAGAAGGAAGGGACTGGAGGAGAATAAGTGTGGGTCTTGGGCTATGGCTGGGAGCTGGGGCTCAAGTTAATATAGCAGGTGAAGGGCAATGAGCCGCGGCAGGCGGATGGACAACTGGCACCGGAGTAGGTTCGTCGGGCGTGAATGCGGACGCTGCTTCAGTGACTTAACTGCAGATGCATTGGGTTGACATGTGGGCCCAACGGGCATCTGGCCCGCATGTCATTGACACACCAATTGCACCTGCAGTTAAGTCCGGTGAATGCGGCATTGACATTCTGCAGAGACGGTGACCGTTTCAGGCGGGAAGCGCGCGCTAGCGATGGAAGGGGTTTCGGTGTGCAGTGGCACTGTGACACCCGGATAATCAAGCTACAGTAACATTTGCTAATGATGCCATGTCACCTCAATTACTGTTGCTAATCTCGCGTTAGTTAGAAAATGATTCAAATCCAAATTAAAAATCAGGCAAACAACAAAAGTTTTCAAACAATGAAACTAAGATGTTCGGGTCATGCCAGATAATGCATAGGTGATTATGGTGGTGAAACCAAACTTTTATGAAATGCTTAACTGCACTAAAATGATTTAAGTAGTATAAAACCTAATTATTTAAATGCCTTTACTAATTAATAAAATATCAAACTAAATTATTTGGGGACTAGACTTTTTGTGAAAGTGGCCTAAATTGAAATACTAAATTAGGAGCCAAGTATATATTTTGCAAAGACTAAAACAGTAGGAAACAAAGAGAAGACAGAAAAGAAAATAAATAAAAAGGAAAGATAAAATGAAAACAAAAGACCTAATCTACTGGGCCTTGGCCCAGCTAGCCACTCCCTGTCAGGCCAGTCCACTTGACCCAGGTTGCCCTCCCTTATCCCCCACCCCGATCGAACCCTAGGGCAACCACCCCCACTTCCCCCGTCGATCCAGATCTGGATCGGGATCATCCCTGTTGCCCCGCACGAACCCCCCACTCCCCCCGCACGAACGCCCACTCCTCTTGACCGAGACCCCCATCCTCTCCCGTTCTCCAGCATCGCCAAGCACCCCGCGCCCGACCCCCTTGCCGTGGTGGAGCTCCACCTCACCGGCGTGCCCGCGCCCGAGGAACCGCCGCCTACCGCATTCGCCCGACGCCGTCCTGAAGCTACCTCGCGTCGAGTCGATGCCCTGTCGCCGGATCTCGCTTCCCCGACTCCTCCCAGAGCCCGCTGCCAGTTCCCTATGAACCCGCCGTGAGCCCCGACCACTCCTCCTCTCTCCCTCGCACTCAGGGCTGCAGCCAGCCCACGCCCATGCCTGCCTCATGCCCCGTCCTCTTCTTTCTCCCGCGACGCCGTCGTCCGCCGGCCCCGCCCACTACGGCCACCTGCAGCTGCTGCCCCGCTGCGGGGCCCGCTCGCCTCGCCTGGCCACCGTGCGCACGCGCACCACCCTTGTGCCCCTGAACACGCCCACGACCGCGCCCCTGTTGTCTGTCTTCCTCGCTCACCGCGCACGCGCGCTCGGCTCTTGCCCGAGCGCAGTGACCCGCGCCGACCGCACGCGTGCCCGACCTCGCCTCGTTTGCCCCGATGCACCGTCCCGGCGCCACTGCACTGCCTGCATCACCACAGCCCCGCCCCGCCGTGGCCTCGCTGCTGCCACGTCGGCACCGGCCGGTGCCGCACCGGCATCCTCCCCTCGGCATGGCACCGACTGGCCGCGACTAGTCTGGGCGCCCGCACCCGCGCGCCCGCTAGCGCCCGCTCCAGTGGCCTCCTGGGCCACTGGCATGTGGGGCCCGCCCCCATGGAACGTTAAAAAGAATAATAAAAATAATTAGTTAATCAAATAATTAAAAAATTAACTTAATTAATGATGTTTAGTTAACCTAATCATTTAGTTAAATAAATTAACCATGTTTAATTAACCTTAGACTATGGCGAACGGGACCCACCTGCAAGGTTGACCTAGTCAACCTTTGGTACTGCTGACATCATGCTATTTCACGCTGACATCATAATTGCAATTTCTAAATTAAATTAATTATGCTAATTTCTAGAAAATGATTTAAAATCATAAAAAATTAATATAAAATAATCCGTAGCTCGGATGAAAATACTTTGTACATGAAAGTTGCTCAGAACGACGAGACGAATCTGAATACGCAGTCCGTTCGTTCACCACACATCCCTAGCATAGTGAACCTGCAACATTTCACCTCCGGTTCATCTGTCTGAAAACGCGAAACACTGGGGATACTTTCCCGGATGTTCTCCCTTTTCACCGGTATCACCTAATATCGCGTTAGGGCACACCTAGCATCATTACTTGTCATGTCATGCATCTATATGCACTTTTTTGCATTGTATTCATTGTTTCTTCCCCCTCTTCTCTCCGCTAGACTACGAGACCAAGGCTGCTGCTGCCCAGTTAGACTACGGAGTTGACGACCCCTCCTTCTTGCCAGAGCAACCAGGCAAGCCCTCCTCCCCCTTGATCACCAGATATCGCCTATTCTTCTCTATACTACTTGCATTAGAGTAGTGTAGCATGTTACTGTTCGGTTACTCCTATTCTGTTGCATAGCCTGTCATTGTTGCTACAGTCATTGATACCTTACCCGCAATCCTAAATGCTTAGTATAGGATGCTAGTTTATCATCATTGGCCCTACATTCTTGTCAGTCTGCCTTGCTATACTATCGGGCCGTGATCACTTGGGACGTGATCACGGGTATATACTATACATATATACATACTATATAGATGGTGACTAAAGTCGGGTTGGCTCGTTGAGTACTCGCAAGTGATTCCGATGTGGGGGCTGGAAGGACAGGTGGCTCCATCCCGGTAGAGGTGGGACTGGGTTCCCGACGGCCCCCGACTGTTACTTTGAGGCGGAGCGACAGGGCAGGTTGAGACCGCCTAGGTGAGAGGTGTGCCTGGCCCTGGTCGGCGTTCGCGGTTGCTTCTTAATAACACGCTTAACGAGATCTTGGTATTTGAACTGAGTCTGGCCACTAGCCTATACGCACTAACCAACTACGCGGGAAAGATATGGGCACTCGATGTCGTGGTATCAGCCGAAGCCTTCGTGACGTCAGCGACTGAGCGGCGCGCGCCGGATTGGAATGTAAGCCTACTCTTGTATTAAGGGGGCTAGTTCTGCTTCCGGCCGCCCACACAACGTGCAGGTGTGCAATGGGCGATGGGCCCAGACCCCTGCGTGCATAGGATTTAGACCGGTGTGCTGACCTCTCTGTTGTGCCTAGGTGGGGTTGCGACATGTTGATCTTTCGAGGCCGGGCATGACCCAGTAAAGTGTGTCCGGCCAAATGGAATCGAGCATGTTGGGTTATGTGGTGCACCCTGCAGGGAAGGTAATCTATCCGAATAGCCGTGTCCCTCGGTAAAAGGACGACCCGGAGTTGTACCTTGACCTTATGACAACTAGAACTGGATACTTAATAAAATACACCCAGACAAGTTCCACAGACAACCCGGTGATTGCTTTCCCACAGGGCGATGAGGGGAGGATCGCCGGGTAGGATTATGCTACGCGATGCTACTTGGAGGAGTTCAATCTACTCTCTTCTACATGCTGCAAGACGGAGGCTGCCAGAAGCATAGTCTTCGACAGGATTAGCTATCCCCCTCTTATTCTGGCATTCTGCAGTTCAGTCCACCGATATTGCCTCTTTACACATATACCCATGCATATGTAGTGTAGATCCTTGTTTGCGAGTACTTTGGATGAGTACTCACGGTTGCTTTTCTCCCTCTTTTCCCCCTTTCCCTTCTACCTGGTTGTCGCAACCAGATGTTGGAGCCCTGGAGCCAGACGCCACCGTAGATGATGATTCCTACTACACTGGAGGTGCCTACTACTACGTGCAGGCCGCTGACGATGACCAGGAGTAGTTTAGGAGGATCCCATGTAGGAGGCCTGCGCCTCTTTCGATCTGTATCCCAGTTTGTGCTAGCCTTCTTAAGGCAAACTTGTTTAACTTATGTATGTACTCAGATATTGTTGCTTCCGCTGACTTGTCTATGATCGAGCACTTGTATTCGAGCCCTCGAGGCCCCTGGCTTGTATGCTTGTATGACTTATTTTATTTTTAGAGTTGTGTTGCGATATCTTCCCGTGAGTCCCTAATCTTGATCGTACACATTTGCGTGTATGATTAGTGTACGATTGAATCGGGGGCGTCACAAGTTGGTATCAGAGCCGACTGCCTGTAGCAATCCCCCTTTCGCACTCCTTGGCCAAAGTCGAGTCTAGACTTTACAAAACTTTTAC
Organism: Triticum dicoccoides; assembly: GCF_002162155.2. Taxonomy (NCBI): domain Eukaryota; kingdom Viridiplantae; phylum Streptophyta; class Magnoliopsida; order Poales; family Poaceae; genus Triticum; species Triticum dicoccoides. The sequence goes on from NC_041383.1 coordinate 550,075,729, forward strand.
TAACATGGCTGTGCGGCCCATGGGCCCACGTCGCCATTGGGTGGTATTAGGATCTTTTATTCCTCATCTATGCTCTGGGACTTTGATCTCTCTTCTATTCGGGTTAAATGAATTACGCTAAATCTAACATTAGGATCTCGTGATCACTTTCACCCGGAGAGCATCTTATTACCGATGGTCGACTGCTGCACCAGAAGATTTCGAAGTTACTCTCCGATACTCTTTTGAGACTTTGTGCCCGTTGCTTTTGCAATTCCCTACCACCGAAATATCTCTATGGATAAATACATACACTTGCTGTTCTTACTTTTATTCCCAGTTGATCTTGTTATTACAAGATACCTTCAAATCCTTTCTATTGTTCCGAGAATATTCTGTGCCTACTCCCTTGCAGTTCCTTGCAACCTGAATACCCATACGGATAATTTCTCGCCCTTATCGAGTATCTTTTCATCCCCATTTGTTCATGTGTTTCACATTGGTCTTCGAAATACTATTCGATCCTCCAAAAATCTTTATTAGCTTATTGCTCTGCAATACTTGTCTGCTTGCATTATGGATGCTTTCCATATGTCTGACAATATTCATTTGTATCCTTAGGCACCATCAATTTGATCCCATTGATTCAACCTGAGTGCGAATGCACGCAATCATCAGTTGATCCTTTTAATTTATCTTTCCGGCTCAGACGTCATTTTAAACATGAGCTTGTTCTCGACCAATCTATTTGTCTTCAATTGTACCCTTAGGTCTATTGAACTTATCCACCCTTTATCAGAGCGTCCTCTTCTGATCCTTCGATTTGGAAATCATAATTCCTTTGATATCTAAGCATCGAATCATTCAGATGTTCTATAATATGATGCCCTTGCATTCTTTCTTAAACTGGTTTTGTGCCGATGCTCACATCATCTCCGCTATCGACCGTCAAATCCTTTGTTGGATTATTATTCGGCAATGTCCTTCATATTTAATCGCCTTGTGAATTCTTCCCTGATACATAATGCCATTAGTAAATCCTATTCTCTCATTTGGCCAACCATGCTCTTCTTCCGAGCTGGAGTTATTTGCTCCTTTAGTTTGTGGTATATGTTCCTAAGATTCCCTTATGGGTTGAACCTATACCTTCCTTAAAAACCGTATGAACCAGAAGGTTTTGACAAGTCATACCCTTCTAGTGTTTAGCAGATAATTTTCTACCATACAACTTCTTCGAGGACGAGAAGTGAATGGAAGGTTATGCATTATAGAAGTGGGAGTCGACCTTGAACTTTGTGTTCATGCCCATGGATATGATGTAGATCTTATCATTAAAGCTTCTCTTAAATTAATTATTCCCTTGGTATAAGTACATCTTATATCTGGGATCTGGCCTTTTTCAATCGTGGTTCCAACCATGATCTCCTTTAAATACCATTTCTCGTGCATGTTTAAGCACTTACCTTCTATAGAGCAATACCCCAGTCCAAGCTCTACTTTGGACTGTCGTCGAGTATTACCCCCCTGGTATCTCGAGATTATCTTGGAACTGCATAACTTCTTATGAGTTCTTCATCAAGTACTACATTCTCACTTATTACAATTTTTCATGGACTCTGAGTTATTAAACACTCAAAGACATCGATAACTGAACCGAGTCCGCACTACGGTTCAACTACTCTTAGTAATCTTCTTTAAGTACGAATTTGTACCCGATCAAGCCATTCCTAGCCTGATCAGCTTTATCCTTATCATGCAACTTTTTAACTGTGCTACCCGGTCCTTATTCCCAGAGCACAACTTTTGATGATGAGCTAAGCTTACATCGATCTTCCTTGTCTTATCGTTTCACCTCAAGCAACAAGCTTGATTCTGAGTTTGTGTCGTATTCGTGGTTTCAATAACTTTTCGCTCCATCCTTCCTTTTGTTGATGTCGTCGATGACCGATTACATCTCCATGAAACCTCTCGATAAAATTTGTCATGATCATCATCAACATTCTGAGTTCCTCTAGGATATCAATTGTATTCATGATGAGAAATACCATCCTTGCCCTTCGATGATTTGTGTTATCATCGTCAACTTTCTTGCTTTCCGGTCAAAACAAACTTGTTCATGTTTTGTGTTGTACCTTGAGATCCTTGCTATCCAACTTATGTTATGTTCTACCTTGGAGTATTGCTAACTTTTATGTCAAGAATGTCATGGGAAATTCACCAGCCTTAAGAATTCTTGATACAAGTGATACTTATTAACATCACCATTCTTTTCTTGGTCCTGGTGTTGTTTCTAACCAAAATATCGACAAATAGACTGTGATGTGAACAATTCAAAACTTCTAGAAACCCTATTGCTTGTAAGTTAATGAACTATAGTCACATTCTTTGTGTATTGGATATTGGATCACCCTTCTAACATTGATCATGCTACCTAAGCCCATCTTTCAGGTGCACCTTTCAACCAATGTTTACTTGCGTATGTTTTTCTCAGGCATACATCATTAATATCATTTGATCTGACAAATGTTATCTCCTTGTTCACATGATTGTGGAAATCCATCTTTTTGGAAATCTCGAGGAATTGTCGCTGAGTCCATCAGCCACCTCCTCATCCCCTCCTTGGTTTAGTGATGAACTATTGTTTCAGGAACCCGCTCCCCTAGTTCATTTCCCGAGAATCTTGCAATGTCATTTCGTAGATTTGTGTTGCACCTTTTCTTCTCGGACATCCTGAGTCTGAGGTATCATGACACCAATCGGATCTGAATCTTGGTCATATATGATGGTTGGAACATATTTTCAAGAGTTATAACATTGGTCCTTGTATGACCCGGTAAGGTGATGTCATGCCTAGCACACCTGGCCAGAGGACCTAGTGTTATAGTTTCCTTTTTAACAAGGTTAACCATTTTTCCATGAGGAAATTGAATGCCTTGTTTAAGAAGTTATCCTGATAGATCCTTCGTGTATCCGAAGTCCGACCTTTCCTTGAAGACCATGTCAATGCTATCTCAAAGCATGTATGTGGTACTCCTATCATCAATAAGAACACTTGGAGCACAATGCTAAATTTTCTTAATCAAATTATCCATACATCGTTGTATGGGTAATGCCATGAAATTTCTCTCCCCTTTCCTAAAGCGTTTTCTACATTATATCCTGTCATGGATATCATGCCCTCCTTGTCCTTGGGAATGATATGTCCCTGAAATATGTGTTTAAACACATTTTTCTTTTCCATTGTTCTATTTAATCTGATAATCATATTTTCCTTTCCATTGTTTGGTTTAACCTTTCTTGTGATCTATATGATCTAAGCAGTATTATTCTCCTACTTATGTAAACACCACGGTGTACAATTCTGTCAGCAAGACCCTGTTACTATTGTTGATGACATTCTTGTAGCCACCGATGGACGCAAACTTTGCCTATTGGTCTGCCTTGTTCAATGAGTAGGATAATGGTTCTCTTCGTCCCTCACCCTGGGTACCGATGTTGTTGCTGACATAAATGGCAGGCTATCCTCTGACATGCCTTGCTTACATGATCACACAAGACGTCTCCGCCCTTCCTACTTTTAACCCACATGGTGGGCCCATAACACATAGTTCCACAGGATCAAAACTTGACTCTCCTGTACAACCCTATTTCTAATGGTTATTCCTCACACTTGGCTTCGTATTTAATTCACGGGCCACCTTCCTAGTGCTCTATTCTGGTATCACATGCAATACTTACTCTCGCTGCTCTGAACCCCTTTCTCACTCTGGTTCAGACTTCGAGCAACTATCTATCCGCTTGGAACCTCTTATTGTACCTTCGTACCTATTTTCGATGTATTTTATATGTTCAACTCGAGAGATACTCTTATGCTCATTCATGGGTTAACCCAAAATTGTTTCCCTCATAAGCATTGTCATAGTCGAGTTGCCCCTTACTGATTCGTAAGTACGTTGGAGTTCCCAAACAAGAGGATGACTTCACCATGATGACCTAAAGCAGAGAAATGCAGACGTTAATGTAATGGATCGACCTCTTCGAGAAGAGCAACCAAGGCCGAGAAGATCCGTTAGAATTTCGTAACTAGACCTCCCCCCTTCTCTACCTCTTAAATCTCGAGACGAGATTTCTTGTAGTGGAGGAGAATTGTGACGCCCGGATGATCAAGCTACAGTAACATTTGCTAATGATGCCACGTCACCTCAATTACTGTTGCTAATTTGTGTTAGTTCGAAATCGATTCGAATCCAAATTAAAAATCAGGCAAACAACAAAAGTTTTCAAACAATGAAACTAAAATGTTCGGGTCATGCCAGATAATGCATAGGTGATTATGGTGGTGAAACCAAACTTTTATGAAATGCTTAACTGCACTAAATGATTTAAGTAGTATAAAACCTAATTATTTAAATGCCTTTACTAATTAATAAAATATCAAACCAAATTATTTGGGGACTAGATTTTTTGTGAAAGTGGCCTAAATTGAAATACTAAATTAGGAGCCAAGTATATATTTTGCAAAGACTAAAACAATAGGAAACAGAGAGAAGACAGAAAAGAAAATAAATAAAAAGGAAAGATAAAATGAAAACAAAAGAGCTAATCTACTGGGCCCTGGCCCAGCTAGCCACTCCCTGTCAGGCCAGTCCACCTGACCCAGGTTGCCCTCCCTTATCCCCCACCCCGATCGAACCCTAGGGCAACCACCCCCACTTCCCCCATCGATCCAGATCTGGATCGGGATCATCCCTGTTGCCCCGCATGAACCCCCCACTCCTCCCGCACAAACGCCCACTCCTCTTGACCGAGACCCCCATCCTCTCCCGTTCTCCAGCATCGCCAAGCACCCCGCGCCCGACCCCCTTGCCATGGTGGAGCTCCACCTCACCGGCATGGCCGCGCCCGAGGAACCGCCGCCTACCGCATTCGCCCGACGCCGTCCCGAAGCTACCTCGCATCGAGTCGACGCCCTGTCACCGGATCTCGCTTCCCCGATTCCTCCCCGAGCCCGCTGCCAGTTCCCTACGCCCGCCGTGAGCCCCGACCACTCCTCCTCTTTCCCTCGCACCCACGGCTGCGGCCAGCCCGCGCCCATGGCTGCCTCGTGCCCCATCCTCTTCTTCCTCCCGCGACGCCGTCGTCCGCCGGCCCCGCCCGCTACGGCCACCTGCAGCTGCTGCCCCGCAGCGGGCGCCGCTTGCCTCGCCTGGCCACCATGCACACGCGCACCACCCATGTGCCCCTGAACACGCCCATGACCGCGCCCCTGTTGTCTGTCTTCCTCACTCACCGCGCACACACGCTCGGCTCCGGCCCGACCGCAGTGACCTGCGCCGACCGCACGCGTGCCCGACCTCGCCTTGTTCGCCCCGACGCACCGTCCCGGCGCCCCGGCACCGCCTACATCACCACAGCCCCGCCCCGCCGTGGCCTTGCCGCTGCCACGTTGGCACCGGCTGGTGCCACACTGGCGTCCTCCCCTAGGCATGGCACCAACTTGCCGCGCCCAGTCCGGGCGCCCGCACCCGCGCGCCCGCTAGCGCCCGCTCTAGTGGCCTCTTGGGCCACTGGCATATGGGGCCCGCCCCCATGGAACGTTAAAAAGAATAATAAAAATAATTAGTTAACTAAATAATTAACTTAATTAATGATGTTTATTTAACCTAATCATTTAGTTAAATAAATTAACCATGTTTAATTAACCTGAGACTATGGCGAACGGGACCCACCTGCAAGGTTGACCTAGTCAACCTTTGGTACTGCTAACATCATGCTGTTGTCACGCTGACATCATAATTGCAATTTCTAAATTAAATTAATTATGCTAATTTCTAGAAAATGATTTAAAATCTTAAAAAATAATATAAAATAATCCGTAGCTCGGATGAAAATACTTTGTACATGAAAGTTGCTCAGAACGACGAGACGAATCTGAATACGCAGTCCGTTCGTTCACCACACATCCCTAGCATAGTGAACCTGCAACATTTCACCTCTAGTTCATCTGTCCGAAAATGCGAAACACCGGGGATACTTTCCCGGATGTTTTCCCCTTTCGCCGGTATCACCTAATATCGCGTTGGGGCACACCTAGCATCGTTACTTGTCATGTCATGCATCTATATGCACCTGTCTGCACTGTATTCATTGTTTCTTCCTCCTCTTCTCTCCGGTAGACTATGAGACCGACGCTGCTGCTGCCCAGTTCGACTACGGAGTTGACGAGCCCTTCTTCTTGCCAGAGCAACCAGGCAAGCCCCCCCTTGATCACCAGATATTGCCTATTCTTCTCTATACTACTTGCATTAGAGTAGTGTAGCATGTTACTGTTCGGTTACTCCTATTCTGTTGCATAGCCTGTCATTGTTGCTACAATCATTGATACCTTACCCGCAATCCTAAATGCTTAGTATAGGATGCCAGTTTATCATCATTGGCCCTACATTCTTGTCAGTCTGCCTTGCTATACTATTGGGTCGTGATCACCTGGGAGGTGATCACGGGTATATACTATACATATATACATACTATACAGATGGTGACTAAAGTCGGGTTGGCTCGTTGAGTACTCGCAAGTGATTCCGATGTGGGGGCTGGAAGGACAGGTGGCTCCATCTCGGTAGAGGTGGGCCTGGGTTCCTGACGGCCCCCGACTGTTACTTTGAGGCGGAGCAACAGGGCAGATTGAGACCGCCTTGGCGAGAGGTGGGCCTGGCCCTGGTCGGCGTTCATGGTTGCTTCTTAATAACATGCTTAACGAGATCTTGGTATTTGATCTGAGTCTGGCCACTGGCCTATACGCACTAACCAACTACGCGGGAAAGATATGGGCACTCGACGTCGTGGTATCAGCCGAAGCCTTCGTGACGTCAGCGACTGAGCGGCGCGCGCCGGATTGGAACGTAAGCCTGCTCTTGTATTAAGGGGGCTATTTCTGCTTCCGGCCGCCCATGCAACATGCAGGTGTGCAATGGGCGATGGGCCCAAACCCCTGCATGCATAGGATTTAGACCGGCGTGGTGACCTCTCTGTTGTGCCTAGGTGGGTCTGCGACGTGTTGATCTTCCGAGGCCGGGCATGACCCAGGAAAGTGTGTCCGGCCAAATGGGATCAAGCGTGTTGGGTTATGTGGTGCACCCCTGCAGGGAAGTTAATCTATTCGAATAGCCGTGTCCCTCGGTAAAAGGATGACCCGGAGTTGTACCTTGACCTTATGACAACTAGAACTGGATACTTAATAAAATACACCCAGACAAGTTCCACAGACAACCCGGTGATCGCTTTTCCACAGGGCGACGATGGGAGGATCGCCGGGTAGGATTATGCTATGCGATGCTACTTGGAGGACTTCAATCTACTCTCTTCTACATGCTCCAAGACGGAGGCTGCCAGAAGCGTAGTCTTCGACAGGATTAGCTATCCCCCTCTTATTCTGGCATTCTGCAGTTCAGTCCATCGATATTGCCTCTTTACACATATACCCATGCATATGTAGTGTAGATCCTTGCTTGCGAGTACTTTGGATGAGTACTCACGGTTGCTTTTCTCCCTCTTTTCCCCCTTTCCCTTCTACCTGGTTGTCGCAACCAGATGTTGGAGCCCTGGAGCCAGACGCCACCATCAACGACGATTCGTACTACACTGGAGGTGCCTACTACTACGTGCAGGCCGCTGACGACGACCAGTAGTAGTTTAGGAGGATCCCAGGCAGGAGGCCTGCGCCTCTTTCGATCTATATCCCAGTTTGTCCTAGCCTTATTAAGGCAAACTTGTTTAACTTATGTATGTACTCAAATATTGTTGCTTCCGCTGACTCGTCTATGATCGAGCACTTGTATTCGAGCCCTCGAGGCCCCTGGCTTGTATTATGATGCTTGTATGACTTATTTTATTTTTAGAGTTGTGTTGTGATATATTCCCGCGAGTCCCTGATCTTGATCGTACACATTTGCGTGTATGATTAGTGTATGATTGAATCGGGGACGTCACATGCAGTAAGATCGGTCGCTCATGATAGTACATACTCCGTACCATACTACCATAGTACCGTCTCTAGCTAGGCTATTTTATAGATTGTCGTTGTGATGGACGATATACATGAGCTAGGTGGTCCGAGTATGACCGTTGGTGTTGAGCCAGGTGAATACATGCTCGACGTTCACGTAGGCCTCCATCAAACGTCAAAACAGTAATGTCAGGCACCGCCGGGGCGCGCAGGTGATGGGCTCGCTGTTTGCGTTGCGCCATGAGCAGGACTTTAATTTAGAGGGCGACGTGCATGCATTAGCATGCTTTGACAACGTGAGCGTGAGTGTCTGACACGAAGTATTTCATTTTCATTTGGCTGACCAGGGTGCGTTGCAGCGACGAGTCCGTGGTTTGATTCCCCACATACGCATAATTTTGGTTTTTACAGTATTTCCTTCTCCATTGACAGGTAGGCCCGCATAGATAGATAAAGAACAAGAGCTGATGAGGCGCATGCAGACTGTTTGACTGGTCAACCAGACAAATACGGAGCTATACGCTGAGTCAGTGACCGTATAATCACCATATCTTGTATACAATGATCAAAGTGAGCTATCAAGACAAGTTCGATGACTGCCAATGCATTTTACTCGGTAATAAATGACCAGGATTGAAGGGGAATCCAAATTTGCTTTGTCTTCTCTCCTTGAGCTTTTGACAAACCAATGCACTATACGGTTGTCCGGCCACTCCACCCCAGAGCTCTCACCAAGCGTCGTTCATGCCACCGCACCGCACACTAACCGGTAAGGCAGCGATGGCATCCCGCGGCGCCGAGTTCCTTGCCGCCCACGACCGCACACAAAATGGTAGGGAAGCAATGGCATCCCACCGTGCCGAGTTCATCGCCACTCGCGACCTCACAACTATGTGGGAGGAATTTGAAGATGCCAAGGCCGAATGGGCAGTAGAGCAAGAGGCGGCCAAAGCCGCACAGAGGGAGCGGAAAAGTCAGAAAGCACTCAAGAAAAGATAGGCCCGCCGCCACAAGAAAGAAAAGGACGCACACGCTGCTGCAGAGAGGTCAGCGGAGATCCAAGCACGGTGGGGTGTTGCCGACAAAGCCGGGAAGGAGAATGACGGCGTCTGGCCAGCATGTGAGAAGTAGTAGTACTAGTAGTTAGTGTGTGTGTCTGTGTCTGAGTACGAGTATGTACCAGTACTACTAGTTACTACTGTAGTTTTTAGAGCAAATTACCAGTACATTAGCCTAGATTAAATGGAAGAATTCCTATCCTGTGCATCAAATGGCATCTCTTTCTCTATAGGAATTGAGATGCATGTCATCTCACTTCCTATGATTTTCATATTCCTATAAAATTCCTATCCTATGAACGAAAGGAGGCCTCTGTTGGAGTAACTACTGTAGCTAGCAGTATTGCTGGTACAGTAGTTTTCTTCAAGAAGCGGAATTCAACGAAGTCATGATGGTTCCTTCGTCCGAGCAACTTCAAAGTGGGAAGTGGGCCTGTGATTTGACGGCTCATTAGTCATTGTTAGTGCGGTGAGATGACCTGGGTGACTCTCCCTTGGAGTTCTTCGTGCATGGCAAGTGGACCAGGATGGTCGATGCCCTACATGTTGGCGAACGGAAGTATTCTTTCCGATATCGAGGAGCAATGAAACCGCGTGCTATAGTATCACTGCTGATTGGTTCGCAAAAAAATAGTATCACTGCTGATTTATAATTATTTTTTATTTCTGATGAATGCTAGCGTTTCAACTCTTACGACGAAGGGTGCCAAACACGGCACGTGCTGGATGTCCCACACGTCAGTGAAAGGAGTGGGACATGAACAGCGTGGTAGAGCCCAGCGTAAAAAAACAGTGTGGTAGAGCGTCTCCACTTCTTCCACTTCTGGGTCGGAGACCATACGTAGTAGTACTTAGTGGTATGAACAATACAAAGTGCGACATGGAGAGAAAGACACGCCAAAAATGAACTCTCGTCGGCAAATATTCAGTGTATGCAAGATTATCGTCCTATCCCCAACCGACTAATGTTGCTGTGATGTAGTAGAAATTTTAAACGGGCTTAAGTTTGTAAATTTCCTCGCATTTGAGACAAGCACGCCCTGAATACATGGTTCCCCCCTTCCTCTCTACCTCCCTTTTCCCCATTCGTACTCCATGGGCGCCAAAACACCCTCTCCACCCCACCCTCCTCCGTCCGCCGCTGCCCGCCACCCCATCCACCGCCGTCCTCCTCCACCATGCCGGAGCTGATACGCTGACGCCGCCGTCCATTACAAGAGATCGACCTCTCTCATCCACGGCTTCGGACCGGGATCCTTGCATCCCATCCTCTCGCTTCATCCCCGCCGTCGTCCACCTTGCCGGCGCCGCTCCTACGACCATCTCGTCCATCGCACCCCGCCGCCACCGTCTACCCTCCTAGATCTGGTTCCACGCCACCGACAGCCATCGCTACCGCAGCACCGTCAAATTCTCAGCAGATACGTACATGGCACCGCACCAGAGGCGGTACTCTTTCGTATCTGCTCAACTTATTTATCGCAACAAGAAAATAGATCACCACTGCTTTACTCTGATTTCTTGTCTTGGTTGTGAAGCTGCCTTTTTCCGGTTTGCACCTTCAGATCCACCATGGCACGCTCAACACTATACTCCCAATGCTTATGGTTTTCCACTTTTATATTCCACACTAGTTAAATCACAGTAGACTAAATTTTTCAGAGCTCGCCGGAGTTCGCTGGTGCGAACGAAGGGGCTCGGGTGGTTGTGGGGCCTCGCAGAATGAAGAAAACTCGACGCGGGTGGGGGATGGGGCGGGGGTGGGGGTAGGGGTGGCGGAGGAACACGGGCGGTGGGGGCCGGTGGTCCGGCCGGCGGCCCGTGTAGTGTTCTTTATGGGAAGAATCAAAGACGAGGAAGAAGATGGGTTAGGAGACGTAGGATCTTCATCCAACCGCCTGAAATGGTCGAGAGACAGCTGGGAGTTGCATTTTTAATGCGCTCTGGTTCATCATGTGTGGGCACTGCCCAACCAACATTTTATTATCCAAAATCTGCTTGCTCTTCTTTACCATGTTCCTCTTCCGTTCTTCTTTAATATGTACTCTCTCCATTCCTAAATACAAGTCTTTGTACAGATTCCACCATGGACTACATATGGAGCAAAATGAGTGAATCTACACTCTATAATGTATCTGGATACATCTGTATGTGATCCAAAGTGGAAATCTCTACCAAGACTTATATTTTGGAACGGAGGGAGTTTGATAGTAGTACAATATGTTCCTTGTACTCAAAATGAGGAGGGACATTTGCAGTGTAGAGGTCTATACGGTCGGTTGTGATGTATCTTGTAAACATAGGAATAGGATTTGTAGTGGCCTGCCCACTTGAATCCTATAAGAACAACAAGGAAATGCGGGGAGTTGTGTCGCATTTGAGAGTTACACTGATATTAACAGTACCACACCTTCACTTGAAGAGAGTTGGCATCCGAAGCCTTTCTAGCCGTACCGGCAAACTAGCACATATATTCCAGCAAGTTCCACTTTGCTGATTTTACTCTGATGCTTAAGGTTTTCCTGTTATATTTACACTATGATCTGTATAGCTGCTTTGTGTCGCACTAGCAGCAGTCCACTCTTGAAGCTAAACACTGCAATGACTCACAAAATTGGCACCAAGGCATTGGGTGCCATTCTGGATGCAATGAAACTCATACGCTCACCACCTGTTGACTCTTGTTCAGAATATGATCCTAATGACTCTTTTTCAAAATTGTCACATATAGAGAGACAACATGGAATTGCATTTCTTTGGGCGCTGTGATTCATCATGAGTGGGCAACCAACATTGTATGCAATGAAGCGGAACCTCAATAATATGCTTCCTCTTCTATTCTTTAACATGTTCCTCTTTGTTTATTCTGTATTTAGTATGTACAGTATGTTCCTTGTCAGGAAGGGGTGCAGGGACATCTGCAGTCAACAGCTGATAGAGCTGGCCTGTAAGTGATCGATAGGCTTTCAATTACTAGCGGCAATGCAACACTGTATTTTCAAGCCAGCTCCACTTTCCCGATTTATATATCGTGGTTATGGTGTACCCATGTTATGTACACTATGATCTGTCTAGTTGTTGTGTGCTCTTGTTATCATGGTTTGGCAATAAACTCTCTATACAGTATATTATGAACCTGTCATCTACCAGCTATCCTTACTTCTGGAGCCTATTTTTTGTGTACTTGTGCCAGATTATATAAATGCACGCACCCTATTACAGCACACATGAGCTCTCTCATCAGAATCCAGTGATAGCACACAAGTGTTTACAGGGGCGCCCCTATATTAAAATATCATCTGCATTACAAAGATAATCTCACAACTATTTATGTTTTCATGGTTCTCAGATATTATACGCAATTACAGTGAATATCAGAATCCGCGCATCAGAAGAATATTGTGGAACACTGTAATGACTTAAAAAATTGGCACCAAGGCATTGAGTGCCATTCTGGAAGCAATGAAACTCATACGCTCCCCACCTGTTGATTCTTGTTCAGAATATCATCCTAATGACTATTCTAACCTCGAGGAGTCAAAGGAAGATGGCCTGTCCTGTTCACCCATCAAGGTGCCTGTTCTAATTTGGCAAGGTTTTATTGATTGCGCGTATCTTGCATATGTTGTCTTGCATTTCTTCTACTTTGTTACACCGCCATCTGCTTAGTTTACTCATCATATAACTCGAGATGCCATGCCCATCCATTATCAATACATATTCCATCTGTCATCATACCATGTTTTTCCACTCAAATGCTGTTCTTGTGCATCAGACATCAAAAAGGAAGTGGGTGATTGCCGAACCCGAAGGAGCACCAGCAAAGTCCTTGGAAAACGTGGTGGTGCCGGAGAAATTAGACAGCGCCCCACTTATATTGGTTGTACATCCAGTGACACAAAACGTAGGACCGACTCCAGCAGACTATACCCATACTTCACTGGCCACACCACTAGCGCCACCACAGGACCTGCACTCCAGCAAAAGGTATACCGATTTCATTTGCCATAGCACCAGCAGTACCACAGAAAAATCCCACTCCAGCAAAAAGTACAGCAAGTCCACCGGCCGAAGACCTATCCCAACTGCAGAGACGGCCAATTCCTGCAGATTGGAACCCCATTCCATTTATTCCCAGTTTAAAAGACAACACTTTCAATGTTGTTAGGGACTACATGCATATATTCCCATCATGGGAAGATTATAGTGAAGACAAACACCATTTTCACATCTTCATGTCCAACTTACGTGTAAGTGCTATTATTCATGGTTATTATTTTCCTGTTTTCTGCTGATCGAACACATCAATGATTTACATTACATTGTTGCAACTAGGCGAGGGTCAATCTGGATAGTCATGACGAGCAAAGCTTGCTTGTGCTTTTCAAGGAAGCATTGCAGCAGTATCAGTGTTACCTGAGGAAATCACACTTTGATGGCAAGTCTATAAATGAATTTCAGGTGAAGTCTCCTGTGCTAAATTTAGAAGACATTGAATGGAAAAACCTTGTTATTTACTGGTCTCATTCCCAGGATGAGGTACTGTCTATGAAATCACATGAAAATTTGACCTTCTACTTTTCCGCATGTGCTTTACGGATCTTTTTTGCAGGAAATCTGCTAGAAGAAGAATTCCGGTTTGAAAAGAACGACAGGATGTCGCAAATATGCTGCCCGCTGCTTTGCTCTTGTTAGTACCTGTTGTCTTGTATCACTGTACTTGCATACATACCTGGTTCATTATGTGACAGCAGTATGCATGATAGCTTGCTTATCAATTGTTCGCTCCAAATTATTTGTTGACCAAGTTGACCAAGTTATGATAGCTTGCTTATGGGGCATACATGTAAACAAATACAAAAGTTAATATGTGCCTCCAACTAATATAGTAGTAGTAGAGTACTTAGGCACATACTCCATAACATCATTGTGCATTGCACGTACAACATTTAGTGGTAGTACGTAGTAAGAGACGAATGCCGCCCAAGAGTTCCCTTCTCGACCCACTTTTGGGTGTTTTGTAGAGTGTATGGAGGGTGCATGAGTCCACACTAGTTTAGCACAAATACACTAGAAGCATGTATTAAGAGAGCATGCATGAAGAGGGGTGTTGAGTTGAGCATGCATGAAGAGGGGTGTTGAGTTGAGCATGCATGAAGAGGGAACAACTATGCTGAGACGAGAACGCAACCAAACACACCCTATATGCCACGCATGTTCATACCATTTATGCCTTTCTACTTCACTTACTACGCTACATTACTCAGGTTCGTACGTCCACTCCTGGGTACATGTCCGTCTTGTAGTTCCAGTCCCACGTGTTCTTCATATAGATGGAACGATCCTTGCATAACACGTGCACCTTGATGCTAGATGTCTCACATGTTGGAAAAAGGATGAACAAAGCTCACTAAAAAAATATAGTGGAAGAACATAGATTCCGGACAACCGAGAAGGAGCAAGGAACCTCGTGGTGGAGCGTCTGCACTCATAATATTTAATATTATTCAACGATATAAAATTAACAAATCATCTCCACAGTGGACTGGAAGAGTACGAAACACGACAGCCCAGTGTAGTTACATCATACTAGTACATGGCTAACCCACGCGATCACCATATTTCTTGGCTTCCGTGCGACACCTATCTCTAGTAATCCAGCAGCCTGTATCGCTTCTCCCTCCTCGTCTCTATCAAAGTACGGCGGGCTGGCGTTTTTGCCATTTATTGAGGTCGGTTAACTCATCACATGTTAGCGACATGCCAAGAGCATTCTAAAAACAAATTCCTTTCAAGTTCCGTTTTCAAAAAGAAAAACAATCCTTTCACGTACGAATTTGCGTGTATGCTTTGAGCAACTTGCATGTCCTATACTGCTCCTGTTTGATACTCTAACTTAGCTAGAGGTTAGACTAACTCATGACTAACCCTAAACTAACTGTAGCCAAAGAGGTGTTTGGGTGACAGGGTTAGATTGACAATAAATGCACTTGATGGATGGAGAAAACTGATTTTTCAGTGGTCCCAATGAGAACTATCTCGAGTTAGCACCTCTTGGGTGGGATTTTTTTTGGTGGGTTCGGTGCAAATTGCTCCAATTTAAACCCTCGTGCTTGGATACTTTAGGGCTATTTGAGCCCCAACTAGCTCAAACTAACTCTAACCCATGGATCCAAACAGGGCCTATGGCCAGTCTCGATGCGGAGCAGTCGCGTGCACCGGGAAGCGGCGCTCTCTCGGCCATCGCGCCACTTCAAAGCCGGCGCCAGTGAGAGGTCGCCTCCGCTCTGGCCGAGCATTAATGCGGCACTGACGCTCCAGGGCGACACTGACCGTTTCACGCGGGAAGCGCGCGCTGGCAAGGGAGTATAGGTTTTGAACCGTTTCAGGTGTAGTACTGGTAGTTTGCAAAACTACTCAATTATTGCACTCAGTTTCCTAAGAAATTGTGGTAAAAAACGTTACTCCACAGCCCGCTTCCCTTCTCCTTCCTCTTCCACCGCCCGCGCACCTCCGCGGGAAGCGACCGGTCAACACTTATATAGGAGTGCTAGCACAAAAAGATGCATGCATGACCACTAAAATTTTCATATTAAAGCGCCGCTCCGGCGGGAGTATGGCGTATGTTGTTACCTTTGGCCGGGCCATGGCTACCGGCCAACGGAGACCAAAGAAGAGGCGGCGGGAGGGGAATGAATGCATCTACTGTTTGGGTTTGCCTTCCGGCTTAAATAAATGCGTAGCATCACGTGTACCCGCGGGTGCACAGATTGTAACATACGTGTCTGCTTAAGTGGGCGTCACGTAACTGGTGTGTGTGAGAGAGAGATTCTGAGAGACATAGTGCGTGTGTGCGACTCTACTCTTCGGACATGTACTCAACCTTTTGCATCGGGATATAAGTATAATGGTATTTACTTTAGCTAGTGATTTACGTGGCCATGTTAACATGGTTGTGTCAAAAAAAATGTCACTTCCTGCTCGTGATTTGCGTTATATAATTACAAGCAAGATTCTCGTGCATTGCACGAAACATCAATATGCATTTTTTTACAAAACACCTATTGTGATTGACCCATGCATGAGTAATCCCATGTGTAAAAACTAATGATATCTCGAGAATTTTATCGGAGAACTGGTATCTCGAGAATGTCATCGAAAAAATGAAAGATGAGAGATAAGGCGAGGAGGAGTGGAGCGTGGTGGTGACTAGTGGTCGGAATGGGCGGAGGCATGGGGATGGACGGCGCCGGCAGGCGACAGCGGCCACCATGCATGGTAGATTGTTCCAGAGACTTATTCCTTTTTTATTTGCTGAGCAATGAGGTTGTGGGAGATAATGATGTGGAGAGAGGTACGGGTATCTTTGGTAAAATTATCATAGTTTGCTTTCTATCCGTCAGATATAGATCATACGTTGTGTATTACAAGATGGAAGGCACACCATCATCGCCAACTCGTTTTTTATAAGGGTACAGATGATAAGTTTGCATACTACTAAAGTAAAGTGGATTTTTTCCATGTTATGCAAGTAAATAAAGGTGATTGTTTATCATACGGGTAAGGTTGGATGAAGGGTGGTAGGAACAAATGCTCCGCCTAGAGCATGTGTGTGTGAGATGGAGTCTTAGTGTGTGTGTGTGAGAGAGAGAGAGAGAGATGGAGTCTTAGTGTGTGTGTGTGTGGGTGTGTGTGTGTGGGTGTGTGTGTGTGTGTGTGTGTGTGTGCGTGTGTGTGTGTCACGGGGTCCTCTGTGGCGGATGTAATTTAAGTGTGCATGGCTTCATCATAGAGAGGTGATGTGTATGGCAGAGGCCACCAACGATGGGGTGCGAGAGAGAAAATGGCCGTAGAGAGGGAAGAGAAGGTGTGTGCGCGTGAGAGGAGTCGATATCTAGAGAACGTGTTTGTTCGAGAGAGACCGAGGAAGACTACTATATATCGATGGTGCATGTAGGCGGGAATTAAACAAAGGGATGGTATTAT